>NW_028247439.1:0-426000 GCF_964263255.1 Lissotriton vulgaris | reverse complement strand
TCTCTGCATGTGGCCTATTCTGTAACAATAATAACAAGTGGGTTGTCTTGGCTGTGGTTGGAACCTCAGCTGTACCATTCCATTCACTCTTCCCTATATACCCCATTTTCTGTTGGCGT
Organism: Lissotriton vulgaris; assembly: GCF_964263255.1. NCBI lineage: Eukaryota > Metazoa > Chordata > Amphibia > Caudata > Salamandridae > Lissotriton > Lissotriton vulgaris. The sequence continues at coordinate 425,881 of NW_028247439.1, read as the reverse complement.
TCTTTCTGTTATTGTTATAATAATGTTGGTCATTACTGTAGGCATATTGTGATTGTATGAATTGTACTGGGGGCTGTGGCTTTATGTACTGCACAGCTGGCTGTAGTTGGGCATGGACGTATTGTATGGCAGGCTGTAATTGGGCCTGGACAAATTGCATGGTGAGCTGCTGTTGCATTTGTTGCAGCGTAGGCTGTGTTTTGGCTGCCGGTGCATTCAGGGTAGTCTGGGGAAATGTGGTGACTGCCGTCATCTGACTGACAGGTGCAGCTAACATGTCAACTTTTTAGTTTAGAATGACTTTTTAAAAGTACAATAGCAATCAGCCAGAAATCCCTAAATGCGAAAATGTTAACCATGCACGAATTTTCAACTTCAAAGTACATTTAAATGCAATGAAAGGGTGACATTTCACGGTCCTGGGACACTGAACCAAGGCAGCTTCATTTGAGGGGGTGATTTTGCAAATTTATGACAAAATAGATGTTCAAATGATAGAGAAAAATACCTTTCTCATTTATATGGTAGAAGAACCCTTTTTAACATTCAATAATGAGTCAGAGCAAAGTCTTGGCATTTAAAGACACTTTTCTGGAGTGCAATGTAAACTCATGCAATGCAAAAAATATTTTGGATCAATGGAAATACTTTCAAAATGAAACCTACACTTGACTGTAATGCTAGGAACGCACATGTAATTGTAACAAAAAATGGAAATACTTTCAAAATGAAACCTACACTTGACTGTAATGCTAGGAACGAACATGTAATTGCAACGATGTTCTAGAACAAGGGCAATGCAGAGGAGAGAGAAAGAGACACTTTTAAAGTACCAGAAGCAATTAGAACTTCAGCCAAAGATGATTAGATAGACGGCTGAAGGAGGCCACACAGGCATTAGTGGCAATGTGGTAGAAAAGCCTACTATTTCCTCCTGTTGCGTTCCATTTGCCCCTGTGTAACCCTAATGAGGCAGTTAAATGTATAAATGCAAGATGATCTTTTCAATGGGGGTCTTAGTTGTGAAACACACTCTGCCTATGCTCTTCTTTCTTAGTGGCTGAAGGTGAGATCTGGTATAAGTTCCTCTCCTATACCCTCAATGACACAGAGGTCTATATCGCCCTGTAATTCTTGAATCTGTGCAGGGGTGCAACCAGGGAAGAGGAGCTGGCCCCCAAAACAGGCATAGGCAATCTTAGACTGAAGTGGGTATTTCGTTCAAAAGCTTGATAGAATTATCAGTCTTTCCCAACTTTCAATTTTTAAGATAAAATACATGTAAAAGCCAGTATGCATTTTATATACAGTAGAACTCAGTATCCTATGCATAGGGACACTAGTATGTATTGTAATGCAATGTAATCCTGTGAGGATTAGTTACTGCAAGAAAGTGTTGGCGCACCCTGTCTATGTTTTACCCCACCTAATTTCTCGGAAAGTTGGGATATAGATCTTTTATAAGTTTATCACTTATGGCATCAAGAATAATGAGGGTAAGTAGTAGTCTTAAATCCAATTCCTCAGGTCCCCTATATATTCCTTCAGGGGAGGAATCAAGGAATTCGAAAGAAGACGCGCAAGGGAAACAATAATTTTACTTAATAATGGGTTTCGTGGACAGGAGGGAGTGAATGTGGAGTGTATTTCTAGGCCTGGGGATAGTATGAAGATCCGTATGTAGATACGATCTGGTGTTTTGTGCACCGAAGTGCCAAATATTCTATTCTCATACACTGCCTGAAGTGCCTGCATGGGGCTTTCTGGTAGTGAAGGGTAGGTGGTGCAGACATGTAGCAGAAGTGTTATTTCTTACTGTCTTTCAAGGTACTTGTTTTTAGACTCAAGAGGTGTGAAAATGGTGGTGCGATCAATAGAGTGATTTGTCTAGTATGACTGTAGTCAATGCCGAGTGCCTGAAATATTGTGAGAAGGACAGTGCTAGTGTGGGGTGTCACGTGAATGAAAGAAGACGGGTGACCGTCAGAGAGAACCACAACGTGATTGTTGATCAGGTATATCGTGATATTGTTATAGGAGTTATTGGTCATTTCCTTATCTTGTGTTCGGGCAATGGGGTGGGCTTACAACAGTGAACAGGGATGTAGAATCTTGTGAATCCTCATTCCGTACTGCCCCTAAAAAGAGTGACTGGTGTTCTTGAGAATGTGGATGGAAAGAACAGCAGTCTGAGGCAGAGGGTGTGGGGGGATCAAGGGCAACAAGATGTGGGGAAAACACTTTGGATGAAGCCACAGACTGTGAGGAATCTGATGAATCTGATGAATCTTCCCCATCAGTTATAAGAATGGGGGAGGTGGCTGAATGCTCTGAGAGACCAGAATGGGTAGAATGAGCGGAATGGGACGTGGAAGAGCTAGACGAGTTGTCAGAGTGGCCTGGCCAAAGTAGGGCAGGCCAAATGGTGTCTGGAGATGAAGGGGAAAAAAATGTATGTTATGTTATGTTATAATTGATTTATAAAGCGCTCGCGCACCGGGTTGATTTCTTGGCGCTACTGGGAAAGGGTGCCTGTGATATGCTTTAGTTGAAGTTACTCATAAGCCTGTCAGAAGAGCCATGTCTTTTGAAGTCTACGGAATGTCATGAGGTCAGTACAAGACCTAATCTCTAGCGGCATGGAGTTCCAGTATCTTGGGGCCAATGTCGGGAATCTCGATCCTCCTAACCGTTTTTGTTTAAAGGGAGGCGTCATCAGGAGATGAAGGTGAGCGGATCTTAAGTTACGGATTGGGTTGTGTCTTTTGATCAGGCTATTAATGAATTTCGGGCTTTTGACGTTCAAGGATTTGAAAATGATGCACCCCAATTTGAAGGCACATCTCTGAGATATGGGGAGCCAGTGAAGTTTTTCCAGGAGGGGAGTGATATGTTGATGTTTGTTAACCTCTAAGACCAGTCTGGCTGCCTGCTTCTGTACCAGTTGCAGACGATGAGTGAGGTAAGCTGGGATGCCAAAATATAGGGAGTTGGCGTAGTCCATGTGAGAGATCACTATAGTGATGACTGCCAGAAGTTTAGCTTCATGGGTGAGGTACCTGCTGATTTTCTTTATTTTCCTTAGTTGAAAAAAAACAGGATGAAATGACAGACCCAACATGGGATGTCATGGTTAGGTAACTGTTGATCAGCACTCCCAGAGTTTTGGCGTGATTGGACGGAGTCGGGGTGTCCTAATTCCCTTGGCCAGAACAGAGGGCTCCAGGGGTTACGTAGCCCACCCGTCAGAATTAGTTCTGTTTTATCCGGGTTTAATTTTAGTTGATTACTATTCATCCAGTCCCGGATGAATAGCATTGTCGATTGAAATTCATGAATGGTAGTCGGGGAGTCGCTGATCTGAAATGTCAGCTGAAAGTCGTCTGTGTAATTGAAGGTTTGAATGTTCCTTTCTTTCAATGCGTGGACTAGGGGAAGAAGGTAGAGATTGAATAAGTGAGGTGAAAGTGATGAGCCCCGCGGGACTCCGCAGTTGGTCCTAATCATGGGGGCCGTAAAGCTGCCCAGCTGAACTGATTGGGATCGGGTTGCAAGGAATGATGTTATCCATTCTAAGGCAGGGCCTTCAACCCCAGCATCCCTGACACGGTCGATCAGAATGTTATGATCGACCGTGTCCAAGGCGGCTGAGAGATCCAGGAGCATCAGGGTCTGGGGGAGACCTCTGTTTGCCTTATCCCTCAGATTATCTAATACTGACAGAATCACCACCTCTGTGGAGTGAGCAGGACAGAAGCCTGCCTGATGAGTATCTAGATATTCTGATTGCTCTAAAAAGGCGGATTGGCATTTAGCTACATGGGCTTCAAGCAGTTTAGCCAGATATGGGAGCAGTGAGATTGGCCGGAAATTCGTTAGCGTATTAGGATCAGTCCCTGTTTTTTTTAATAGGGGGCTAATTATGGCTTTTTTGAAGGACTCTGGGGCCAGACCCTGGTGTAGTGACTCATTAAGGAGAGTCAAGGCTGGATTTGGGCATGCCGTGAATATTTCCTTGAGGATCCTTGGAGGGCAGCAGTCTCTAGGGGATCCAGATTTTACTTTGGCTAGTAGGTCAGTGAAAATCTCTTGGGTTATTGGTGGAAATTGTACCAGCTTTTCCGGGTTCTTAGGTTTCATGTGGTACGCCGGGCTCGGGCAATTGGGAATACTATTTTTGATGGTATACATTTTTTTGATAAAAAAGGAGTTTAAGGAATCACATAGGGTTTGAGAGGGAGTGGGTTTCACTGTGATTATGTCTGGATTCAATAGTTCATTGATGATTGAAAAGATATCTTTAGAGCGATTTGTGGAGTTGATAATTTTAGACGAGAAGAAATTGGCTTTGTTTGTTATTATTGCTTATTTATAAATACCTCGTGCCTGTAGGTACTTGGTTTTTTTATCCTCTGGAGAGTATTTATGTCTCCACTTTCTCTCAGCTTGACGTAGTTCAAGTTTTAAGCTTTTTAATTCAGGTGAGAACCACTCATGGGCTTTGTGGTGATGGGGCTGGTGAAGTTTCTTGAGGGGGGCAAATTTATTGCTGGCGGTCGTCAGCCAGTTTGATAGATCTTTCTCGCCTTGATTAACAGAAGGTGGGGGTGGTTCTAATTAGTGACTCTACAAATTGATCTTTGTTAATCATGTTCCAGCTTCTACGTGAGCCCGGGTCGTATTTAGTAGTTGTTGCATGGTTGGAAATGGTTAAGATAAATCTAATAAGGTGATGGTCAGACCAAATGCACTGTGTGACTTCTAAGTTAGCTAAAGGCAGGCTGTTAGACCATACTTGGTCCAGAGTATGTCCTTTAATGTGTGGTGCAGTAAGGATGCTCTGTTTTAGGGTTAGCCCTGTCAGTAGATCAGTTAGCTCGGTAGAGCAGGTTCCCCCCGCTGGGTCATTGGCCCAATAGTTGAAGTCTGTCGTAGTCAGGGAGTGAAGACTCAGGAATATAACCAGTTGGTAGCTTTATTGATCATACGCTGGACCATCGGAGCAGGGCAACTGTAGCTACAGAGTAAGGCTGGCAACTGACACATATAGAACATTCAATACAGAATACAGAAACAAGCACATTCTGAAAGGATAAGATTCCTAAACAACCCCAAGCTACTACATGGGTCTTCCTTTACATTAAATAAGACTCTAAAACAAACCCAAGTTACTACATAGGTCTTCCTTTACATACAAACGAAAAAGGAAGCTTAACATAAGCAAAGAAAAAAATAATAAAAATTACATATTGTCTAAATGGAAAGAATTATACACAACTAAAGATGAACAATGTAAAAGAAATATGCATCACTTCCTGTATCTAAGAGGAATACGAATAACACGCATGCTACGTCTCAAGTTGTCACTATCTATACAAGACTTTGAACTTCCAGGATGACACTATTATTCACAAGAGTTGAGCGAGTAAGATTTGAACTTAATGGTTGGACACCATTATTCACAGGAAAAGAATGAGTTGATGTTTTTATCATCCGAGATTTATTCCACCATTGACCATTGCTGAGTTTTACAGCATTACCTTTCACATCCAAGATTCTAGATGGAGAACCAACCTTAGACAGACCTTTTTGAACATGAACCGGTTTCTTGACACAAACAACATCACCTGGCTTTACACAAATATCTTTTACACGCATTCTGTCATCAAAGTACAATTTTTGTTTGTTTTGAACAGATTCCACCTGACTTCTAACACTCTCATCAGTCCACACATTCCCTTTTACCCACTTAGACATCCATGCAGGACACGATAAAGTTGCAGCTCTACGTCCGTGAAGCAATTCAAAAGGTGACACACCTGTAGTTGATTGAGGCGTAGTGCGGTACAACCACAGCATACTCCTCACAGAGTTTGCAACTATGCATTTATTGGACAATGCGCATTGAATACATTCGCCTAACACCCTATTCATACGCTCAACCAAACCATTGGTTTGAGGGTGATAAACTGAGCTCTTTAAGTGTTTTATACTACAACCTTTGAGAAAACGTTCAAACTCCAAGCTAGTAAATTGTGTTCCGTTGTCAGTAATCAAAAACTCAGGATAGCCTTCTTTTTAAAAAAAACATCATTAAGGAAATCAATAACCGTCCTGGAAGTGACCTCCTTCACAAATTTAATTTCTGGCCACTTCGAATAATAGTCCATGAGGACCAATCCAAATCTTGACGAAGAATCCAATGCCTGAAAAGGACCAACAATGTACAAACCTAACTTAACCCATGGGGCTGAAGGCAACACAATGGGAGTCAGAGGAGAAGTGCGTAACTTAGTAGCCTTATCACAGCTGGAGCAAATTACACATGATTTTACATATTCATCAACAAAAGTGTCCATAGAAGGCCACCAAAAAGAAGAACATACTCTTTTTTTAGGTAAAGTTGCTCCTAAATGTCCCTCATGAGAATTCCTAACTAGATCTGCCCTTAAGGTAATCGGAGGAACTAACTTATCACCCCTAAGCAACAATCCATCTTCAATAGTTAACTCATCTGCGACCTGCAAGAAAGTTTCGAAGTCAAAAGATAAGTTTCTTTCTTTAGGCCAACCACTTTCTACAAACTTAATTACCTTAGTTAAAGAGCAATCATCTGCAAGGGCTTTGCGCCAAATCTCTTCTGATACTGCACACAAATGAGGAACATCTACGGCTGCAACAATAAAATCTTCTTGATCTTCCTCCCTTAAATCTGTTTCAACTTCAATTTGATCAGCAGAACGGGATAAAAAATCTGCACACCTATTCTTCGAACCAGGGATGTATTCAGCTGAAAAATCAAACTAAAGTAATTTTGAGGAAAGTCTTGAAATTCTAGGTGTGGAAGCCCTTACATTCTTCCCGCTAAGAATAAAAACTAGTGGTTTATGATCTGTTTGGAGACAGAACCTCCGTCCCCAAATAAAATTCCTAAATTTCATAACTGCCCACCAGCATGCCAATAATTCTTTTTCAATGACTGAATATTTAATTTCTGATGCAGACAATACTCTGGATGCATAACCTATTGTTCTAACTTCTTCATCTTTCTTTTGAGTCAAAACTGCACCCAATCCCACATTGCTGGCATCTACTGTAAGAGTACATAAAAGTGATGGATCATAGTGTTTGAGAACTTTAGGAGAAGTCAACTGTTGTTTAACCCATTCAAACACATCTTGGCACTCTTTATTCCATTCAAAATCAACTCCTTTCATTAACATACGCGAGAGAGGTCTCAGTCTGCTCGCAAAATCCGGCACAAAACAAGAGTAAAAGTCACATATGCCAAGAAAAGATTTAGGAGTTGCCTTATCTGATGGAGCTTTAGATTTAACAATTGAGTCTACTAAACTCACCTTTGGGAAAATACCATTCTCATTCACCAAATGTCCCAGGTACTCAAACTCTTTAACTCTGAAAACGCACTTGTCCCTTCGTAATACAACACCATTCTCTTGAAATCTTGACAACACTTCATTTAAAATCTTGTCATGAGTTGCATTGTCAGGAGCAAAGATAATTCTGAAAAGGGGGTGGTGATGAACAGAGTGTCTGAATTGAGCAGACCACTCTTACCCAGTCCAAAGATCAGGGCTTGATCCATCACCGTTATTTATCTCACTGCCCCATCCCAGCTCAGAACCTGGCTATATGCAAATCAGTCTGTCCCTGGCCCAGTGCATCATGGGAACAGGGCAGACTAAACTACCGAGCCAATTCTTCACCAGAAAGGAGACAAGCTACCGGGGACCGGTTTCTGGCATTTCAGCCGTCTTCGGCCCGGCTTGCTGAATCCTGATGGAGCAGTGAGAAAGGGACTCATGTCTGAGTATACCCTGCCACACATATAGTGGCCAAAAACGATTATGAAAAGGGGGTGGTGATGAACAGAGTGTCTGAATTGAGCAGACCACTCTTACCCAGTCCAAAGATCAGGGCTTGATCCATCACCGTTATTTATCTCACTGCCCCATCCCAGCTCAGAACCTGGCTATATGCAAATCAGTCTGTCCCTGGCCCAGTGCATCATGGGAACAGGGCAGACTAAACTACCAAGCCAATTCTTCACCAGAAAGGAGACAAGCTACCGGGGACCGGTTTCTGGCATTTCAGCCGTCTTCGGCCCGGCTTGCTTGAATCCTGATGGAGCAGTGAGAAAGGGACTCATGTCTGAGTATACCCTGCCACACCTATAGTGGCCAAAAACGATTCTGAAAAGGGGGTGGTGATGAACAGAGTGTCTGAATTGAGCAGACCACTCTTACCCAGTCCAAAGATCAGGGCTTGATCCATCACCGTTATTTATCTCACTGCCCCATCCCAGCTCAGAACCTGGCTATATGCAAATCAGTCTGTCCCTGGCCCAGTGCATCATGGGAACAGGGCAGACTAAACTACCAAGCCAATTCTTCACCAGAAAGGAGACAAGCTACCGGGGACCGGTTTCTGGCATTTCAGCCGTCTTCGGCCCGGCTTGCTTGAATCCTGATGGAGCAGTGAGAAAGGGACTCATGTCTGAGTATACACTGCCACACCTATAGTGGCCAAAAACGATTCTGAAAAGGGGGTGGTGATGAACAGAGTGTCTGAATTGAGCAGACCACTCTTACCCAGTCCAAAGATCAGGGCTTGATCCATCACCGTTATTTATCTCACTGCCCCATCCCAGCTCAGAACCTGGCTATATGCAAATCAGTCTGTCCCTGGCCCAGTGCATCATGGGAACAGGGCAGACTAAACTACCAAGCCAATTCTTCACCAGAAAGGAGACAAGCTACCGGGGACCGGTTTCTGGCATTTCAGCCGTCTTCGGGTAGGCTTGCTTGAATCCTGATGGAGCAGTGAGAAAGGGACTCATGTCTGAGTATACCCTGCCACACCTATAGTGGCCAAAAACGATTCTGAAAAGGGGGTGGTGAGGAACAGAGTGTCTGAATTGAGCAGACCACTCTTACCCAGTCCAAAGATCAGGGCTTGATCCATCACCGTTATTTATCTCACTGCCCCATCCCAGCTCAGAACCTGGCTATATGCAAATCAGTCTGTCCCTGGCCCAGTGCATCATGGGAACAGGGCAGACTAAACTACCAAGCCAATTCTTCACCAGAAAGGAGACAAGCTACCGGGGACCGGTTTCTGGCATTTCAGCCGTCTTCGGCCCGGCTTGCTTGAATCCTGATGGAGCAGTGAGAAAGGGACTCATGTCTGAGTATACCCTGCCACACCTATAGTGGCCAAAAAAGATTCTGAAAAGGGGGTGGTGATGAAGAGAGTGTCTGAATTGAGCAGACCACTCTTACCCAGTCCAAAGATCAGGGCTTGATCCATCACCGTTATTTATCTCACTGCCCCATCCCAGCTCAGAACCTGGCTATATGCAAATCAGTCTGTCCCTGGCCCAGTGCATCATGGGAACAGGGCAGACTAAACTACCAAGCCAATTCTTCACCAGAAAGGAGACAAGCTACCGGGGACCGGTTTCTGGCATTTCAGCCGTCTTCGGCCCGGCTTGCTTGAATCCTGATGGAGCAGTGAGAAAGGGACTCATGTCTGAGTATACCCTGCCACACCTATAGTGGCCAAAAACGATTCTGAAAAGGGGGTGGTGATGAAACAGAGTGTCTGAATTGAGCAGACCACTCTTACCCAGTCCAAAGATCAGGGCTTGATCCATCACCGTTATTTATCTCACTGCCCCATCCCAGCTCAGAACCTGGCTATATGCAAATCAGCCTGTCCCTGGCCAAGTGCATCATGGGAACAGGGCAGACTAAACTACCAAGCCAATTCTTCACCAGAAAGGAGACAAGCTACCGGGGACCGGTTTCTGGCATTTCAGCCGTCTTCGGCCCGGCTTGCTTGAATCCTGATGGAGCAGTGAGAAAGGGACTCATGTCTGAGTATACCCTGCCACACATATAGTGGCCAAAAACGATTCTGAAAAGGGGGTGGTGATGAACAGAGTGTCTGAATTGAGCAGACCACTCTTACCCAGTCCAAAGATCAGGGCTTGATCCATCACCGTTATTTATCTCACTGCCCCATCCCAGCTCAGAACCTGGCTATATGCAAATCAGTCTGTCACTGGCCCAGTGCATCATGGGAACAGGGCAGACTAAACTACCAAGCCAATTCTTCACCAGAAAGGAGACAAGCTACCGGGGACCGGTTTCTGGCATTTCAGCCATCTTCGGCCCGGCTTGCTTGAATCCTGATGGAGCAGTGAGAAAGGGACTCATGTCTGAGTATACCCTGCCACACCTATAGTGGCCAAAAACGATTCTGAAAAGGGGGTGGTGATGAACAGAGTGTCTGAATTGAGCAGACCACTCTTACCCAGTCCAAAGATCAGGGCTTGATCCATCACCGTTATTTATCTCACTGCCCCATCCCAGCTCAGAACCTGGCTATATGCAAATCAGTCTGTCCCTGGCCCAGTGCATCATGGGAACAGGGCAGACTAAACTACCAAGCCAATTCTTCACCAGAAAGGAGACAAGCTACCGGGGACCGGTTTCTGGCATTTCAGCCGTCTTCGGCCCGGCTTGCTTGAATCCTGATGGAGCAGTGAGAAAGGGACTCATGTCTGAGTATACCCTGCCACACCTATAGTGGCCAAAAACGATTCTGAAAAGGGGGTGGTGATGAAGAGAGTGTCTGAATTGAGCAGACCACTCTTACCCAGTCCAAAGATCAGGGCTTGATCCATCACCGTTATTTATCTCACTGCCCCATCCCAGCTCAGAACCTGGCTATATGCAAATCAGTCTGTCCCTGGCCCAGTGCATCATGGGAACAGGGCAGACTAAACTACCAAGCCAATTCTTCACCAGAAAGGAGACAAGCTACCGGGGACCGGTTTCTGGCATTTCAGCCGTCTTCGGCCCGGCTTGCTTGAATCCTGATGGAGCAGTGAGAAAGGGACTCATGTCTGAGTATACCCTGCCACACCTATGGTGGCCAAAAACGATTCTGAAAAAGGGGTGGTGATGAACAGAGTGTCTGAATTGAGCAGACCACTCTTACCCAGTCCAAAGATCAGGGCTTGATCCATCACCGTTATTTATCTCACTGCCCCATCCCAGCTCAGAACCTGGCTATATGCAAATCAGTCTGTCCCTGGCCCAGTGCATCATGGGAACAGGGCAGACTAAACTACCAAACCAATTCTTCACCAGAAAGGAGACAAGCTACCGGGGACCGGTTTCTGGCATTTCAGCCGTCTTCGGCCCGGCTTGCTTGAATCCTGATGGAGCAGTGAGAAAGGGACTCATGTCTGAGTATACCCTGCCACACCTATAGTGGCCAAAAACGATTCTGAAAAGGGGGTGGTGATGAACAGAGTGTCTGAATTGAGCAGACCACTCTTACCCAGTCCAAAGATCAGGGCTTGATCCATCACCGTTATTTATCTCACTGCCCCATCCCAGCTCAGAACCTGGCTATATGCAAATCAGTCTGTCCCTGGCCCAGTGCATCATGGGAACAGGGCAGACTAAACTACCAAGCCAATTCTTCACCAGAAAGGAGACAAGCTACCGGGGACCGGTTTCTGGCATTTCAGCCGTCTTCGGCCCGGCTTGCTTGAATCCTGATGGAGCAGTGAGAAAGGGACTCATGTCTGAGTATACCCTGCCACACCTATAGTGGCCAAAAACGATTCTGAAAAGGGGGTGGTGATGAAACAGAGTGTCTGAATTGAGCAGACCACTCTTACCCAGTCCAAAGATCAGGGCTTGATCCATCACCGTTATTTATCTCACTGCCCCATCCCAGCTCAGAACCTGGCTATATGCAAATCAGCCTGTCCCTGGCCAAGTGCATCATGGGAACAGGGCAGACTAAACTACCAAGCCAATTCTTCACCAGAAAGGAGACAAGCTACCGGGGACCGGTTTCTGGCATTTCAGCCGTCTTCGGCCCGGCTTGCTTGAATCCTGATGGAGCAGTGAGAAAGGGACTCATGTCTGAGTATACCCTGCCACACATATAGTGGCCAAAAACGATTCTGAAAAGGGGGTGGTGATGAACAGAGTGTCTGAATTGAGCAGACCACTCTTACCCAGTCCAAAGATCAGGGCTTGATCCATCACCGTTATTTATCTCACTGCCCCATCCCAGCTCAGAACCTGGCTATATGCAAATCAGTCTGTCCCTGGCCCAGTGCATCATGGGAACAGGGCAGACTAAACTACCAAGCCAATTCTTCACCAGAAAGGAGACAAGCTACCGGGGACCGGTTTCTGGCATTTCAGCCGTCTTCGGCCCGGCTTGCTTGAATCCTGATGGAGCAGTGAGAAAGGGACTCATGTCTGAGTATACCCTGCCACACCTATAGTGGCCAAAAACGATTCTGAAAAGGGGGTGGTGATGAAGAGAGTGTCTGAATTGAGCAGACCACTCTTACCCAGTCCAAAGATCAGGGCTTGATCCATCACCGTTATTTATCTCACTGCCCCATCCCAGCTCAGAACCTGGCTATATGCAAATCAGTCTGTCCCTGGCCCAGTGCATCATGGGAACAGGGCAGACTAAACTACCAAGCCAATTCTTCACCAGAAAGGAGACAAGCTACCGGGGACCGGTTTCTGGCATTTCAGCCGTCTTCGGCCCGGCTTGCTTGAATCCTGATGGAGCAGTGAGAAAGGGACTCATGTCTGAGTATACCCTGCCACACCTATAGTGGCCAAAAACGATTCTGAAAAGGGGGTGGTGATGAACAGAGTGTCTGAATTGAGCAGACCACTCTTACCCAGTCCAAAGATCAGGGCTTGATCCATCACCGTTATTTATCTCACTGCCCCATCCCAGCTCAGAACCTGGCTATATGCAAATCAGTCTGTCCCTGGCCCAGTGCATCATGGGAACAGGGCAGACTAAACTACCAAACCAATTCTTCACCAGAAAGGAGACAAGCTACCGGGGACCGGTTTCTGGCATTTCAGCCGTCTTCGGCCCGGCTTGCTTGAATCCTGATGGAGCAGTGAGAAAGGGACTCATGTCTGAGTATACCCTGCCACACCTATAGTGGCCAAAAACGATTCTGAAAAGGGGGTGGTGATGAACAGAGTGTCTGAATTGAGCAGACCACTCTTACCCAGTCCAAAGATCAGGGCTTGATCCATCACCGTTATTTATCTCACTGCCCCATCCCAGCTCAGAACCTGGCTATATGCAAATCAGTCTGTCCCTGGCCCAGTGCATCATGGGAACAGGGCAGACTAAACTACCAAGCCAATTCTTCACCAGAAAGGAGACAAGCTACCGGGGACCGGTTTCTGGCATTTCAGCCGTCTTCGGCCCAGCTTGCTTGAATCCTGATGGAGCAGTGAGAAAGGGACTCATGTCTGAGTATACCCTGCCACACCTATAGTGGCCAAAAACGATTCTGAAAAGGGGGTGGTGATGAAACAGAGTGTCTGAATTGAGCAGACCACTCTTACCCAGTCCAAAGATCAGGGCTTGATCCATCACCGTTATTTATCTCACTGCCCCATCCCAGCTCAGAACCTGGCTATATGCAAATCAGCCTGTCCCTGGCCAAGTGCATCATGGGAACAGGGCAGACTAAACTACCAAGCCAATTCTTCACCAGAAAGGAGACAAGCTACCGGGGACCGGTTTCTGGCATTTCAGCCGTCTTCGGCCCGGCTTGCTTGAATCCTGATGGAGCAGTGAGAAAGGGACTCATGTCTGAGTATACCCTGCCACACATATAGTGGCCAAAAACGATTCTGAAAAGGGGGTGGTGATGAACAGAGTGTCTGAATTGAGCAGACCACTCTTACCCAGTCCAAAGATCAGGGCTTGATCCATCACCGTTATTTATCTCACTGCCCCATCCCAGCTCAGAACCTGGCTATATGCAAATCAGTCTGTCCCTGGCCCAGTGCATCATGGGAACAGGGCAGACTAAACTACCAAGCCAATTCTTCACCAGAAAGGAGACAAGCTACCGGGGACCGGTTTCTGGCATTTCAGCCATCTTCGGCCCGGCTTGCTTGAATCCTGATGGAGCAGTGAGAAAGGGACTCATGTCTGAGTATACCCTGCCACACCTATAGTGGCCAAAAACGATTCTGAAAAGGGGGTGGTGATGAACAGAGTGTCTGAATTGAGCAGACCACTCTTACCCAGTCCAAAGATCAGGGCTTGATCCATCACCGTTATTTATCTCACTGCCCCATCCCAGCTCAGAACCTGGCTATATGCAAATCAGTCTGTCCCTGGCCCAGTGCATCATGGGAACAGGGCAGACTAAACTACCAAGCCAATTCTTCACCAGAAAGGAGACAAGCTACCGGGGACCGGTTTCTGGCATTTCAGCCGTCTTCAGCCCGGCTTGCTTGAATCCTGATGGAGCAGTGAGAAAGGGACTCATGTCTGAGTATACCCTGCCACACCTATAGTGGCCAAAAACGATTCTGAAAAGGGGGTGGTGATGAAGAGAGTGTCTGAATTGAGCAGACCACTCTTACCCAGTCCAAAGATCAGGGCTTGATCCATCACCGTTATTTATCTCACTGCCCCATCCCAGCTCAGAACCTGGCTATATGCAAATCAGTCTGTCCCTGGCCCAGTGCATCATGGGAACAGGGCAGACTAAACTACCAAGCCAATTCTTCACCAGAAAGGAGACAAGCTACCGGGGACCGGTTTCTGGCATTTCAGCCGTCTTCGGCCCGGCTTCCTTGAATCCTGATGGAGCAGTGAGAAAGGGACTCATGTCTGAGTATACCCTGCCACACCTATAGTGGCCAAAAACGATTCTGAAAAGGGGGTGGTGATGAACAGAGTGTCTGAATTGAGCAGACCACTCTTACCCAGTCCAAAGATCAGGGCTTGATCCATCACCGTTATTTATCTCACTGCCCCATCCCAGCTCAGAACCTGGCTATATGCAAATCAGTCTGTCCCTGGCCCAGTGCATCATGGGAACAGGGCAGACTAAACTACCAAGCCAATTCTTCACCAGAAAGGAGACAAGCTACCGGGGACCGGTTTCTGGCATTTCAGCCGTCTTCGGCCCGGCTTGCTTGAATCTTGATGGAGCAGTGAGAAAGGGACTCATGTCTGAGTATACCCTGCCACACCTATAGTGGCCAAAAACGATTCTGAAAAGGGGGTGGTGATGAACAGAGTGTCTGAATTGAGAAGACCACTCTTACCCAGTCCAAAGATCAGGGCTTGATCCATCATCATTATTTATCTCACTGCCCCATCCCAGCTCAGAACCTGGCTATATGCAAATCAGTCTGTCCCTGGCCCAGTGCATCATGGGAACAGGGCAGACTAAACTACCAAGCCAATTCTTCACCAGAAAGGAGACAAGCTACCGGGGACCGGTTTCTAGCATTTCAGCCGTCTTCGGCCCGGCTTGCTTGAATCTTGATGGAGCAGTGAGAAAGGGACTCATGTCTGAGTATACCCTGCCACACCTATAGTGGCCAAAAACGATTCTGAAAAGGGGGTGGTGATGAACAGAGTGTCTGAATTGAGCAGACCACTCTTACCCAGTCCAAAGATCAGGGCTTGATCCATTACCATTATTTATCTCACTGCCCCATCCCAGCTCAGAACCTGGCTATATGCAAATCAGTCTGTCCCTGGCCCAGTGCATCATGGGAACAGGGCAGACTAAACTACCAAGCCAATTCTTCACCAGAAAGGAGACAAGCTACCGGGGACCGGTTTCTGGCATTTCAGCCGTCTTCGGCCCGGCTTGCTTGAATCCTGATGGAGCAGTGAGAAAGGGACTCATGTCTGAGTATACCCTGCCACACCTATAGTGGCCAAAAACGATTCTGAAAAGGGGGTGGTGATGAACAGAGTGTCTGAATTGAGCAGACCACTCTTACCCAGTCCAAAGATCAGGGCTTGATCCATCACCGTTATTTATCTCACTGCCCCATCCCAGCTCAGAACCTGGCTATATGCAAATCAGTCTGTCCCTGGCCCAGTGCACCATGGGAACAGGGCAGACTAAACTACCAAGCCAATTCTTCACCAGAAAGGAGACAAGCTACCGGGGACCGGTTTCTGGCATTTCAGCCGTCTTCGGCCCGGCTTGCTTGAATCCTGATGGAGCAGTGAGAAAGGGACTCATGTCTGAGTATACCCTGCCACACCTATAGTGGCCAAAAACGATTCTGAAAAGGGGGTGGTGATGAACAGAGTGTCTGAATTGAGCAGACCACTCTTACCCAGTCCAAAGATCAGGGCTTGATCCATCACCGTTATTTATCTCACTGCCCCATCCCAGCTCAGAACCTGGCTATATGCAAATCAGTCTGTCCCTGGCCCAGTGCATCATGGGAACAGGGCAGACTAAACTACCAAGCCAATTCTTTACCAGAAAGGAGACAAGCTACCGGGGACCGGTTTCTGGCATTTCAGCCGTCTTCGGCCCGGCTTGCTTGAATCCTGATGGAGCAGTGAGAAAAGGACTCATGTCTGAGTATACCCTGCCACACCTATAGTGGCCAAAAACAATTCTGAAAAGGGGGTGGTGATGAACAGAGTGTCTGAATTGAGCATACCACTCTTACCCAGTCCAAAGATCAGGGCTTGATCCATCACCGTTATTTATCTCACTGCCCCATCCCAGCTCAGAACCTGGCTATATGCAAATCAGTCTGTCCCTGGCCCAGTGCATCATGGGAACAGGGCAGGCTAAACTACCAAGCCAATTCTTCACCAGAAAGGAGACAAGCTACTGGGGACCGGTTTCTGGCATTTCAGCCGTCTTCGGCCCGGCTTGCTTGAATCCTGATGGAGCAGTGAGAAAGGGACTCATTTCTGAGTATACCCTGCCACACCTATAGTGGCCAAAAACGATTCTGAAAAGGGGGTGGTGATGAACAGAGTGTCTGAATTGAGCAGACCACTCTTACCCAGTCTAAAAATCAGGGCTTGATCCATCACCGTTATTTATCTCACTGCCCCATCCCAGCTCAGAACCTAGCTATATGCAAATCAGTCTGTCCCTGGCCCAGTGCATCATGGGAACAGGGCAGACTAAACTACCAAGCCAATTCTTCACCAGAAAGGAGACAAGCTACCGGGGACCGGTTTCTGGCATTTCAGCCGTCTTCGGCCCGGCTTGCTTGAATCCTGATGGAGCAGTGAGAAAGGGACTCATGTCTGAGTATACCCTGCCACACCTATAGTGGCCAAAAACGATTCTGAAAAGGGGGTGGTGATGAACAGAGTGTCTGAATTGAGCAGACCACTCTTACCCAGTCCAAAGATCAGGGCTTGATCCATCACCGTTATTTATCTCACTGCCCCATCCCAGCTCAGAACCTGGCTATATGCAAATCAGTCTGTCCCTGGCCCAGTGCATCATGGGAACAGGGCAGACTAAACTACCAAGCCAATTCTTCACCAGAAAGGAGACAAGCTACCGGGGACCGGTTTCTGGCATTTCAGCCGTCTTCGGCCCGGCTTGCTTGAATCCTGATGGAGCAGTGAGAAAGGGACTCATGTCTGAGTGTACCCTGCCACACCTATAGTGGCCAAAAACGATTCTGAAAAGGGGGTGGTGATGAACAGAGTGTCTGAATTGAGCATTTCACTCTTACCCAGTCCAAAGATCAGGGCTTGATCCATCACCGTTATTTATCTCACTGCCCCATCCCAGCTCAGAACCTGGCTATATGCAAATCAGTCTGTCCCTGGCCCAGTGCATCATGGGAACAGGGCAGACTAAACTACCAAGCCAATTCTTCACCAGAAAGGAGACAAGCTACCGGGGACCGGTTTCTGGCATTTCAGCCGTCTTCGGCCCGGCTTGCTTGAATCCTGATGGAGCAGTGAGAAAGGGACTCATGTCTGAGTATACCCTGCCACACCTATAGTGGCCAAAAACGATTCTGAAAAGGGGGTGGTGATGAACAGAGTGTCTGAATTGAGCAGACCACTCTTACCCAGTCCAAAGATCAGGGCTTGATCCATCACCGTTATTTATCTCACTGCCCCATCCCAGCTCAGAACCTGGCTATATGCAAATCAGTCTGTCCCTGGCCCAGTGCATCATGGGAACAGGGCAGACTAAACTACCAAGCCAATTCTTCACCAGAAAGGAGACAAGCTACCGGGGACCGGTTTCTGGCATTTCAGCCGTCTTCGGCCTGGCTTGCTTGAATCCTGATGGAGCAGTGAGAAAGGACTCATGTCTGAGTATACCCTGCCACACCTATAGTGGCCAAAAACGATTCTGAAAAGGGGGTGGTGATGAACAGAGTGTCTGAATTGAGCAGACCACTCTTACCCAGTCCAAAGATCAGGGCTTGATCCATCACCGTTATTTATCTCACTGCCCCATCCCAGCTCAGAACCTGGCTATATGCAAATCAGTCTGTCCCTGGCCCAGTGCATCATGGGAACAGGGCAGACTAAACTACCAAGCCAATTCTTCACCAGAAAGGAGACAAGCTACCGGGGACCGGTTTCTGGCATTTCAGCCGTCTTCGGCCCGGCTTGCTTGAATCCTGATGGAGCAGTGAGAAAGGGACTCATGTCTGAGTATACCCTGCCACACCTATAGTGGCCAAAAACGATTCTGAAAAGGGGGTGGTGATGAACAGAGTGTCTGAATTGAGCAGATCACTCTTACCCAGTCCAAAGATCAGGGCTTGATCCATCACCGTTATTTATCTCACTGCCCCATCCCAGCTCAGAACCTGGCTATATGCAAATCAGTCTGTCCCTGGCCCAGTGCATCATGGGAACAGGGCAGACTAAACTACCAAGCCAATTCTTCACCAGAAAGGAGACAAGCTACCGGGGACCGGTTTCTGGCATTTCAGCCGTCTTCGGCCCGGCTTGCTTGAATCCTGATGGAGCAGTGAGAAAGGGACTCATGTCTGAGTATACCCTGCCACACCTATAGTGGCCAAAAACGATTCTGAAAAGGGGGTGGTGATGAACAGAGTGTCTGAATTGAGCAGACCACTCTTACCCAGTCCAAAGATCAGGGCTTGATCCATCACCGTTATTTATCTCACTGCCCCATCCCAGCTCAGAACCTGGCTATATGCAAATCAGTCTGACCCTGGCCCAGTGCATCATGGGAACAGGGCAGACTAAACTACCAAGCCAATTCTTCACCAGAAAGGAGACAAGCTACCGGGGACCGGTTTCTGGCATTTCAGCCGTCTTCGGCCCGGCTTGCTTGAATCCTGATGGAGCAGTGAGAAAGGGACTCATTTCTGAGTATACCCTGCCACACCTATAGTGGCCAAAAACGATTCTGAAAAGCGGGTGGTGATGAACAGAGTGTCTGAATTGAGCAGACCACTCTTACCCAGTCCAAAGATCAGGGCTTGATCCATCACCGTAATTTATCTCACTGCCCCATCCCAGCTCAGAACCTGGCTATATGCAAATCAGTCTGTCCCTGGCCCAGTGCATCATGGGAACAGGGCAGACTAAACTACCAAGCCAATTCTTCACCAGAAAGGAGACAAGCTACCGGGGACCGGTTTCTGGCATTTTAGCCGTCTTCGGCCCGGCTTGCTTGAATCCTGATGGAGCAGTGAGAAAGGGACTCATGTCTGAGTATACCCTGCCACACCTATAGTGGCCAAAAACGATTCTGAAAAGGGGGTGGTGATGAACAGAGTGTCTGAATTGAGCAGACCACTCTTACCCAGTCCAAAGATCAGGGCTTGATCCATCACCGTTATTTATCTCACTGCCCCATCCCAGCTCAGAACCTGGCTATATGCAAATCAGTCTGTCCCTGGCCCAGTGCATCATGGGAACAGGGCAGACTAAACTACCAAGCCAATTCTTCACCAGAAAGGAGACAAGCTACCGGGGACCGGTTTCTGGCATTTCAGCCGTCTTCGGCCCGGCTTGCTTGAATCCTGATGGAGCAGTGAGAAAGGGACTCATGTCTGAGTATACCCTGCCACACCTATAGTGGCCAAAAACGATTCTGAAAAGGGGGTGGTGATGAACAGAGTGTCTGAAATGGCTTGGAACCCCACCCGTGGCGGCTCATCTGGTCCTGAATCCCGCCAAGTCCCTCAACTCCACGATAGATGACTTGGTTGTCAGCGAGGAATTGTTTGAGGCTGAGCAGAAGGGCCTCCGTCAGGTACTGAGGAAACACGCATCCATCTTCTCGGACCTTCCGGGAAAAACGACCTTGGCTGAGCACCGAATTGAGACGCCACCTGGTACCGTGGTCAAGCAACAACCGTATAGAATCCCAGAGGCTAAACGGGAGGCCATAGCGAAAGAGGTGGCAGAAATGCTCAGGTTAGGGGTGATACGGCCTTCCCGGAGTGAGTGGTCGTCGCCTATAGTCATGGTGCCCAAACCCGACGGCAGCAGCCGTTTTTGTATGGACTTCCGGGCATTAAACGAAGTATCGGCTTGTGATTCCTACCCCATACCCCGGATCGATGAGCTCATCGAGAAACTTGGGGAGGCAAAATATATCAGTACTTTGGACCTGACGAAGGGGTACTGGCAGGTGCCCCTGCGCGAAGAAGACAGGAGAAAGACAGCCTTTTCCACCTCGGAGGGGCTGTTCGAATTTACGGTTTTGCCCTTCGGTCTACATTCCAGAGACTCATGAACACGGTTCTGCGGGGGCATCATCAATACTGCTCCGCTTATCTTGATGACATCATCATATTTAGTCCCTCCTGGGAGACTCACTTACAACATCTGGATGCCGTGTTCAGTTTGCTCGAATCGGCGGGTCTACATGTCAATTCCAAGAAGTCCAGGATCGGGTACCATAAAGTCAAATATTTGGGGTACCTTCTAGGTCATGGCCTCATTGAACCTCAGGTGGAAAAAGTACGGGCTATCGCAGAAACCCCGTTTCCGAAGTCTCTAAAGGACATGCGTGCCTTTTTGGGTTTGGTAGGGTACTACCGGCGTTTTATACCCTCCTTTTCTGAGGTAGCGGCGCCCCTGACCGATACCCTCAGAAAAACTAAGGCCTGCCCGGACTTCCACAACCCGACGCCGGCCATGTGGGCTGCCTTCCGGACCCTTAAAAAAGCCATCACCACCAGGCCGGTTCTTACTTCACCCAACTTTAACAAAACTTTTGTATTGCATACGGATGCCTCTGACTTTGGTATCGGGGCGGTGTTGTCCCAGGACTCCGGGGAGGGGGGTCTCCGCCCCATTCTCTACATCAGTCGGAAGCTGTTTCCGAGGGAGGTTAGGTACCCGACTATTGAAAAGGAGTGCCTGGCCATCAGGTGGGCGGTGGACAAGCTATGCTACTACCTTGAAGGGCGGTCTTTCCTGCTGTACACGGACCATGCCCCTCTCATATGGATGGCGCGGAACATTTCGAACAACCCTCGCGTCATGCGGTGGTTCCTGGCCTTGCAGCCCTTTCGGTTTCAGGTCCGGCACCAGAAGGGGGCCGAGAACGTCCATGCGGACTTTCTGTCACGATACCCTCTCCCCGATCGGGAGATTCCTAGGGGGGGGATGTGTGACGCGGGGGACCCCGACGAGGGCCCCCCTGGTATGCCTAGTAATGTGTCTACTTTTTCTTCGCAGAATACCGAGGCGTGGAATACCCCGACGTCGTCCGGAGACATCCTGCAGCGGTGCACCTGCAGGACTACACCTTTAAGGGGGCGGAGACGGATTGGCGCCACGCCCGTCCCGACGACGTAAAACCCATTCCGGAGTCCAGCCATGGATCTAGCCCTGATCTCTTGACTGGGTGAGAGCTTTCTGCTTAATTCAGAGACTCTGTCCCTCACCACCCCTTGTTGTAAATATTTTTGTCCACCCTAAGCGTGGAAGGGTATTCTCAGATGTGAGACCCTTGCTCATTGCACCATCAGGATTCAAGCAAACCGGGCCGAAGACGGCTGTAATGCCAGAAACCGGTCCCCGGGAGCTTGTTTCCTTCCCAGTGTAAGAATTGGCTTTTGTAGTTTGGTTTGCCCTGTTCCCATCATGCACTGGGACAGGAACAGACTAATTTGCATACAGCCAGGTTCTGAAACTGGGATGGTGCAGTGAGCTAAAAAACGGTGTTGGATCTAGCCCTGATCTCTTGACTGGGTGAGAGCTTTCTGCTTAATTCAGAGACTCTGTCCCTCACCACCCCTTGTTGTAAATATTTTTGTCCACCCTAAGCGTGGAAGGGTATTCTCAGATGTGAGACCCTTGCTCATTGCACCATCAGGATTCAAGCAAACCGGGCCAAAGACGGCTGTAATGCCAGAAACCGGTCCCCGGGAGCTTGTTTCCTTCCCAGTGTAAGAATTGGCTTTTGTAGTTTGGTTTGCCCTGTTCCCATCATGCACTGGGACAGGAACAGACTAATTTGCATACAGCCAGGTTCTGAAACTGGGATGGTGCAGTGAGCTAAAAAACGGTGTTGGATCTAGCCCTGATCTCTTGACTGGGTGAGAGCTTTCTGCTTAATTCAGAGACTCTGTCCCTCACCAGCCCGTGTTGTAAATATTTTTGTCCACCCTAAGCGTGGAAGGGTATTCTCAGATGTGAGACCCTTGCTCATTGCACCATCAGGATTCAAGCAAACCGGGCCGAAGACGACTGTAATGCCAGAAACCGGTCCCCGGGAGCTTGTTTCCTTCCCAGTGTAAGAATTGGCTTTTGTGGTTTGGTTTGCCCTGTTCCCATCATGCACTGGGACAGGAACAGACTAATTTGCATACAGCCAGGTTCTGAAACTGGGATGGTGCAGTGAGCTAAAAAACGGTGTTGGATCTAGTCCTGATCTCTTGACTGGGTGAGAGCTTTCTGCTTAATTCAGAGACTCTGTCCCTCACCACCCCTTGTTGTAAATATTTTTGTCCACCCTAAGCGTGGAAGGGTATTCTCAGATGTGAGACCCTTGCTCATTGCACCATCAGGATTCAAGCAAACCGGGCAGAAGACGGCTGTAATGCCAGAAACCGGTCCCCGGGAGCTTGTTTCCTTCCCAGTGTAAGAATTGGCTTTTGTAGTTTGGTTTGCCCTGTTCCCATCATGCACTGGGACAGGAACAGACTAATTTGCATACAGCCAGGTTCTGAAACTGGGATGGTGCAGTGAGCTAAAAAACGGTGTTGGATCTAGCCCTGATCTCTTGACTGGGTGAGAGCTTTCTGCTTAATTCAGAGACTCTGTCCCTCACCACCCCTTGTTGTAAATAGGAGCAAAGATAAGCGCATCATCCTGAAATACAGAAAGACCTTAGATCCCCTTCAACATCTCTGACATTAGGCGTTGGAATACCAACGCTGCCGAGGAGAGGCCAAAGGGCATGCGTACGTACTGAAAAGTCCCAAATGGTGAAACAAATGCCGTGAGATTTCTTGAATGAGGAGCAAGTTCAACCTGATGGTAGGCCGAAGCTAAATCTAATTTTGGAAAAACCGTAGCATCCTTAAGTGTGGCCAACATTTCATTAATGTTTGGGAGAGGATGAGAATCTACCCATATCTCCTTATTCAGGCAACGAAGGTCAACACAGACTCTCAACTCACCATTTTGTTTACGAGCCACAACCAAAGGGGACAACCATAAAGAGGACTCCACTGGTTCAATTATTCCTTTAGAACACAAAGAATCTAATTCTTTTTCTAGATCTTGTCTTATACTGAAAGGAGCATTCCTTAGTTTATGTTTAACCGGGATGCACCTTCCTTTACAATAATTTCATGTTGGAAGCCTTTTATCTTACCCAATTCCCCAGAGAAAACATGAGGATACTGGCTAACAAGGCCTTCCAGATCAGGATGGTCCCTTATAGCCAAAACTTGTTCTTTTGCTCCTGATCTAAGTACCATCCCAAACAACCCCTGGTGGAACCAACCTGTGACGCGGGGGACCCCGACGAGGGCCCCCCTGGTATGCCTAGTAATGTGTCTACTTTTTCTTCGCAGAATACCGAGGCATGGAATACCCCCGACGTCGTCCGGAGACATCCTGCAGCGGTGCACCTGCAGGACTACACCTTTAAGGGGGCGGAGACGGATTGGCGCCACGCCCGTCCCGACGACGTAAAACCCATTCCGGAGTCCAGCCAGGGGAGCGAGACACCCGGAGGTGGAGTTGGAGGTTGGTGGAGCGAGTAGAGAGAGAGCGGAGCAGAGTGGACGGAGGAGGAGGAGGAAGATCAAGAGCGGAGGTCGGAGGAAGATCAAGAGCGGAGGTCGGAGGAAGATCAAGAGCGGAGGTCGGAGGAAGATCAAGATCGGAGGTCGGAGGACAAGGAAAGCGGAGAGAGAGCAGGAAGGTGGAGCCGGACGGAATCGGAGACGAGTCAGAGTTACAGGTCGATTCCAAGGAGGAAGCCGGCGGCGGGACCAGACAGCGGACCTGAGGTGGATTACCGCGGGAAGCCAGGGGGCTCTGCGGGACGCGCATCGCCCAGCCACACTAACACGGAAGTGTGGCTCACCCAGGTACGGTCCGACAACATAGCGTGGGGAGGTGGTAGACGAGGGAAGCCCGCTTAAAAGCAAGCACCCCTGCACACCCTTGGTGGTTTCTCAAGGGTTCACGTCCCACAGTCAGACTTGGAACTTGCACGTGTGATTCCCCTCACTCCCTTACCCGTGAGACGTTTATCCCAGCACTAGTACTGAGACGTACATTTTTCTTTCTCTCCTTCTTTTCTGGGACACCGGAGCCAAAAGACCAGCAGGACAGCCGGGAAAAGGCCTACAACGCCCAGAAGACCTTGGGACTGGCGAGGAACAGGAAGACGGGCCAGAACGGAGGAGGCGGACTCACCCCTACCCTTTTACAGAGTGCCTGTTCGCAAACGACGCTTGTACAAAACAATAAAACCTGCACTACCCAGTACCCCAGTGTGTGCGAACCTTTTTGAGAACCCCGCAATAGCGTCACAACCCCGGTCCGAAATCCCACACAACCCAAGATATGTAATCCTTTGTGGGCTACATAAATCTTTCCAGCTATCCTGCGCCCCTTAAACTCAAGGATGTCTTCAATGTATCTCGATAGGTTGATTTCACGACCTTCATCATTTATTGCCTTTCTATCTGGTGGTAACAAAGATCTATTAGGCCATGTTGTTTTAAATAATTCCAAAGTGGGGTGTGGAGCTTCGCGGGTAACCAAGATGGCCTCGTGAGCTCGGAGCTCAGAAGACCCTCTGATCCTCCGAATTAATCCTGTCACCTATCCTGCCCCACGGAAGTGGGGAATTGTCGGTGAACTGCTGCTAACACGGGACTCGTTGTCCGATTGAAAATCCGAGGTCCCTAGGTGGAGTTACACCGTGTGGAAGTTTGGGGACGCAACGTCATCAGCGCCCCTGCCTGAATCGTTGACTGCGACACAGCCGTGCGGTAGTGGAGTGGATAAAGAGTGGCTGTCCCGTCTCGAAGTAAAGCTTGCGGAGTTCCGGAGTTTGTTGGTGCCGCACAAGCGGTCACACGGCTGCTACTGCTCATCGTGTTGGTACTCCGGCAAAGGCCTGGGGGTTTTCCCGACTGCGGAGGCCCTCGCCTATCATGGCTGGCAAGGGTGAACCCGACAGAGGGAAGCCCCGGGTCAGTAGAAAGTCAATTTTCTCTCAATCCACCAACATAGAACGCTACACCCACCCAAAGGGTTCACCCGGGGCCGCTGCGAGGCCAAAGGACATGCATCGAGATGCGTCGCCGGATGACTCGGCCCCAACCCTCCGGGACGTCATGGGTGCCATTGCGGGCATCAAAGCCGAGATTCACAAGCAACACGAGGTATTGACGCATAAGGTTGACACGCTGGCCATTGAGGTCAACTTGATCAGGGCCGATCTGGGCACGACCAATGACCGGGTCAAGTCCCTTGATATAAAAACGTCGAGCCTGACCTCGGATGTATCGGACCTGCAATCAGAGGTCCGTGACCTGAAA
Source organism: Lissotriton vulgaris (assembly GCF_964263255.1). Classification (NCBI taxonomy): domain Eukaryota; kingdom Metazoa; phylum Chordata; class Amphibia; order Caudata; family Salamandridae; genus Lissotriton; species Lissotriton vulgaris. The sequence goes on along the minus strand of NW_028247439.1, from coordinate 400,004 downwards.
GCTGCGAACTCGCTGTTTGCCCGTAGGCTTGATGATTTTGAAGGACGTGCCAGGCGCCAGAACGTCCGAATTATAGGTGTTCCGGAAGGGGACGAGGAGGATGCCACTGACCTCTTTGTTGAGAACCTGGTCCAGAATCACCTGGCCAGCAAGTTTTTCTCGGTTGAGAGAGCTCATAGACTGCCCGGAGGCCGTCCGAAGCTGGGGGCCCTTCCGCGTCCTATCATCGCCCGTGTGTTCAACTTTAGGGACCGGGACGCTATCCTGCAGACATCGAGGAGAGGGGGACCGCTGAAATTTCAAAATGCTGACATTAACTTTTTCCCAGACTTCACCCAAGCGGTGCAGAAGCGGAGGCAAAGTTTCACGGGTGTGAAACGTAGACTACGCGATTTGGGGATGAAGTACTCCATGTTGTTCCCCGTGAAACTACGTATCGAACATGATGGCCGTGCATTGTTCTTCGACATGCCTGAAGTCGTTGGGGACTGGCTGGACACTTTGCCTCAGCGCCGGGAGGCTCCCGAGGAACAGTCGGAAGGGGCGGCTGGAGGACCTGATTCTCAGGAATAGAAAGATCCTTTGGACTTTGCTCGGACAATGAGACTGCCCAGGCAGTAGTTTATACAGTATTGTGTTTTTTGTTACTATCCTCTCGCACGAACGGGGGAACCGGGGGGGGATAGGGTAGTTTCCTTTCTCCTCTAGGGGCTTTTTGTAGAGTAGTTTTTGGGGGCGACAGGCACACTGCTAGTTGGGGGGGCTCTTTAGTCTAATGCAGGGGTGCAGGGTGGGGGGTGGATGGGTCGTTTGTTTTCTATGTGTTTCTTTCTTTTCTTTTTCTACTTCATGGCAAGGTAACTGTTCTGCTGCTAATTGTGATGTAGCGACGCCGCCCTGCAGGGCGGGCATGGACCTCTACATTGACGATGGGGGGTAAGAAGTTAAATGTTCTGAGTTGGAATTTTAACGGGCTGGGGGATCGTATTAAGAGAGATGTGGTGCTACAAATGTTTAAGAGATGCATGCCTGATGTCATTCTGCTGCAAGAAACTCATTTGATAGGAAATACGTGCCACACGCTTAATAGGAAAGGTTTCAAGATGGTGGCACACTCGGGGTTCTCTTCGGGGTCCCGTGGGGCGGGGATTATGGTGCGCATGTCACTCCCGTTTGAGATGGAATCCAGCGTAATTGATGAGAGAGGACGCTACGTCGCCGTCACGGGTAGGTGGGAGGGGCGTACTCTAGTCTTGGTTTCTGTTTACGTCCCCCCTGGTTTGCAAACGCCTACGTTTCGGGATCTTGGGGGCGCCATCTTGGGTCTGCCTGAGGGTCTGCTTATAGTTTGTGGTGACTTTAACGCGGTGGGTTCTGGGACCTTAGACAGACATCCATCCAGAGATCTTTGGAGTGCGCAGTCCTGGCTTCCAGACTTCTTGGATACTATGGGCCTTATAGATTGCTGGAGGCTTCTTCATCCTACCCAGCATCAGTACTCCTTTCATTCTGGAGCGCATGGCAGCCTCTCCAGGATTGATTACGTTGTGGCATTGGCGGCCCATGCGTCGGCTGTTTCTGAGGCCCGTCTGATGGCCAGGGGTATCTCGGACCATTCTCCTGTCTGGGTGCCCTTTGATTTTGACATCGTGGTGGCTACGAGGGTGACGCCGGTTAACCCGTGGTACTTCTGTAACCCCAAGACCCGTGGACTCCTGGCTAAAGCCATTGAGCTCTACTTTTCTGAAAAAGTGGGCTTGGTTGCGTCAGCTTTGTCCCTATGGGAGGCCTTCAAGACTGTCTTGAGAGGCGAAGCCTTCTCCTTAATAGCGGAGGCGCGCAGGCGTAGAGACGAGGATGCGGTGCGGGTGGAATCAGAGATCGAGGAAATTGACTCCCAATTGGAGACTGCCCCGACGCCTGCCCTGCTCCACGCTCTCTCCCTTAAGCAGTCTGAGTACAGGGCCATTGTTACTGACGCTGCAAAGGCTATGGGTAGAGAGCAGCAGGGGAGGATATACAATGTTGGGGACAAGGCAGGCAAGCTTATTGCGTGGCTTGACAAAAAGGAAATGGCTTCCCGGGTTGTCCCTGAGGTGCTGGGGGAGGACGGCGTGTCTGTTACCGATCCCAGCGCCATAGTCACGGTTTTCGCAGACTATTTCGAATCCGTCTACACCTCGGTTTCTGATATGTCTGAGGCGGACTCTGACGCCCTTTTGAGAGAGGTGGACCTCCCGTGTCTGTCGGACATTGAACGCGACGACATGGATAGAGGTATGACAGCAGATGAGGTCGCATTGGCGATACGCTCTCTGAGGTCCGGTAAGGCACCCGGCCCTAATGGTCTCCCGGTGGAGCTTTATAAAATAAAGGCCGACACCATCGCCCCGCCCTTGCGGGACATGTTCTTGGAGGCGCGTGAGGTGGGCGTGCTCCCCCCGGACCAGAGGTTGGCCACCATTGTGGTCATTCATAAGGAAGGGAAGCCCAGAGACCTATGCCGCTCGTATCGCCCTATCTCTTTGTTGAATGCCGAGCCTAAGATCCTGGCTAAATTACTGGCTAATCGACTGGTGGGCGTGATTAGCGATTTGGTTCACCCGGATCAGTCGGGCTTTATTCCTCACCGTAACACCGCCCTTAACCTTAGGAGACTCCATGCGGTCATGGCGAGTATCCGTACGCTCCGGGAGCCGGCCGTTTTGGCGTCCTTGGATGCCACGATGGCCTTTGACTCCCTTGAGTGGAACTACCTGTGGGTGGTACTGACGAAGTTCGGGTTTGGCCCTGATTTTATAGGATGGGTCAAACTTCTGTATGCTAGTCCACTCACCAATGTTACGGTCAATGGCCGAGTGTCCGCATCCTTTGCTCTTCACGGGGGCACCAGGCAGGGCTGCCCCTTGTCGCCTCTGTTGTTTGCGTTGGCGCTGGAACCTCTGGCTGCCTGGTTGCGGATTCACCCAGATATCAACGGGATACGGTGGTCTTCTGACTTCGAGGACCGCGTGTCTCTATATGCCGACGACATCCTGCTCTACCTTACCTCTCCCTGTAAGTCCCTTATCGTGGTTTGCGATGTGTTGTATACCTTTGGTAGGTATTCGGGCCTGGTTATTAACTGGTCGAAGTCCCACTTATATGTTTTGAGTGGTGAGACTCCGCGGCTCCCCAGGGGTTGCACCATACAGATCGTGAGGCAGGGGTTTAAATACCTGGGCATCTATATCTCAACCGATGCCCAGACACGTTATGCGAACAACTTGCTTCCCCCTCTTGCACGCCTTCGGCGTGACGTAGAGGGGTGGCGGAAGCTACCGCTTTCCCTGCTTGGACGTGCGGCGTTGTTCAAAATGATGTCCCTGCCCAGATTTCTGTATGCGCTCCAGAACACCCAGGACCCAGTCCCCTCCAGGTACTTCAGAGAGGTTGAGGGCTTGCAGCGGGCCCTTCTCTGGGACGGCAGACCGCGTATTGCTATAACCAAACTCACGCTCCCGTGGTATGAAGGAGGTATCGCTTTGCCGGATATCCGAAGGTATTATTGGGCCTCCCAACTAGCCGCCCTCAATCATGGTTTTCACAGTCCAGCCGATAGCCCGGGGTACGCCATGGACCAGTGGCTCCTTGATGGTGGGAAGTATTACAGGGCGTTATACTCGAGATCTCTGGATGGAAGAATGACGGGCCCTACCAGGACAGCGGTGCACATATGGAGGACTGTCACAAAGGCACAGGGTTGGAAGGGGAGACTCACGTTGGCCACCCCACTTTATGACTCAGACCTACTGGGTAAACTGTGGCACACTATGGGGTTTGACCGATGGGACCTCATTGGTATCTCCAAGGTAGATGACATGATGGCCAGGGGTGAGATAAAGTATTTCGCCGCTCTACAGACAGAATTTCAACTGGGGGCGACGGAATTTTTTAGATACGCCCAATTGCGGCACGCCCTTCTGGCGGTGCTGCCGATGGGTGAGAAGGTCCCTGAGTCATCCCCGCTGGAAGATAGGATGCTAGATGGTCATATGCCGGACAGTGCCATCTTGTTGGTATATAAAAAACTGATTAATGTCCGGATGGACCTCCTTTTGGGTGTGAGAGACCAATGGGTGCGTGATGGAGTTGAAATGGATGATGAGGATTGGCAGTGTGCGGTGTCATCCCCCAAGGAAGTGGCAATCCCAGCCAGACTACGCTTGGTCCAACTGAAAATTTTGCATAGACTGTATGTGACCGGCCCCCGTTTGATTCACATGGGCCATTCGGTGGACGGTCTTTGTAGGCGTGGATGTGGTGAACTGGCCACCTTCATGCACATTATCTGGGAGTGCCATGCGGTCGCTTCCTACTGGAGGCGTGTCCACGCGGTGATGTGTGAGGTGACTGGTGTCGAATTGCCGGCTGAAGCCCGGCGCTGCTTACTGAATGTGTGGGGCCCCACGGATTACAATAATGCGCAAACCCAATGGGTCACTTTGGGAAACATGGTGGCAAAGCGTGACATCGCTCAGAAATGGGGAGCCACATCGCCTCCATCTGTAGAATTGTGGAAGACCAATATGGACTGGTGCATGCTCCGTGAGAAAACAGTATATGTGGCCCGGGGTAAACCCAAGAAATGGCTTCGGATCTGGGGGGCATGGAACTAATACAGGGGTGATATCTGTCTCCCTCCCGACACTGCCCCATTGGAGATACAACTTTCCCCTTAGCCTTTACTTCCAACCAAACTGTCATTGCCTTACAAATCCTGCACTATTCCCCTCCCGATATCGTCCATTTTGCACTGTTCATACGTGTACTCTTTGGGCTTAAGGCCCAGCCTTTTCCTGCGTTGTGTACTGTCGCACTTAAGTACTTTTGCCTTGCCTTTTCCGCACTGTTTCTGGTGCTCCTTTATGGTGTTTTAATTTTTGTTTTATTACTCATAACATAAAATTAAACCTTTCTACGATTTTATAATATGCCCTGTATGCACTAATCATCCGCTTTCTATATTGCTGCCTAGCCTCTGGGATGTAAGGCTGAATAGCCGTGTACTTTGATCTGTAAATAAAGGTTTTCCCAAAAAAAATAAAATAAATAACAATAATTCCAAAGTAATCATTGTAATGCGAGCACCAGAGTCAACAAGTAGATATAAGGATCGATCTCCAACCAAAATGTCGACATAGGGATCAACACATAACTCTGGATTACCCACAATTACACCATCATCTCTGAAAACAACCACCATGTTGCTTAACTCTCTCGTAACACAGTCTTCTTCTTCACTTTGGATATTCTGCTCAGTGACACATTTTACCTGAACAGGTTTAGAACGCGTACTATACTTAAATGTTTGGCAAACTTTGGAAAAATGCCTAACTTATTGTAATTTTTACATACAACTGACTTTGCTGGACACCTTGCACCACCAAAATGTGGTTTAAAACCACATCTAAAGCAAAAATTGGTTCTTGAAAAAATGGGTTAGTATTGTTCCATGCATTCTGTCTATCAGAACTCCTGTTTTCCGAAACTTTATTGTCTTGTGTTTTACTGTCTCTTGTTTTAACTATAGAAACAGATTCTTTCTTCTTTTCAACTCCTTCGTTGATAACTGAGATGTCTCGATACTCTTAGCCACCTTTATAGATTCCTCTAATGTTGGATTCCCAAGTGATAACAGTTTCTGTTTGATGTTTTTATCAACACAATTACAAATAAATTGGTCCCTAACTAATTGATCTGTAAAATTTTCAAATTGACATTCAGAAATCAATCTCCTAAGTGCTGTGATATAAGTGTCTACATTCTCTCCAGCTTGTTTGCGTTTGAAAAATTTGTGACGGAGCATAACTATACTGGGTTGTACGTCAAATCTTGTTTCAAGTTTTTTTCCAGTCTCTTGGTATTCATCCAAAGGATTATTTTCATCAACAGTAATAGGAGGAAGATGTTTAAGAATTTCTCTACCTTCATACCCTAATGAGTACAATAGTAAATATCTTTCTCCTTTCTGGTCTAAACCTTGACGCACGATTGCATCCAAATAAGCCTCAAATCCGTCATACCACTGTTTCCACTTTATAGGTGGTTCACCAGGTGTCTCCAAAAATGGTGAAGGTGGTGCTACACTCTGCATTTTTATGGCAAGAATTTCACAAAAGCTATAGTATTATAATTTATAAAAGTACTTCCAAAAAGATCCACTAGATGTCAGTGTAGCATTAAATATAAGTAGATGCTTTAAATATGCTGTGTGTAACAGCGTGGTTTTAGGAATAATGTTTTAAATATTTATATCCGTGCACATCAGTGTACAACTTTACCTACTATCAAAAATGTGCAATGCTGTGCACATCAGCGTGTTGTTAATAAATGAAATTCAAAACTGTGCACATCAGCGTAATATTTTTGAAGAATATATGCCGAGCTGTGCACATCAGCGCTTTTGTTTAATCCACTTGAAAATCATAAATGTGGAATGCTGAGCACTTCAACACTGTAGTAAGATGCGATCGACAATCTTTCCCAATAGATGAATGCACTTTCAGCCTGATTCATGAAGTGAAATTGCGCCCGCAATCGCTGCGAATTCGCAAATGCGGGCGCAATTTCCGTTATCGGCATTCAACAACAAAATAGCGAATTCGCTAACGCATATTTGCGAAATCGCTAATATATTCGCAGAATCGCAGCCGCTGAGCATTAGCGATTCCGAAATAGCGACACACCACGGATTCTGCGATAATAATAGCGAAATCGCAAAACAATCGCAATCGGTATTCAAGAAAAATCGCAATTAGCGAAAAACCCAAAATTCGCATTTTGCACCGCGCAAAATAAGGACAACTCAAAGCAGGTGGTAACCATGAAAGCCATAGAAAAAAAACTTTCAAAAAAACGTTGTCCTATCACCAACAGGTACTGGCCTGACCAATCACACATAAGGACCATCAGCAGCAGCAGCATTAGGAGTCCCACAATGCCAGGAATGTACATGGTGGTGAGGCGTCGCAGGCTACAGCGATTAGCACGGAGGAGACGCAGGATCCAGGACAGGATATTCCGCCAGCGGGTCACCTTGCTGGGCCAAACCAGGGAGCAGATATATGCTAAATACAGGCTGAATGGGGAAATGATAATGCAGCTAATACAGGACCTTGACCCCCTGATGCAGCACCCAACAAGCCGTACCAATGCTGTGCCTACACATGTGCAGGTATTGTGTAGCCTGCACCTCCTGGCCTCCGGAAGTTTCCAGGGGGTAGTAGCGGCTGCTGGGGGAATATCCCAGCCTACCATGTCACGCTGCCTCCACACTTTTGTTGACACCATGCTCACCCAGCTACACCGTCACATCAAATTCCCCGCCAGCCAACAGGAATTGGACATGACAAAGCTACAATTTTACAATGTAGCCCATTTTCCACATGTGCTCGGATGTATAGACTGTACCCACGTCGCCATCTGCCCACCAGCTGGCATGGAGTATATGTTCCGCAATAGAAAGTGCTACCACTCCCTCAACATCCAGATGGTCTGCAATGCCAAGACATACATCACTGACATCGTCGCACGGTACCCAGGGAGTACCCATGACTCCTTCATTTTCCGGCACAGCGGACTCCACACGCGACTGGTCAGGGGAGAGTTTGGGGAAGGACACCTACTTGTTAAGTACACTTTGATTGAAATGTCACATTGCAAAGATGTAACAGCGCAGCACAGGCAATCACCATCTGCTCCTCTCATTCAGGTGACAGTGGCTACGCCCTCCGTGAATACCTCCTGACCCCATACCTCAACCCTGCTACACCCCAGCAACGGCGCTACAATATTGCACACATACGGACAAGGAATTGCATAGAAAGGACATTTGGCCTGCTCAAGAGCAGGTTCCGCATACTGCACAAGACAGGTGGGGCCATGTATTACAGTCCTGAAAAGTGCTGCCGCATAGTGGCTGTCTGCGCAATACTACATAACATTGCAACCAAGCACCGGATACCTGTTGACATCTCTGGCAGTGAATCTGAGGGGGACAACCGGCCACCTGCACATGCGCCCCATGCACAAGGGGAGAACCCAGCAGAAGGGCACAGACGTCGCAACCACATCACAGTGAACAGTTTCTAGTATAACCACTTCCATCACCCCACAAATCAACAATGCATGCAAAATGTAATGATGACACAACGCTAATGTGTGTAGGAAAATAAATGTATTTGTTAAATTCACAAAATGAAACATGAGGTTCTGTCCAAATGGCAAAATAAAAGTACTTGTTGAATTCACAAAATGAAATATAAGGTTCTGTCCAAATAGCAAAATAAAAGTACTTGTTGAATTCACAAAATTAAATATAAGGTACTGTCCAAATTAGTCCAACAAACAGTATTACCCCATACTGCAGTGCATGAGTGCATGGCAGGCTTGACCTCAGCCTGTGCCATTGTTGAGGTACAGTTCTCTAGGTGTGCCTAGTGCGTGTTCCTCCTAAACGCCTCTGAGGGGCTTCCTCCTCCGGGGCTTCAGGCAATGGGGGGGGTCCTGGTGCTGCGGGTGGGTAGTGGGGCCTGTGAGGCAGATTGTGAGCTCAGGCTGGACGCCCCCTCACTCGCATCATCACCCCCCACAACAGATGGAATAGGTGGAGGGTGAAGAGCCACGACGGCCGTGGTGAGGGTCTCCAGCACCCTCGTCATGTCCTCACTGCACTGGATGATAGCGTGCTGCTGGGTCAGACTTTGCCGACACATAGCTTGCCCTGCTGTTAGTGCCAAGCTGGGTCAATAGTTGGCGGTGGTGCCGGCGTTGCCCACTGCGCACTCTTAACATGGCACGGGTGTTGGCCTCCACGGCTGCAGCAATGCGGGCCATTCCAGCTCCCACACCGGCCAGGTCGGCCCTCATGCCTTCAATGTGCCCAGCAACAGATGCCACGTTGCGGCCAATATTGTGTAGTTGGAGCTGAATAGCTCCCTGCTGCTGAGCCTGGCGCTGGTGGATGCGCAGCATCCGTCTCTCGATGCTGAGCCGCGCCAGTCCATCAGCATTGGCCCGCCTGGTAGCTGCTGCGGAGCGCTGGCGTGACCTGCCACGCCTGCCCTGCTGGCCTGATTGTGAGGCTGGCCGCTGAGTGGACAGTGGCGCAGCCCCGGATGTTGAGGCGACAGCTGCTGGGGGTAAGGCCGCCGGTGTTGCAGGTGAGCTAGTCGCAGGGGGTGTGCCTGCTGGTGTGGCAGTACCAGTTGATGCAGGGGGCACAGGAGTGACTGCCCTGGCTGCGGCTCTGGGAGGAGCAGCGGTGGCAGGAGGCACAATGGGGGCTGCCATGCCAGCGGATGTGGGCACTGCACCAGTTGCAGGGGGGACGCTGCTGGTGGTAGTTGCTGCTCGTGCAGATGCAGCGGCAGGGGCTGGTGCCTGGGTAGGTGTTGGCGCCTCCACCTCCGGGACGCCATCGTCGATCTCCAGCCTGTCACTGTCACTGGTATCGCCACCTGTGGGGGTAAGTGGTGGACCATTAGTTGCATGCATCTGGCTGACGTGCAGTTGCTACATGCATGCTGGGTGACATTCCCTGAATGGCAGTGGCTTTGTGTGCATTGGGACCTGACTGGCTGCATTGTGGTACTACAACATTGTGGCCAGACTACATCTCCCACAATGCTTCAGGACATTCCTTGATGTGCAACTATGGCATGCCTATGGGACATTGGGGGAGCCTATTTGGTCATGGCCATCCATAGGGGGCAGGGTCGCAGTCGCATGCCACTTACCTTGGGTGTCTTGTGTGGGGCAGGATGAGTCCAGTGTAGTGAAACCCACACAGGCCTCCCTCTCCAGGGTGTTCTCAACCTGGTCCTCCATGGCGGTGTTTGGTGGTACCGTTGGTCCTCCTCCTCCTGTTCCCGAGGACTCCCCAAGGCGCGCCGCCACCTTCTCCTTGGCACGGCCTCGGAGGTCGTACCACCGCTTTTTGAGTTCTTCCAGGGACCTGGCCGCCACTCCCACCGAGTTCACTGCTGAGGCTATCCCCTGCCATATGCGCCGCTTCTCCATTTCTGGGACCCTGCGTGAATTAGCGCCAAACAGTTGGTCGTGGTTGGCCACAACCCCCTCGATTAGGTGTTCCAGCTCTTGCTCAGAGAATTTGAGTTTTCTCTTTCTCCCAGACGAGCTGCTGGTCCCAGGTGCAGCTTCCTCAGCCATGGTATGGGTTGTGGATCTGTGGATCTGTTTACTTGCCAAGATGTGCTGCAGCTCTACAATGTGCTCCCTCTCTCTGTGCCTCGATGTGCAAAATGGTGGTGGGAACCGGCAGCTTCCTGGTTGTGATGTCATCACTGGGCTCGAAATGCGACTTCCTGTTTTCCCGATCTCGCGGGTTCGCGATCTCGCAAATAGCGATATCGCAAATAGCGATATCGCTATTTGCAAGATCGCAGTCCAGGCGCGGGAAGGCGGAAATAGCGATTAATCTGCGATTAATCGCAATTTCAATCGGATCGCTATCGGATTTTGCGATCGCGTGCGAATCGCTTTTTTTAATCGCAATTATTCATGAATTCGGATTTGCGATTTCTGAATAGCGATTCGCTATTTTTCGCTATTTCAGAATCGCAAATGCCGATTTTCATGAATATGGCGGTTTATATGCAATTTGCCGCTCCCTTTGTGACACTCATAGAATTATCTTGCATGAATCTTCTAATCTTCAGGCAACTCAGACTATTATGACGTCACCGAGATGGACGTGCTTTTCACTTGTGGACCACAAAGGGACGCTTCTGACGAGCTGACCTCATCACGCTTTCAATCTCAAGCACAAAGTTCGTTGCAGTGGAACGCATGCGTTGAGAAACTCTCCTGCGTGCGTTCCAGCTCCCGTTCTTCGTTTCTTAAAGTCTTAAAAATGCTTCTGCCCTGCTCTCATTTAACACAAAGCCTTCCGCAAGTATAATAAAAATGTCTTTCTTACTTTTTTCATCATCCGTCGTTCTCAGTAGTTTAAGGGTTACCTCTTGCGTTTTCTTTCTGCTTTTTTCTTCAATTTCGCCGCTTGTGGGTTCAATATGTGATGGCCCAGCACCCGTCGCCAAAAGAGATGTCGTAGTCAGGGAATGAAGACTCAGGAATATAACCAGTTGGTAGCTTTATTGATCATACGCTGGACCATCGGAGCAGGGCAACTGTAGCTACAGAGTGAGGCTGGCAACTGACACATATAGAACATTTAATACAGAATACAGAAACAAGCACATTCTGAAAGGATAAGATTCTTAAACAACCCCAAGCTACTACAAAGTCACCGACTAATAGTAGTTTGGCGTGGTTGGTACCTAGTTGCGCCGTTTGCTCACTCAGCAATTTTGGGAATTGTGGCATGTTCTGTGGAGGTCTGTAGAGTAGCACACAGACCAAAGGGGTGGTGTGTGATTCAAGTCTGAGTAATAAGTTGTCCGACTGAGGTAGGTCCAGGGGAGTAAGTGCCGTAAATTGGAGGCTGTGATGTATAATGGCTGCTACTCCCCCTCCCTTTTTTCCCTGTGGGTGGTTTGCTTGGATAATATATTATTCATTAGGTAGTGCAGCTAATAGGTCCGGGACGGAGTCCTGTGTTAACCAGATTTCTGTGAGTAGAAGTATATCTGGTTTTTCTGTCGCCAACAGATTGTATATATCAAGTTGATGTTTGGGCAGAGAGCGGGTATTTAAGTAAATGATTGAGAGTTCTTGTTCTTCCTTCTCGGCCTTGGGCTTGATGTGGGCCGATATGTTCTTAGGGGTGATTTCGGGGAATGATGATCTAAGTTCACTTATGCTATTAATGCTTAAGCTGGTAAGTATGGCATTGTTAAGTGTTGACTCCATTGAGTGAAGATTTTTTTAGGGTGGCTGCGGAGTAGGTCCTAAATTGGGCATAGTGACTTGCCCCTTGCCCCTGCCGGCCACGGACGGGCGCAGACAGGCTTGCCTTTGGCGCGCCATCGCTGCGTCCGCTGCGCTCCCATATAATTACGGCATTAGTAGCCGTCGACAGCCTTGTCTCCACCCCCCTCTTCCCTGATTAGCGCTCAACAGAGGTGGCGTGTCTACCAGGAAGGGGTGAGCATGCTTAGCGGTGAGTATCGCACGAACAAAGTTAAAATTTCAAAGTGATCAATTCAGTATTCAGTGCATTCAGTTTGCTCAATTTTAAAAACACAAATGGCATTAGGCGCGGCAATTCTTTCATTCAGCGGAATCTTTCCCAAATGAGTTCCCCGCGCTGTTTGCCAGCATTAGTAGCCGTCGACAGCCTTGTCTCCAACCCCCTCTTCCGTGATTGGCACTCAACAGGGGTGGCGTGTCTACCAGGAAGTGGTGAGCGAGCTTAGCGGTGAGTATCGTCCGAACAAAGTTAACATTTTCAAAGTGCTCAATTCAGTATTTAGTACATTCAGATTGCTCAATTTTAAAAACACAAATGGCATCAGGCGCGGCAATTCTTTTATTCAGCGGCGCTCTTTCCCAAATGAGTATTGTTGGCGGCAAATACGTCAGTCACGTTAGGTGTAGAGATGTGGACCTGGGTGTTGGGAGTGCAGATGAATGCCAGAAGGTCCCAAGTGGTGGCTAGGATATCTCGGCGCCCGACATCAAGTTTAGTTAGCGTGTTAAAAGTGGTGTTATGGACCACGACAGGAACGTTGTGCACCAGATGGATAGAGCAATTGATAATACATGGGGAGTGTTGGACATCTCTGTCTTGGGGGGGGTGTTAAGCATCACTGGTATACAAGGAGCGAAGAGGGAGGCAAGGGGCTAAGAGGGGAGGAGTACTTGTTCCCCCCTTTTTGGCTATCAGTTGCAGTGGCAAAATGATAGACAAAAAACCTCTTGTGAGGTGAGTGGCAGGGAGGTGAAAGTGCGGTGGGTGTTGTGAGAAGGCGAACTACCTAACAGCATTGCAATAAAGAAAGGGAGAGGACAGTCATCATACAACCCAGACAGCAGTGGGAAAGGGAATGGCGGTTAGGACACTGGGCAGTGGTGGGAGGTGGTGCAGGACAAGGGCAAAGAGGTGGCCATTAGAAATGAGGCGCAATGTTATTATAAGCACAAAGAGGCAACTTCAAAGCAGAATTATTACACAGAGCAAGGCAACGGACAGACGACATGGAACAAAAACAAATATTAACCATGACAATGCTTTCAAAAGTAAATCAAAAAGATATAAACAAATGCATCATAAAAATTGAAAGTACAGTAAAAAAAGACCTAGATATTAAATCTCACTAGACACAGTGGAGCACCATGAACAAAAAAAATTTTGATAACCAAAGTGCACCATGAAAAAACCTTGAAAGACAAAACCCGGGAGTGGTAAGTGTGGGCACAAGAACAGGGGCACGGGGGAAAAATGTGAGAAAAAGGAAAAAAGGAGAGAGAGAGAGAGGAAAGTGTTAAGTACTTACTGAGAAGGAAAGGGAAAAGGTATTTGGAACGATGAATAGGAGAAAGGTGGAAGAGAAAGGGAGAAAAAAGTAATTTGCGGTAGCACAAGGCAGCCAACAGACCTCATGGAGGGGAGGGTTTGCGGGGGAGCAGCTCTGCAGTGTCAGTGAGAGACAGCAGGCAGCAGCACCAGCCGAGCTGGTGAGCGAGAATGGGTGAGAAAGGAGGGGGGAATCTGAAAAGACCACAAGTGACTTCCTCTTTCTGTGCCTGCGCCAGACACAGTGACAAAGCCCGATGGTGAGAGAGAATGAACAGTTGAATGAACCAAAAAAAATAAAAATAGCGCAAACCCAATCCTTGCAGAAAATGTTATTACGAGAGGAGATAAAGACAAGAGGAATGCCCATGAAAGAAAGAGTAAAATACAATACTAATTGAAATAATTCGTACAGGTGCAGAACGTAAAGTCAGACTGAAATCGGAGGCTCCCAGGACTCACTATTATATACCTCCCAAGACTCAAACTAGAGGTTAACAAAAATTCTTCCCAGGACCAAAACCTGAGGCTAACAAAATACATCCCAGGACCAAAACCTGAGGCTAACAAAATACATCCCTAGACCAAAACCTGAGGCTAACAAAATACATCCCAGGACCAAAACCTGAGGCTAACAAAATACATCTCAGGACCAAAACCTGAGGCATCCACCAAACCACGAAACCTGTATCAAGCCCACTGCCCACAGGACGTATGTAAAAAGAAACTGACACACTGTGTCTGACAGGAAGGCAAAAACCGTGACCACACTAAGGGGCTTATTAGGATAGCGGATTTTCCGCATCCTCTGGGCCGGCGGAAGCCACCGCCGGCCCGGAGGATGCGGAAAATCCGCTGCGGACCCAACAAAGACCCACCGCCACATTAGGATGGCTGGTGGGTCCTGGTTTCAGTCCGCTGCATTTCCGCTGCGGTTGGCTTACAACTGCGGCGGAAAAGCTCTAATATGGTGGCGGTGTCTCTCAGACACCGCCAGCCATATTAGGATGGGTTACAAAACATGCTTTTCCGCAGCGGCTTTTCCGCCGTGGCAAAGCATGTGGTACTTCACTGCAGGGGCCCGTTGCGGGGCCCCTGGGTGAAGGGGGGGTGTGGGGGGGCACATGGGGGTACCTATGGTACCCCCCTGCATTTGTATGCAGTAATCGGCAGGCACCGCACGGTGCCTGCCGCTTTCTGCATTCAAATGCAATGTATGCATTTTTAACATTGCAGCGGGTGGAGCTTGAAGCCGCACCCGTCGCAATGTTAAAAATAGAGGATGTGACCGCCATGGTGGCGGTCACATCCTAATTGCACAGGAGGGAACTCCGCAGGCCATGCGGAGGTTCCCTCCTACTCTGGGGTCGCGGACGGCCGCAAGTCCGTCCGCGATCCTAATGGGCTCCAAAGAGATAGAAAGATAGATGGTGCTAATCCTGGCCAGACAGACTGCTACAGCGGGTCAGGCGCCAGCAGAGAGACCCCGCCTCACAATCAGAAACCAAGGGCAATTCAAGGAAAAACATAAATATCCTTGGCTTACCCCGTGGTCAGCAGAGGAGACAGGACTCTTTGGGACAATCTGTTGAGGCACTCCAGATCCACCGCAGGCAATAACAGTCCTGGCAGGACGTATTGTGGTCGCCAACTGTTAAAGGGGAAATGGATGCCCTTTGGGTGTGGTCAGCTGTGGTCACAGGCCACCCCGATGTGGTCATGAACCACCGAAGCACTCTTCACTGAGGAACCAGGAAGAAATATATGAGATGACGAAGAATCATATTGGAGTGACACTTTCATTAGTTAAATCACAAGTATATCAATAAATGCATATCATTTCATATCACTAAGCAAAAACCATTAAGAAAACCTGACTTCATTCTGTCAGGAATAAATGCTTGATGAAAAATGCTCAAAATTTCATAGGACAAGCTGGATGCACCTTCCTCTAGAGAACTAATCATGCAAGGTTCACTGTTTTAAAAGAGCCTACATGCAAGGAATTGGGTATGGATGAAAAATACAGAGAAAAGTCAGAGATTTAAAAGGGCATATAATATTATCTAGCTTGGGAGGTTCTACCTGAGAGAGGCTTTTGAAGTCCCCAATCAGATAAACGGCCGGCCGGAGAACCCACGCTTGTGCCAAGCACTTGCAGGAGAGTTCGGGCTTCTAGTTGAGGTGCTGGGTCTTTTATAACTGAAAATGCAGAACCATGACACTATTCTGACGCACTTTCTGGTGCAGGTGGCCTGACCCCATATCCTAGGACACGGAAATGGTCAGGTGGCTGAGTGGGTGGTGGGTCACGCTTGACCTCAAAGTATAAACAATGAACATCTTGTCACGTACATATCTCTAAAAATATATGTAAGAGCGGAACTTAAGACAGGTGCTAGTACCGCAAGATGCTGTGGCTTTCATTTGAGCAAGCTATGTTTCAAAACAATAATGTAGCAATGGTCCAAGATGGACCAACTCGTACCAGCTGGCCCTGTGTACGTGCGTGTATCGGTGTCTTGCAATTGTTCTGTGGAAAGCTACGGTACTTGTGTGTTTGCTCAAGCTACCGCGTCGCGTCCAGCGCAAGAGAAATGCATGTTTGAAATCATCAGAGCCTAGTGGATTTTATTATCATGAGGCGGTGGCCTTTGGCTTAGGGCCTAGATGCAGGGGGTTCAAGGAATGGGTGGGCTGTTACTTACTGACTGTATATGGTGAAATATAATGGTCAATTTAGCATATTTTCAGATTTTCTCTAACAGGGCCATATGAGACCTTCAGTCTATCAAGGTTGATCAAAATGCTCTTTTTGGTAATCAGATGGTAAAACATGATCCTCCATCACATCCCTCACTCCCTTTTTGAAAATGGGTAAGATGACCGCAGTAGACCATGAGGGCGACAGGTGCGAGGTTAAGGCGGGACGTTCTTTGCAGTGAGGTTGAAGAGGAGGATCAAGGAAACTGGCAAGACAGAATCCCGGACGCCAGGAAAGAGGAAAGTGGCAGGCGAAGAGACTAAGTGAAGGGGAGGAGTGTGAACAGTCTTTAAATAAGGCTGATTTAGAACATTCATAAAGGTCACATTGTAATTGTTTGTTATAAGGAACAGGTGCACATAATTCACTTGATGTGGCTGCCTTCTAGAAGGTGCTTTAGAGTGTTCACGAAGGTCATGTTCTAATTGATTAAAGTAAGGAACAGGTGCAGATGAATAATTTGATGAGACTGTCTTCTAGAAGGTGTTTTAGAATGTTCACAAAGTTCACATTCTAATTGTTTATAATAAGGAACAGGTGCAGGGGAATTAATTTGATGAGGGCTGTCTTCCGAAAAGTTCATGTTGAGGTCATCTATGCCGGTTGGTTGATGCTTAGTCTGGTGGATTTCTGGATGTTTCCGTGTCGCCTGAAAACTGACCTTGCAGATGGATGGTAAAACATTTGTAAAAGCTATCAAACCTTTTCAAACAAACCGACAAACACCAGCTGCAGGTAACTATTACCAACAGCATGTAATATGGTCAAAAGTAAAGGTACAATACATTTTTTCATTCATAAGTGTTGAGAGGAATGATAGGAGTCATGCCGGTATATTGTGATACTCGAGAGCTGTGGCAGGAACCCTGACAAAAGGAGACGCAGCTTATCTTAATTGGCCATAGTTGTTCCATGAGGAATCCAACAATACCAGGGGAAGTCCACTTTAATGAGGCACAAGGAAGAACACCAAGGCCAGGTGAGCTGGCATTTGGCCTCCTAAAGGCCAGATTTTGCTGTTTGGATAAGACTGGCGGAGCACTCCTCTACTTACCTCATAAAGTGTGCCAAATCACCTTTGCCTGCTGCTTGTTGCACAACATAGCCCTGCGATAGAACATCCCATACTCCACAGAGGATGGAAACCATGAAGATCCACCGGGTGAGGATGGTGAAATGCCAAATGAAGATGATAGTGGTAAAAAGGAAGGAATTGACTTACATCAACATGTTATTGACAACTTATTCACATGATTGTAAGTATAAAAAAATTTACAACATTAAGGTTCAACCAACTTTTAATCTAATTAGAGCAACAGTTTGTGCTGGACATTTTTTAGAAATGGCAAGTTGATGAAATCTAGGCCAAAGATGTTTGTCGATCAAAGTTTTAACTCATTGATTACCCCCTTCGCTGCGCCCGTTGGCCAACGACCGTCGCGAGCACTACCTTCTTAGTACTGCGCACGTCTGTTGGCCGATACGGCCCCGCCCACCTAATCAAACCGGCGCACCGCGTCAGAATTTGCACTACGGTTAAGTGGTTAGTGGAGTAATTCAATTTGTTTACCTTTTATTGTTCTTAGAAAATGTGCCCTCAAAATTATTCATTTGTAAGGTGTTTTGTAATGTAATTTAATTAATCTTTTTTTTTGTAATGTAATTTAATTAATGTTTTTTGTTTTTTTCTGGTTTAGGTCCCATCACCCCATGTCATCTTCATTTGGACATTTCAAAGTAGAGTTTTGACATTTACAGTTATATGCTGCTGTTGCAAAGTACAAAAAGAACATGGATTGATCCTTTGAAAGACACACACAAACTTTGGGTTCACATTATCTTGTAAAAAGACAACTTGAACAGTTGAAGTTCTTACGAATGCAGTAGACTTGTTTTCTGTCGAATGGTGCCACCAATATGGGATGCTTAAATTTCTCTAACCATATGTGGTTTTCGACCCAAAGCATATTAATCTACTTTGACATTGGCTAAATCCTCCTTTTGTGTTAAGTGTATGAAGCTGTTGATGTGTTTCATTATTGTAGAAAGAACTTCTTGTATCACACCACTTAAAATTGGTTGTGACATTGCACCAGATACTACAACAATGTCTTGAAATGATCCTATGGCCAGAAAATTGAGTAACACCAGGATTGTCACTACTGGTGTTATTGATGTTGGATTATTATTCTGAGCCTGAATATCAGGTTCCAGCTGATGACAGAAATCAATGATAGTTTGCCAACTGAATCTGATTTTTTGGATGATATCCTATTCTTTCATGGTACAATGTATGGAACTTTAAATGTTAAAATGGTACTGATGATTTGGATTATAAATGAGTTGTAATGTATTCTGTAAACTATGATAAACATGTATTTCTTGTAATTTATTAACATAGATCAATTGGGTGAGCGCTATTTGCTCAGTTTGTCACTTTAGGAGAATGTGAGAAACATTAGCTACATGACATTTATTTATGAATAAACAATCATTGTAATTGTTTACATTTTATTATGTGTGATGGAAGGAAACAATAATAAATACATTGAGAAAAGAAATACAAAACTAACAAAAAGTTATAAAAGGCAATCATGGTGAATGGAAATATTATTGTGTTGCTGGCCCACAGATTCGCTAACATGACCCCTACGCCCACTACCCTGTGCCCTTGACCCATTGTGCCCCATCCCACTGGTTTCTGTTTTAACTGGAGGTGGTGGTGATGTTTGTTCAACTGCAGCCACGACTTGGAGCCCAAGATTGGTGTGGTATTGGTTTGGACACAGGAAGTGGTGGTGTCCATAGGCTGATGGGTGGTAACGGCTGGGGTAAGAAGAGCAGGTGTGGGCTGAGTTTGACTCACTGGAACTGTCTGCCCAGGCAGGCTAGATGGACCAGCCTGCTCCTCGTCATCTGGACTTTCATGAGTGGAGTCCTCCCTAACAGCTTGTTCCTGGCCTGGAGTGGAGGCATTCTGAGTGGCAGATTGTTGTTAATAAACTCTGGATGTTGGAACTATAATGAAGGTAAAAGAAACACAAAAAAGTTGAACAAATCTGGATTACATGTAAAGTGAGTTTGAAGCTAAAAATGAAGAAGAATAAAGGGAACATTTTCATTAATATCATGAATGTTCCTTTCAGTGGTATTATAATACATTACACAAACAGTTTACATTATACACACTAAACAACTTAACAGTAAAAGATGTTCTGAAATGAAAAATAATAGAAAGTATACATAAGATATACCAAAGATTCAACACAGTAGAGAGAAGAAATGAGACAGAAAACATCCCAAGGCCGGGCAGGCAACAATTCTGACAACTACAGAACTTAGAAGTATATATAACATTTCTCATCATATAAACATTGCAGAGTAAATGTGTTTAAAAATAAGACAATTTATATTCTGATTACAAAATTACACAGCTTCTCATTTGTAAGTCAGTAAACTTTCAAATGTGACACACATATCATCAATTTAATGAGATACTAAGGATGGGACAAAATAGAACTTTGAAAACAAACACATTTAAAAACATAGCATGGAATAGAGATTGATAAACTATATAACACTTCTACATACGTGAACATTTGACAGTAGAGAGAGAATGAGAAGAATTACATTGTAATATTATTTTCACATTACAAAAACAAGGCATCATGGCAGTTGTTGTCATTTCAATTAAACATGCAAAACACTTGCAACATTGTAGTGAAACATACCTTTTTTATTTATGATTTTCAAACATATAATATCATGTCAGTTGGTGGCAGATGTAGCTGCACATTGGACTGTTTAAATTTCATGGTGATTTATCAGTGTTACCGTTTACAGTCAGGTTCGTCCAAAATGCATAAAGGCAGTAGTGATGTAACAACCCACCAGCCCATGCGAAGCGCTCAGAACATCTGAGCACACATACCCTTGTACAATGATACTCCCTTTAATGGGTTGGTCTATGACCCTGTATTACTATTGTTGTGCATGATATATGTCCATTCCCCCTATTTTCCATAGGGTTGAAAGGCATACATATGTTTAGCTAGGCACACTTGCCACTCTCTGATTCTCCCATGTGTTGCCCCGCCATAAATACCCTGATGGTCTCTAATTTATCTTATGGCGACTTTGCAGAGGGAGAAGTTCCCGGCAGGTGTCTGATTGTGTGCTGCATTAGATCATGTCTCTATGCTATTCCTCAAGCGTCGGTAGTGGGCCCTGGCCCCACCGCATTGTAACTCTCCACCTTGAAATCAGTAATCCTATGGCTAACAAGCGCCTCATGCAAAGATGTATTTCCTTATCATATCCTAGCAGCATCAACAACGGGGAGAAGTCGGGGGGGGGCGCTAGAGGGCGCACTGCGGGATGGCTGGCTAATGTGACAGCTCCGCCGGACAGGTCCATGATTTGCATAATTGCACCGCAATAAGGGCGAGTTCAGAATCTTCAGCAACAAAATCGAACATCGGAAGGCGCAGTGCACCTAAAATGCGCTCTAAATGTCTGAATTATGGCCGGTAGGACGAGAAGGAGCTATCGACTCTGTTGAATGCTGTGATCGGAGACTGGTAAAATGGCGGCTGTCATGCAGCAACCCCGTTAATGTCCACATTGGAAGATATATGGAGATACCGCAGAGTGAAGGCAAGCCTAATTAGGCGACAGTTTGCTGCTGGTATCGTGGGGGCACCAGGAGGCATAAGCAGGTTTGCTGAAGTCCCCGTGACTCAATTAGCCGGCAGGGCGGGGCGCGAAACAAAATGGCGGCGCCCAGTGCACTTTGAAAATAACTGCTGCAACTGGCGAGGGGAGTGTATGTGCAGCGGCTCCCACATCGACAACCGGACACGGGCGGTAAGTGCCCACCAAAGCGACGAGCACTGAATCAAATAACTAGGGGAGCGCAAGCTTAAACAACCGCACGGCAATTACCTGGGCACCCGTCTCCACTTCTCAGGACTCAATTAACTATCCTTCCAGTGTAAATGGCAGCGGTTCAAACTCCTGATCATCTCTAATATGCGCAACCTAGACTGCAATTGAAGCACTATGCATGTTCCATTAGGCACACAACGTGGAAACTGTACAGGTCGTAATTGCCGCGTATAAAGCGCTAGAGCTACTATGGGGAACTGAGTACGGACATTTTGATCACCCTATGATTGTGCGCCGGCGAGGGACAAAGCCTGATGTACTATAAACAGCGGCAATGTGCTGGAGCCTAGGAAGCGCGTGCTAATGTGGCCAGAACGCAGTTGGAAACGGCTCTGAGAACCCAAATCGACCGCTTGGTCCGTGCTATAACAGGTTTGGCTATGAAACGCTATGCCACTGATGCTTACTGAACTTTTGTGTATAGAGTGCTATGAACACCAACGTCTGTGATATATAATGAGTTGGTGTCCCACCTGCAGGCCATCGGCTATGTGACGCTATTGTGGCGGCATATGGGGCCTCCGGAAACCCTCTCAACACTCCACACACCTACAACGTAGAGAGCCTCTCTGTGAGACTGTGGGAGCATACCGCGACATACCACGCGTGACTTGAGCACGGAGCACGGGCTTGCACATGACGGCTCTGATCACGCACTATATCTATGCCACTGCTGGGTTTTTGAGCTGATAACAGAATTACACCAGATGGGGAAGCCTGATAAGCAGCAAATTCAAATTCAAATTCAAATACTTTATTCAGTAATCTTTGATAGAAACCATAAAAGTTTCACTTTAAAATACATCACATTCACTGGTTTAAACACAGTATACTGATTACTCTAGAATACAACAATAGTAGTGATTTGATAACAACGTTGACACAAAAAGGCAGAGGAAGACTAAAATGATGGTTAATAAAAATCAATAAAACACTATAATTTTAAAAGTCAAAACATTTTCTATAGTTCATTGCACATTTCAGGAAGCCGGCCACAAAAGGGATACAATCAGGTGCAAGCAATTGCAGATAAAAAAAGAGCGGGACGTACTTGCACAAAGTTTAACCTTTTTAGAAGAGATTTCAGATAAAAGGTCCTGGGCATTTCATAATATTTACAAAAGAACATAAAGTGAAGCAAGTCCTGTGGAGACTTAGAGTCTCAGCCACAGGGTGCTAACTCCTTCCCTTTATGACTGCCCCTTGGAACTGCCAATAAAAAGTGGAAAAGGTTAAATCTGAACCTGGTTAATAGAAATCGCTCGCATGCTGGCATCGGCCATAATAAATACGGCTCAATTTCAAGGGTGGTTTTAAGTATCAGGTCTGTCCTCACACTGGGTTTCAGCAGCTCTTTCTCCTCTCTTTCCATTTTTTTTGTTGTATAAAGGAGTACTTAACAAGTGCAACGTAGTTTCTATTAATACCTTCAGGTTTTGATAACAAGTCCGGGCGACCCAGCTCACTAAAACACATTTTTAGATATTTGAACCAGGGAATGTTCATCATATAATCAAGGCTCAAGGCCTCTCTTAGGATATTGTGAGTGAGGCCTGGGGGCTTGTTGAGCCAACATTGCAGCCAAAAAGTGAGTAGACGTAGGGCCAAGATGTCACTTAAGAAGGGCATACCAGTTTCTTCATGGACTGACAGATTTGCCGTCCCCTTTGGGACACTCAGCAGTTGCTTTAGAAAGTTGTTTTCTGTCACCTGGAGACCCTCAAGGCCAGAGTATCCCCATAGGTCGCTTCCATAGCTTACCCTGGGGATACATTTGGCCCGATGGATTTTTAGCATGGCTGCCACTGGACGGTTACTCATTTTGGCAGCAAATCCAAAGAGTGCCGCATTTGCCCTGATAGCCTCACCCCTTTTTTTGTTTAAGAGTGCAGCCCAGTTAAGCTGGTGGTCTAACAAAACACCCAGATAGGAAAATGTTGTGCAATTAGGTACCCTCACTCCGTTCACCACAAAGGGGTATTGGCTTTTGGAACGGGGCCCTACCTGCATCACATATGATTTGGTATTGTTTATGGACAAGTCACGCTTGTCCATAATAACGTGAAATGCATCGAGTAGGGTTTGGAGCCCCTTTGGGGTTCGTGCCAGAAGGACTGCATCGTCCGTATAAAGCAGGACGGGCAGTCCTCGCTTTCCCACGTACGGATAATCTACTCCTGTTTCTAGCAGTGAACCTTCCAATTCATTAATATATAGATTAAAAAGGAAGGGGGCTAGTATGCACCCCTGCCTAACCCCCCTTTCAATATCAAAGTTCCTGGAAACTTTCAGGTTGTTGGAGTATCTTATATTTGCCTTAGTGTCTCTATGAAGATCCCTCAGGAAGTCCACCAGGCTAAGCTCCACACCCATGGCCTCCATGGACCACCACAACCTTCCCCGGTTAACGCTGTCGAAGGTGCAGGAAAGTTCCATGAAGGCCATGAAGACGGAACCCGAATGAGCCATGGTGTACTTCTCTATGACCGTACACAGATTCAGGCACTGGGCCATGGTTGAGTGACCTGGGCGGAACCCATACTGGATATCCGAGATGATCTTGTTCTCCTCTGCCCAGGTACAAGGTCTCTTTAAAATGACCCCCCCAATGACCTTGACAACAGAGTCAATCAGAGAGTTTGGCCTGTAATTTATCGTACAGTTACGATCCCCTTTTTTATATACTGGTACGATCGTTGAGACACCCCAGGAGACAGGGCAACCTCCTATAGCTGCTACGTTACCCACAGCAGTCAGAATCTCAGCCCAGAACAGGGGGTTTGATTTAAAAAGGTCCGGGGGGATACCATCCGGTCCTGGTGCTTTTTTGTTGGTCAAGCTAGCAATGCCCTCCTCAATTTCGTTTACCGAGAATGTCACAGTTTCCTTGTCCTTGTCCGTGTGCCTTTCTAGAAGGTCTGGCTGGCTCGATGTGTTTTTAAAAATGCCTACAAAATGCGACACCCATTCGTCCTCTGTTACGTTGGAGCCCACTTCTCTGACCCCTTCCGCTAAAAAGGTGATCGGTTAATGGTGCTCCAAAATCTAGAGCTACTAGATAGGGTCACGGGATCTAAGAGCTCCCTCCATAGTGCTTCTTTTACTTACGACTTGCGAATAGCCAGGGTAATTTTGTAGTTTTTCCTTAGGGCACAGATCAGAGCTCTATCTCTGGGTGATTTTTTCAACCCAGCCTTTAAGTAACTTGCAGCTGTAGAGCAGAGGCGACAAAACCATTTAGGTGCATTAGGCACGCTGGATCTCCTGTGGGTGAGTAACATGCCTCCTACTTTAGATGCAATACCTTCAAATGACTTTAGAATACTTATTGGGGGAGATTCATAGTTAAGGCAACAAGAAAATTCTGCCTTGCAGGCGGTCTTCAATGAGTCATGGAAGATGGACAGGATTATCTGATTCCACATGATCTGGCGCCCTCCCTCTATGGGTTGTAAGTTGTTACTGCTGTGTACTTTATCTTTGGTCTTCATTATATTCCCTCCTATGGTCACACAAACAGGGTTATGATCACTTTGTGAGCTTGGAATAATAGAGAAACCGTGAAGCAGGGGTAAGAAGGATCTAGATATTAGAATGTGGTCTATAAAAGTCCCACAGCCTCTATCCCTGAACGTGGGCTCCCTAAGGTTACTAAGTAGGGGGGGCAAAATCCATTGCAGAGGATAGATCATGCTCGGCGAGCATGTCATTCAGTAAACTACCCTGCATTGTATGCTCAAAATGGAGACCCAATATCAGTTGGCATCCCGGTTTCGCCCGGGCGTTTAACTTAAAGTCACCGCACGGGTGAATGTTGAAATCTCCTACAATGAGTAAGCTCTTCTTATAAAGGCCACCTTCTTGTTTAACACAACTATTCAACTTGGCTATCCCACAACCTTCCTCCTTGTTAATAGCGTTGTAAAAGTTTATCACCAGGAGGGGGTTGTCCTTTTGGCCCAGGGAAATAGCCTGGATGTTTCTGTTGACCGTGGGGATAGTCCTAATACTACAACGTAAGGCCAACGAAGCAAAGATTGCAAGTCCTCCCTTGGCTCTACCACTAGTTGTTCTGCTCGCTGGGACAAAAAAGGCTCTATAACCCTCTAATGCAACATCGCTATTCTCAAGCCATGTTTCCTGTAAGCAAATTAGCATAAATTTGCTTACAAACTGTACCCATATAGGGTCTGTGACTTTTCTTGCTAGCCCAGCAATATTCCAAGAGAGAACATTGTGAACTTGATGCTTCTCAGTTGTGCCCTGCGCGACCTCCCCTGGTGTGTCAGGCCAAGATATATCAAAATGGTTATCTTCCCGTACCCCGTCAGGTAATATATAAGTGAATTCATCTGGTATGTCCGCCGGGGGTGGAGTCTCGAGCACAGGGATGGTTACTGGGCAGCTGGATATTGGTGGGGTATTTCTATTGTGAAAATTATAAGGTGGTTGACCCCCACACAGTCAATCACAGTCATTAAGACCAGAAAGAGCTGCAAAGCGATTTGAATCCTCAAGTGGCGGGGGGAGCCCGTATTCTCCCCAGGTGGGCACCCTTAGCGTTCTTAGTGGTCTTGACCGTGGTGGCCCCCATCTCTGTTGCCCTCTGATGTGGAATGTCCTATCAAAATGGCCCCCATTCCTAGTGTCAGGTTGGATTTGGGCGATTGCCCATAAAAGAAACCTTGGGGCAGTATCTCTATCCCCTGCCCCCTGGGTTCCTCTCCTATCACCGCATCTCTAAGGATCCTGTCAGCTGTTACCGGGTTATTGAAGTTTACCACTATGCAGTCGCTGTTTCTGGATTTGCGCGAGCTGCCTATCCAAGACACACGACAAACCATAATGACGTCATGCCTTGCCAGATGCCCCTCCCTGGTGTTACAGTGCAACCAATGACCTTATTTTTAAGTTGACAGAAATCCTCTTTGGTGCCTTCAGGTAGGGATGGAGCATTACCCAAAACCAGTACCAGCGGTGTCGATTCCAGGGGTAGATCAATCACCGGAAGTTTAACCGTGTTTCTGGGTGCCTCGTCTGGGTTACTTGTTCTGGTGGCCAAGGAGGATACTGCAATATTATCTTTATGGTGCTTGGAACTCACTCCTACCTTCCGTGTATTACCTGAGAGCCCCAGTGTGTCAGTTCTTCCATCGTTTATCCCATACTCCTTGTCAGTAATAACCCTTTGCTCAGCATCTTGAATGTTACCGGCCGGGCATGTTAAAGAATATAGTTTTGGGGGCAAAATGCCCCCCTTTTGGGGACTGACTAAAAGGCTTTCCAGTGTTTGTGTGTTTTCTAGGGTTACCTGTTGTACCTTCCCTAGATTCTGGTTAATTATCTTTAGTCTCTCTATAAGAGGGAGCATAAAAGACTTGAGCAACTGTTCTATTTGGGGTATTAATCCTGCTACATCGCTAAGCCCGGGTGTAGTGCCTGCGGAGAAATGTGATGTGACATTAGGTGTTGTATTAATCAATACTTTCGCTAAGTTGGTAAATGTGTTAGGATGTGTTTTTCCTATGGGGAAAATAGTTTTTCTGATTTATTTATCGTCTTAGGGACTTTCGACCTTCTTCCCGTTTGACGACCACCACCCCTTTTCCTTTTCCCGTTTTTTGAATGGAACTTGGGACTGTAAATTTCGCATTATCGGCCACAACAGGCGCTTTCTTGATGGATAGTGTGATGGATCGATGTTCATCGGGGGATGAGATACTATCCACTGAGCTATTCACAGAGTTAATAGGGATAGGCCCTTCTGAACCTGAGTTTATTAACCTCGGGCTACTCCCGCTTAGTCTCGCGGGGTTAGGTCTTTCTGGTGTTGTTGCGTTTTTGATTTTGCCCAAAGAGGACCGCTTTGGGCCCAGGAGCTCCAGGGATAACCGTTTTTCTGTGATGGCTATTTCTCGCTCTAGTACTACTGCCGCTCTTGTGATGAAGTTATCTAAAGTTCCTGTCACGCTACCCCCAATCGTACTTTGCACTATCTTCCTCCCTTTCCCTGGTTGCTGAGCCATGGTCACTGGTAAAGATGTTAAACAGAGCGAACAATTCAAACCCTAATACATGCAGTGAGACACAATCTGAGATAATAGTCCCGGTCACCTGTATAGTCCTGGGCACGATACAGCATACGTTAGGGGGGTGGCCCGGCCCGACCACCTCCAGCCTGTGACGGCCTAGGACGGTCCCGCCCTTGTCCCGGGCTTCTCCCGGGACGCTCCCGTGCGCTCCCGCACAGGGGAAATGGCCAGATGAATTTATAGCGCCGGTGATGTGGGCGGTAACAAGCGCCGGTGATGTGGAGGGCCTTCTGGGAGTTTGAGTCCTGGCGTCATAATCGGGCGTCTTCAGGATGGAAATTCAGCCCCCTGTCCCTGCATCAGCAGCGGGATCGGATCAAGCAGCCCTTGAATTGCCAGAGTATACCAGTTTTCAGTAGCTGCGCTCCAGTCAAATGAGGAAGGCACACACGGACGCTGTGACACCCGCGGCAGCAAGTGCGGCGAGGTTTTGAAGAGCGCCGGTGATGTGCGAGGTAACAAGCCCCGGACCAGGTGTGGAGGGCCCAGAGCCTTCTGGGACTTTGAGTCTTGGGGTCGTGATTGGGCGTCTTCAGGATGGAAATTCAGCCCCTTGTCCCCGCATCAGCAGTGGGATCGGATCAAGCAGCCCTTGAATTGCCAGAGTATACCAGTTTGCAGTAGCTGCGCCCCAGTCAAATGAGGAAGGCACACACGGACGCTGCGGCACCCGCGGTAGCGGGTGCGGCGAGGTTTTGAAGAGCGCCGGTGACGTGGGCGGTAACAAGCCCCAGACCAGGTGTGGAGGGCCACGAGCCTTCTGGGACTTTGAGTCCTGGCATCGTAATCGGGCGTCTTCAGGATGGAAATTCAGCCCCCTGTACCCGCATCAGCAGAGGGATCGGATCAAGCAGCCCTTGAATTGCCAGAGTATACCAGTTTGCAGTAGCTGCACCCCAGTCAAATGGGGAAGGCACACACGGACGCAGCGGCACCTGATAAGCCGCAGCGGAAGCTGACTTTTGAACCGCGGAGAACCGACGCAGCCATACGAATGCATCCGATAATGAAGCAGATGCCGAAAATGCTCCAGTAACAGGACTGGAATCTATCCTGAAGGCGATCCAATCTAGCCTTCAGGATATCAATGGCAAACTAGACCACCTCACATGCCACGTAGACAACATGGCGATGAAATTGGATTCTCAGGGTGAGAGACTAGATTAGGCTGAGAATAGATTGTCGGCGGTAGAGGATGAAGCGCGAGCGAGTACCTCTAAATGCAGTGGAATGGAAAAGGTGTATGAAGTCAAAAAAACTAAGGCAGAAGTCTTGGAGGCAAGATCGCGCCGCAATAATATCCGAATTGCAGGGATTCCTGAATCAACAAATACAGGCCGCATGGAGCCTACGTAGAAGCGCTCTGTCAAGAGGTTTTCGGTGAGGATCATCTCTCTCCCATATTTATAGTTGAACGTGCCCACAGGTCGCTGGTACCTAGACCGCCACCAGGCACGCCGCCCAGATCTAGAGTGGCCCGTGTATTGAACTATCGGGATCGCAATAAGATTCTACGTATGGCAAGGGAAAAGAAACAGGTGGCCTACCAAAATAATCTACTGGAGTTTTATCCGAACTATACTATTGCAGTGCAACAAGCACGTAAAGAATTTACAAATGTCAAAGCAAAACTAAGAGACATGCAGGTGGAATACGCGATGCTATATCCTGCTAGATTGAAAATTACATGGGATAGCAAACAAACGATCCTCTCCACTCCGAAAGCTGCTCAGGACCTCGTCAAGAAGATTGCTACGTGGCGAAAGGAACGGAAGCAAGCAGATCAAGCAAAGGATCAGGATTGAATGATAAATGACACCGAAATGTCTGTGGTAAGACTATCAGCGAACATGCCAGTTGTATTGTGGACTCCTGGTAGGTCTACGCTCCTTCAAACATGACTGCTTGAATTTGACTGCTCCCTAAGTGGTAAGTTGTGCCATAATGGCGCACAGGGTTTTTTAGGCACTGGAATGTGCTAGGAATAAAGATGGAATGGAAATAATGGATACGACACCTGGGCACATTCCCTCTCTCCCTGTTTCATTTTCACAATTCTGAAATATTTGCACTATAATAGTGATGCATGGGAGCGTAGTATATATTTGACCATGACACTAGCAATGCAAAACGTATCGCTCCTTATAGACTATTTATAGCTGCAAAGACACTAAGTCTCAACCTTGAAATGCTTATACACGCTGTGCTTCAGGTTGTGAAGTATATAGGCCTGACGACCTTCTGGCATGCGCAGTGATGTCTGATGGCTTTACAAGAGACTGCAGACGGGTTGGAACCTATCGAGATAACTATACCAGCAGCTAGTATTGTGTTATGTGCTGCATGATGTTAGTGGATTACTGTACTGTTTGTTTAAGATCTAGCACAGCGGACGGACATCGGACACTGCCACTTTGTGGAACCGCTAGAACCAAAGTTACTCTTTACGTGCGGGCTGTGAAATGCCTCGTACTTGGCGAAAGTGATAATAACTGTGGATATGCGTTATACACTTGTCTCCACTAAAACTGTTTCTATGCACTAGTTGGTGATAATGTCAGCATTCTAATAACTTTGTTTATGCTGCTATTTATATATGTTATGAACTAATTGCCTATACCTTAACTATGATCCGTCCACATCCATACACTGGATGGTGATGTGCACCCTAGGCGGACCCCTACATGGGTACTCCCCACACGGTTTATGAGTTTTCTGAAGTTTGAGGGGGTATATGGCTTTGGCAGATTTGGGCTGCTGATGTGGGTGGGGGAGGAGGATTGGGCGACACGTTTATGTTACTGGACCAAGGCACTTGAGAGGCATTGCTGAAACCCACGATGTAATGTTTCCGCGCAATGCACGTTCTGTATATACGCAAAATTGGTTTTACGCCTTAGAAGGACAAAAGATACACAATCTCAACACTCTTCTGTCTAACTATTTATACCAAATATGACAAACAACATACCGGGTAGACTTACTTTAAACATGCTCACATGGAACATACAAGGTTTTGCCAATCCGAAAAAGATCAGACAACTTTTTGCATGCATGGACAGATGGCATATAGACGTTGCATTACTGCAAGAAACCCACATAGCTCCGCACACTCACGCCCATATTGGCCAGAAATGGGCAGAAACCACTCATCACTCCACATACTCTTCTTATTCCAGAGGTGTCACGATACTGGTAAAGAAAGGCACGAATTTTAAAATTGAGAACGTTATAACTGACATCCAGGGGAGATACGTTATAATAACGGGTATGCTCCGGGGGCACCGGGTAACGGTTGTCAACACATATGGGCCCAACATTGACGCACCTGACTTCTATCATGAAATATGGCAACACCTGCATGATAAGGTAGATAGTACCTTGATATGGGGAGGGGATCTCAACTTAGCCTTGGATGACCAAGCAGATAGGTCAGGGACGACAGCTGAGCCACACAGAAAAGGGGGGTGGTGATGGACAGAGTTTCTGAATTAAGCAGAATACTCCTACCCAGTCAACAGATCGGGGCTTGATCCATCACCGTTTTTTAGCTCACTGCACCATCCCAGCTCAGAACCTGGCTACATGCAAATTAGTCTGTCCCTGTCCCACTGCATCATGGGAACAGGGCAAAAAAACTACCAAGCCAATTCTTTCACTGGGAAGGAAACAAGCTTCCGGGGACCGGTTTCTGGCATTACAGCCGTCATCGGCCCGGCTTGCTTGAATCCTGATCTTGCAATGAACAAGGGACTCACATCTGAGTATACCCTTCCACGCTTATGGTGGACAAAACGATTCAAAAAAGGGGGGTGGTGATGGACAGAGTTTCTGAATTAAGCAGAATACTCCTACCCAGTCAACAGATCAGGGCTTGATCCATCACCGTTTTTTAGCTCACTGCACCATCCCAGCTCAGAACCTGGCTACATGCAAATTAGTCTGTCCCTGTCCCAGTGCATCATGGGAACAGGGCAAACCAAACTACCAAGCCAATTCTTTCACTGGGAAGGAAACAAGCTTCCGGGAACCGGTTTCTGGCATTACAGACGTCATCGGCCCGGCTTGCTTGAATCCTCATGGTGCAATGAGCAAGGGACTCACATCTGAGTATACCCTTCCACGCTTATGGTGGACAAAACGATTCAAAAAAGGGGGTGGTGATGGACAGAGTTTCTGAATTAAGCAGAATACTCCTACCCAGTCAACAGCCAGCATATAGCCAGGTTCTGAGCTGGGATGGTGCAGTGAGCTAAATAACGGTGATGGATCAAGCCCTGATCTTTGGACTGGGTAAGAGTGGTCTGCTTAATTCAGACACTCTGTTCATCACCACCCCCTTTTCTGAATCGTTTTTGGCCACTACAGGTGTGGCAGGGTATACTCAGACATGAGTCCCTTGCTCACTGCACCATCAGGATTCAAGCAAGCCGGGCCGACGACGGCTGAAATGCCAGAAACCGGTCCCCGGTAGCTTGTCTCCTTTCTGGTGAAGAATTGGCTTGGTAGTTTAGTCTGCCCTGTTCCCATGATGCACTGGGCCAGGGAAAGACTGATTTTCATATAGCCAGGTTCTGCGCTGGGATGGTGAAGTGAGCTAAATAACGGTGATGGATCAAGCCCTGATCTTTGGACTGGGTAAGATTGGTCTGCTTAATTCAGACACTCTGTTCATCACCACCCCCTTTTCTGAATTGAGCCACACAGAAAAGCGCGTGCTAAGGTACTCGACATGATGGTGGATTTGCAATTGCATGACATATGGAGAGCAAGAAATCCAGGGGTTCACGAAGCAACACATGCATCAGTAGCTCATAACAGCTGGTCCCGTATCGATTACAGGTTGGGTTCCGCAAATACGCTGTTATAGGCAACACATGCCCAAATCCCTATCCGACCACAATACAATCGTGCTGACCCTCAATATGCCAAACTACAAACCACCTTCCTATAGCTGGCTGTTCAATGCCACTGCACTTACAGATTCACTATATGCGGACACTATAGACAAGGCAATTAAAGACTACTTTCAACTGAATGAAAGCTCGACAGAGGACCCAAGTCTACTGTGGGAGGCTTTTAAATCAAAGATACGAGGGGTATGCATAAGTACCACGGTGGGGATACTGCGAGACATTTGGACACAAATAGCGCGGTGTGAGACACGATTAAAATTGCTGGAACATCAATACGAATTAACCCAAAACCAGTCTATACTGGGAGAGATAAGGTAAGAGCTTACTGAATATCAAACCTTTGCTGAGGACGATATCAAATATGTTCATAAGCGTCCCAAAGCTAGAGCCTTCGGTGAGGGAGGCAGACCAGGCAGGGTGCTAGCGGCCAAAATATGCGAAGGGCGCGGGCCCCAGGCGATTTTACAAATACGAGATGAGGCAGGCTCCACTTGCACAGACCCGCTTGATATTTTGAGAGGGTTTGTAAAAACGTACAGCAGACTTTATCAGTCCCAACCAACTGCAACGACTGAGGAGATATTTAAATATCTTGAGGATGTAGCCATTGCTTGGCTCTCCAATTCACAAAGGGCATACTTGTCGCTCCCCATAACTTTGGAGGAAGTCACAGAGATAATTAAATCACTGCCGAATGGCAAAGCCCCCGGACCCGATGGGTTCACATGTGAATTCTGCAAACACTACGCTGAACTGTTAGCCCCCGCTTAGTCGAGATGTTCAGTGATGCTTTCGAGAAAAACATACTCCCACCAACCCTGAGGGAAGCAATGGTAATCGCACTCCTAAAGCCAGCCAAAGACCCTGAGCTCTGCGATTCACATTGTCCTTTATCACTCATAAAGGTAGACTCTAAGATCCTGGCTAAGTTACTTGCCACGCGACTGCAACCTCTTATGATGAATTTGGCCCTTCCAGACCAATCTGGCTTTATACCGTCAAGAGCAACCACACATAACACTTGCACGTTATTTGCTCTATCCCATTACTTGGTCCCCAGTACTAAAGCTGTGGCGGTCATGTTAGATGCCGCCAAGGCATTTGATTCCATCGAGTGGACCTACCTAATAACAGTGCTGAGCAGGATGGGCTTCCCCCCGATATTCAATCAGTGGGTTAAACTATTATACACACAACCGGTGGCTAAGATCAGGTACAATGGCTATATTTCCGACTCCATAAAAATAGAACGCGGGACAAGACAAGGCTGTCCATTTTGTATTCATTATCCCCCTTGTTGCCTTAGCTTTAGAACCACTCGCATGCAAGGTACGACAGCATCACCACCCCTCCGCAGTCCAATTCCCAAGTAGGCCCCTGCACATATCACTATATGCGGATGACATGCTTCTATATGTTCGAGACCCCGAGACCCATTTAGCACCGTTATTGCGAGAGTACATTAAATTGGGAGGGCAATCGGGACTTCAAATCAATTGGGATAAATCATCCATTATTTCCCTAACCGACACTACCCTACCATACACCACTGAGTTCCCACTGGAATGGCAGGAAGATCCCATCAAATACCTAGGAGTATGGTATCACAGAGACCCAGAAATTGTTATTAGGACTAACTATGGTCGGGTACTGTCGTCAATAGAAAACAAGGTGAACCGATGGATACAACTGCCACTGTCACTAGCCGAACGTATTGCAATTGTCAAAATGGTAATCCCCCCTAAACTCCTTTACCTATTCAACAATATCCCAATCCCCCCTCCAAGAGAGGTCTTCAAGCGAATATCATCTGTAGTGACAAAGCTAATTTGGGCAGGCAAGCAGGCACGTATTGAATTACGCACAGCGACACTACCGTACTCCAAAGGGGGACTCTGTGTTCCAGATTTTCTACTTTACTATCTATGTACACAGGCACAATATGCCACGTACTGGTATAACCAAATTCCATACATGACACATACGGCTATAGAGGAGGGTAATGCAAGACCAATACCATTAACCGCAATTGTTACACACAAACGATCACCCCTACATGATAAAGATATCAATACTATTGACACTACGAATAACGCATGGCAAAGACTAGGCCAGATGGCACACAAAATTCCACTCTACGCTCCAGCTCAACCACTTCATTTTCACCCTGACATATCGGTCACCAATGAGGAGGTGGGCATGGGCTTATTGTGACAGGTTGGTCTGGATACATTAGGAGATCTCTATAATAACGGGAAATTCAAAACTATTCAAGATCTGTCATATGTACAGAACCAAACGCTAATGTTTCGCTTCACCCACTACAGATTACAGAAAGCGATCAAACAATTATACCCTAACTATCCAGATGAACCACCACAACTCAACTCGCTACGACTAATACTGACATCTCCAAACACTGCACATTTAGGGGCAGATTTATGAGGCCCTTGCGCCACGTTTACGTCGCTGTTGCGTCACGCAAGGCGGCGTAAACGTGGCGCATCCCTACAAACGATTTACAACGTGACGCATCTAGGCAGATGCGTCACGTTGTAAAGCCCTGCGCCGCTTGTGGGCGTTCCGGCGCAGGGTGGGCGTTCCGGGGCAGGTGCGCCTCGCAAAAGTGGCTGAGTGAAATCTATGAGATTTCACTCAGTCACTTTTAAGCCAATGCTGCGTCAAAAGCCTGCGCCTGCTTGAAGCAGGCGTAGGTCTTGACGCAGCATTGTTAAAATAGGGCACCCCCGAGCCTTGCTGGAGCTGCGTCGCGCTTGCGACGCAACTCCAGCAATGCGACACATTTCCGGCACAGATGCGTCACGCATCTGTGCCGTTTTTGCACCATGGTGCGCCGCATTATAAATGCGGCGCACCATGGCTGGCGGAGCTGTGGCGCACTGTGGCGCATGTTAACTGGCGCATCCCTGGGGATGCGCCAGTTAACATAAATCTGCCCCTTAGTGTCTCGGCTTTACACTGTAGCGCAAAATGAAATTAATGGGAATGCCCACAAAGCCATGGACAGATGGAACTCGATATTTGATGATCCACTCTCAGAGGTGGAGTGGCAAACCACTTGTCATTTGATTAAGAGGTTAACACCAAATGGTCATCTTCGGCTGGTACATTTAAAATATTTGCACCAAGCATACCACACGCCTGTAAAACTGTGCAAATATGGGCTTCGCTCGGACGCGAACTGTAAACGGTGTGGCTTTGTCCAAGCTGATTTCATTCATTTTGCATGGAACTGCTTAAAGATAGGCTCATACTGGGAACAGGTCACCTCAATACTGACAGAAATGGTGGGTAAAACCCTTGCATGCACTATCCAGGTGTGCCTATTGGGGCTTTTGAGTGAAATCCGAGCTGCAAAACGCAAATTCTGCGCTGTAGCCCTATTGCTCGCCAAGCGGCGTATATCCATGTGTGGGGACAGTAAAGTAACACCGAATGTTAAACAATGGCTCAGTGATATGTCCCACTGTTATGACACCGTGCTGACATATGAAGAAGAACTCCCTGCCCGATCCAGACCAAAAGCCTATTGGCAATATTTAACACATTATTTGAGTGCTAATCCGACTACTCCATGATATAGATTGTCTATGTCCTTCTAATTAATTACTGTAACGATGTATCTGTGCAACATGTGTATACTTTTGGAACCCATATCATTGGGTGGACGAATGCTGTTGTGTACTGGTCTAAGTTGTTCTTACTGCATTTGAGATGAATTGCTCTTGAAAATTCAATAAAAAGATTTTTTTTTTAAAACAACGGGGAGAAGTCTAATGTTGTTTCAGTTATGGACTCTAATTCTTGAAGGACAGAACAGCCAAAAGCCCCAAATCCCATACAGTACCAGGCCATGTGAGCGAAGTCAGCCTCGCCACATTGCAAAGCTGACAGGAGGGCACATCACACAAACCATTGTGTAATAACCGAGAAGGGATGAAGCATACTCCGTTGATGTTTTTAAAGTTAATGATTCTGTGTCTGCTATTTAAAGAAACA
Source organism: Lissotriton vulgaris (assembly GCF_964263255.1). Classification (NCBI taxonomy): domain Eukaryota; kingdom Metazoa; phylum Chordata; class Amphibia; order Caudata; family Salamandridae; genus Lissotriton; species Lissotriton vulgaris. The sequence goes on along the minus strand of NW_028247439.1, from coordinate 363,785 downwards.
GTTTTTATCACAGAGCAGCAGTATTGCCACTTTCTATCACTTATAGTCACTCCTAAATTATTTTTCAATGTGATTTGAGCCTTGGAAATTTCTTGCGTCCGAGCTTCCTGCGCATGTGCGTAGAGTCTAGACACCAGGTGGCGGTGGCTGGAGGAGTGTACCTGGATTGAAGATCCAAGAGCCGTCATTTCCGGAGGTTCTAGGATGTCCTCACCTAGGTGATCTCTGTAGGCATGCAAGGCTCTGTGAAAGTGGAACTATTGAAGGCTAGTGGGGTTCTCAGATCTCTGTCTCACCTCTTGCAAGGTTAGCATAGTGCCATCTGCGAATAATTCGCCTATACAGTAAACCCCAGGGCTGTTACGGCAGACTGAACACCTCTCACCCTCCCCTTGGAGAACCATGCACACCAACTTATTGCAGTATTTGGTGAATATAGGGAACCCCCCTGCTTCTTCAGCAATCTCTGCCAAGAGTTTACCGTTGTGTTCATCAGATCAATGACTCTATGTTTGTACCTCATATAGTAGCTGCGGCAGGGATAGTAATCCTGCAGCGTCCAGTTCTAGTCACAGTTGTGGTAATTCTGCTGGACCATCTATCCAGAAATGAACATGAGTGCCTTGGGCTACCCTATACTATGTTTCTAGGTCTGGGGCATTTAAACCTCCCATGGAGTATGGCATGGTGAGTGTGTCCCAGTCCGCTCTCGGCTGCTTGCCAGCCAGGCTAGTTGAATCAGTAATGCATGTAGTCATTGGAAGAACGATTTGGGCAAGTGTATTGGAATGTTTGTAAATAAAAATAGAAATCGAGGCAAGACCACGTCTTTAATAGGGCTTTGAGTCCCGGGAGTGACAGTGGTCTGGATCCCCACGAGACCAGGAAGACCGTCACCCAGGCCCTCGTCACCAGCCGACTGGACTACGGCAACGCCCTCTACGCCGGTACCACCGCCAAGCTCCAGAAGAGACTCCAGCGGATCCAGAACGCCTCAGCCAGACTCATCCTCGACATCCCACGAACCAGCCACATCTCCGGACATCTGAGAGACCTTCACTGGCTCCCCGTCAACAAAAGAATCACCTTCCACCTCCTCACCCACGCACACAAAGCCCTACACGACCGAGGCCCGAGCTACCTCAACAGCCGAGTCAACTTCTACGCTCCCAAACGCCACCTCCGATCAGCCAACCACGCCCTCGCCGCCGTCCCCCGCATCCGAAGAGCGACTACAGGAGGAAGGTCCTTCTCCTACCTGGCCGCCAAGACCTGGAACTCCCTCCCGACCGACCTGCGCCTGACCCAAGACCACCTCTTCTTCAGGAAGAAGCTGAAGACCTGGTTGTTCGAACAGTAGCGGCACCCCCCCCCCCCAGCGCCTTGAGACCCTACGGGTATGTAGCGCGCTTTATAAGTGTCACTGATTGATTGATTGATTGGTAATCTGATCCAGGGCTCTACATCCTCTCTCATTTTCTGTGTGGCTCTGAAATCACAGCATCGGTGTTTGTATGCACCTGGAGGTCTAGGTATCGGATCGGATCCAACGACCAGCAGAGAGGGAACTCCAGTGGCACCTGCTCCATGGCCAGAGTGAGCGGAAATATCATGGACTTGCTCCAGTTGACCCACAGCCCTTTAGTGGACTCCAAATTGAACCACTTCATTTAACACTTACATGAGGCTACGCTCTAGCTCTCTAATGTACAAAAGTGTGTCATCTGCATAGGCAGAGAGTATCAATTTGTAGCCTGGGAATCCTAGACCCTTATGTGCCTGGTACTCCCACAAGTCGCATGCCAGTCATTCTGCAACTAGGGCATACAGCCGAGTGGACATCGGACATGTCTTGTGCCTCTCCCTATTTTAACAGGGTTTAAAGTCATAGTGTTGATTCTTAGTCGCTCACTAGGCAAAGTGTACAGCACCTTCACCAATTTGGTAAATACATCCCCAATGCCCACTGGCTGTAGCACTTTAAACATAAAGGGCCAGATGTAGGTAGCCAAATACAGGTCGGTAACGGCCGAAATTCAGTTAGTTACCGACCGGTATTTGGCTTCTGAGATGTAGGAGGTCAAAATTGACCGATTCAGTAAATAAGAGCTGGTAAATTACTGATGCGGAATTTACCAAATTCTTATTTACCGAATTCTTATTTACTGAATCGGTAAATATGAAATGGTAAAAAATTACCATTGAGATGTAGGAAACCTCAAAAATACCGAATGTCATGAAATTCGGTATTTAAGAGTCAGTATTTACTATGGATTGAAAGCAGGTGGTAACCAGGTGCAGGCTATAAAAAAGCCCCCAAAATGCAACAGTTTGACCAGAATGGTGGCATTCTACGTCATTGCAAGGCGGCTACGGCTACAGGCAGCAGGAGAGAGGGTCTGGAGAAGGGAGGAGCAAGTCTACAGGCAAAGGATTACGCTCTTCCAACTCACAGAGCCAGAGATATCGCAAAGGTACAGGCTTCACCCCCAAACCATCGTGGACTTGATCAGGGACCTGCATCCACTCCTGGACCACCCAACACCAAGGGCACACGCCATCCCACCCCATGTGCAGGTGTTGTGTAGCCTACACCTGCTTGCATCTGGGAGTTACCCAAGTGTGATTGCTGCAGTAGGTGGGGTGTCCCAGAGCTGCCTGTCTCATTTCTTCAGGAAGTTCCTGGAAGCCATGATGCAGAGAATGCATCATTACATCAGCTTCCCTGACACACATACAGAACTACTGAAGACCAAAACAGATTTTTATCAACTGGCACACTTCCCTCACCTCATAGCCTGTATAGATGGCACCCACATCCCAATCTGCCCACCTGCAGCCACAGAACACAGGTACGGGAACAGAAAGTCAACCCACTCCATCAATGTGCAGGTGATATGCAACGCTGGCAACATCATAACAGACATTGTGGCCAAATTCCCTGGGAGCACCCACAGCTCCTACATGTTCCCGAAGGATGTAAGTCGTTACAACGCATACTTTTACAACGCATACATTTACAACACATTTTTTACACCGCAACATCCATTACAACGCATACCATTACAACGCATGCCATTACAACAAATTCTTTGAAACTACCTTTACAACGCATTCCACTACAACGCATACTACATTTACAATGCATACCATTACATTGCATGTATGGTAAGTATTGGATAGTGTAGGGGTAAAAATTACTATTCTAACTCCAGGGGGGTGCAACAGTAGGGTACGTGTTGGATAGTGTAGGGGTAAAAATGACTATTCTAACTCCAGGGGGTGCAACAGTAGGGTAAGTATTGGATAGTGTAGGGGTAAAAATTACTATTCTAACTCCAGGGGGTGCAACAGTAGGGTAAGGGTTGGATAGTGTAGGTATGCGTTGTAATGGTATGCGTTGTAATGACTGCGTTGTAATGACATGCGTTGTAGTGGTATGCGTTGTAGTCACATGCGTTGTAATGGTTGCGTTGTAATGGCATGCGTTGTAATGGATGTTGCGTTGTAAAAGTTTTGTTGTAAAGGGAGTGCGTTGTAAAAGTTGCGTTGTAAGTGCTGTTTCCCGTTCCAGAACAGTGGGATCTACACAGGCCTTGCTGCTAGAGAGTTTGGGGAAGGATACCTGCTAGGTAAATAACTATGTCACACCCTGATAGTTTATGCAGATGAATAGATTTTGAGTATGTAACTAATGGCACTCTCTTTTCCACCTAGGCGATAGTGCTTATGCTCTGAGGTCCTTTGTTCTCACCCCCTAGATGAATCCATCTACCAGAAGTGAGAGGCGTTACAATGTGGCACACGGAGCAACACGCAGCGTTGTAGAACGTACATTTGGACTCCTAAAAAGCAGGTTCTGCTGACTCCACAAGAGTGGAGGTGCACGGCAGTACACTCCTATCATCTGCTGTAAAATCATTGCGACCTGTGCCATGCTGCACAACCTTGCCACCAAGAAAGGCACAGAGGTGGAAATTACACATCATGAGGACATTGATGATGGAACTGAACAGCCAGAGCCCTATGCAGCAGGAGCAGTGCCAGCAACAGATGGGAGACTGAGACGGGCAGAGATCACACGCAGCTATTTCTAAGTAAGTAAGGAAACACAGCCAGGCCTTGTTGTTGAATTACCTAGTTTAATGTGCACTACGGCCATTTACTGATAGCAAAGCATGCTACTTCAATGTCTGAATACCTCACTGGGTGGCCACAGGTTACTTCACCCTGACATGTCCTGTGGGTTGTGGGCATCATTATTGTTTGCGTCCACACATAACAGTGTGAGATGCCCGAGGCTGGGTGGCAACGGTGGCAGTGGAGCCAGGGTCAGCAGATTGGTGCCTGCTGCTTCTTCTAATGTCTGGAATAGGAGTGCTACAGCTGCTCCTGCTGGTGGAGTCCTCAGTGTCCCCCACACCTGCGTCCCCAGTGTTCGCTGACTGGTTTGTCAGTAGCAGTTCCATGGCAGAGGTTACTCTCCCCATCCCCCTGGACAAATCCGTGCAGCAGTGCACAATGCCATCTTGCATGGAGAGAGAGCGCAGACAGAGCAGGGAGCTGGCTGTAGCAAGCCGGTTCATGACCTTGGTGTGTTTCTGCATACATTGCCTATCCCGGCGCCTCTCTGTGTGGTCAGAATCTAGTTTCTCACAGAGAGCAATCATGCACTGGGACATGTCCCTCATTCCCTCTGCCATGTCTTTTATGCTCTCTGCCATGGAGCCAATCCCCCGGTCAATATTGCACGTCTTGGTATTTAAATGGCGCACCTGTCTTTGCACTGCTAATATTCCCTTTGCTTGCAGGCGCTGCACTTTGACCATAGTGGCCTCCAGCTCACAGAAGACCCCCTCTCCATCCTGGGCATCGCTTCTCTCCTGTACCCTTCGGTGTCTGGCACCGGTATGCACGCCTTCTGATGTGGACTGCTGCCCACGTTGTCTGCCTCCAGTGGATATGTTTCTGTGTGTCACCCTTCACATCATCCTCATCAGACGTCTCAAAGATCCTGAGAGGGGGCACATCATGCCTCCTTGGCTTTACCAGTTCTGAAGATATAGAAGTTGGTGTGGGGGAGAGTGCTAGGGGGTCCAGCTGTTGGGAGTCAAACAGCAGAGGTGACAAAGGCTGTGCTGTGGTGGGTCGTTCTGGTGTTGTTGCTGCCTGTGCTGTGGGTGCGGCTGGCGGATCAGTGCTTTGCCCTGCACTTGTGCCTGCGTCCTCACTCCTCTCAATTTGCGGGACCCTCTCCTCCCTTTCCTGCGTTGTCCTGCGCGATGACTCTCCTGTGGACAGATATGAACATTGGCTCAGTGGTGATGTACACCTGTGTGTCATTATTAAATTACATTCCTGTCACACAATTGCATAGTCCTCAACTGCTTCTGGATGTAGTGTGTGGCATGCCTTGCTGTTTTCTGTGATGAATGTATTGATGTATGTTTCTCTGACTACGTCTCCCATGATGCATTGCAGGTAAGTCCTAAAACCTGTACTGGAGTGTGCTACACACAACCACATTGGGGAAGGGGGTGAGGATTGATGTCCATGCAGCTTACCTTGTTTTTTTGCAGCTCTGGCTGAGCTGTCAGCATCCCCTATCCCATGGACACTCTCTGGCTCCAGGGTGGACTCCACCAGCTGCTCCAGGTCTGTTAATGCAGGTGCCTTCCTCCCCCTGTGGTACTAGCTTCTTTTGTCTGTGCTGACAGCTTTTTGTTGGTGATGATCCTAAGATCATACCACCTTTTTTTCAGGTCATCAATTTCCCTGGTTGTGACCTCGATGGCATTCACCTTGGACTGGATCCCCAGCCAGGTGTTCCTTTTTACAGACTCTGCAACATGCAGAGACTGCTTCCCAAAGAGCTGGGTGTGGTGTCTCACGACCTCCTCCACCAGCACCTGCAGTTCAGCTGTGCTGAATTTCAGTTTCCTTTTGCGCTCTGCTCCATCCCTCTATGAATACTGGGACTCCATTGTGCAGCTCAGCTCAGGGCAGCCTCTTCCTCAGTGTCTCACAGCTCTACAAACTGTTCAGTTGCTCTGCACCTGCACGGGTGTGGCACTTCCTGGGAGGGGGGTGGGGTAGATGCATCTGATTGGTTGGTTCCTCTGTTGCTTTGTTGTGGGGTGTGGTGGATGTTCCTGATTGGTTGACAGGCTCAATTGGGTGTAGTTTGTATTTCTGATTCGTATTTACCGATTCGGTAAATACCGAATCAGTAATTCCCATTCATTCCTATGGGCCTGGAGGCCCATACGGTTGAATGGGTATTACCGAATCGGTATTTTCCGATTCGATATTTACTGAATCGGTAAATACCGAATTGGAAAATCAGAATTTTACCGAATCAGTATTTTTTACCGAATTTTTACCTACATCCCATTTTCCGAATCTGAAATACCGAATCGGTAAAATTCGGTATTTTAGAGTCAGTAACATGGGATTACCTACATCTGGCCCAAAGTTCCATTACACTGAATCAAATGCTTTTTCTGCTTCTAAGAATACTGCTGCTGCCCGCACCTCAGGATCCCATCTTTGAATTGTGCCAAGGTACGAAGATTTGATGACAAGTGACGCCCGGGACAAAGCCAGTTTGTTCTGCGCTGACCAATCCCGGTAGCAGTGGTGCGAAACAGTTGGCTAAGATTTTGGTATGTAGTTTAGTGTATCCGTTTATTAGGGACAGAGGCCTATAGGATGAGCAGTCAGCCGCGGGCTTGCCGGGTTTCAAAATCGTTACCAGCAGTGCTTCTCGTTTTGTGGGGAGCATGCTACATCAGCAGCCATCTTCTCAAAAAGTGAGATAAAATACAGAATCAGCAATTCTTGGTATGCTTTATGAAAGACGACTGTGGGGACATCTGTGCCTGGTGCTTTTCTGGAAGACATCGCTCGGAATGCAGCACAAATCTTTCAATGGTGTAAAGGAGTCATAAGGTGTTCCCAGTGCTCATTAGTAACTCGTTGCAGGTGATGTATTCTAGGTAGTCTGACACTGCCTCATCCTCTGAGGTAGCCTGCGAACCATAAAGATCAGATTAGTATCTAACAAAGCAGTCCAGTATCTGTTGGGGTGTGTCAAGCTTTCGCCCTCCCTCATCCTGTATGTCCCTTGCTGATTGTGTTCTCATCTCAACGGGGTCGCAGCAGTGAGGCGAGCATGGCCCCAGGCCTCTCTCCCTCCCCATATGCCCTGGCTACTGAGTATTTACTTAAATGTGTAACCTCATGTAGTCCAGTTTCGTGGTATTCATCTAACTTATTTCTAATCTCACCTAGGAGGCATCTAGCCACTATCTCCAGGTGTTGTTTCTCTAGCTCTGCGATTTCTCTTCGAGTGTAGCCAACTAATTGCGTAGAGGCCTGAGAACACATGCATGCTTAAAAATCACGATGCCATTGATGCAGGCCTTAAATGATTCCCATACTGCTGTAAATTTATCTACAGAGCCGATTTTATTTCTGAAGAAATCAGTGATCGCCTGTGCTATTTCATCACAAAATACTGTATCTAAAAGGGAGTATTCGGAGAAGCACCAAGGAAAATGGTGCAGGACACGATGCGCCCATCTCCAGGTGCAAAATCACCGGTGAGTGATCTGAGTACGTACGCGGCAATGGTCTACACTCTCGCACCTGGGGGCCAGTTCTGGCGATAGCAATCAATAATCGAATCGGGCGTGCGTTTCATGCACCGAGGAGTAATGCGTGAACATCCCAGCTATGGGAGATCTGTGACGCCATATATCCAGGAAACCTTCTCTGCACATTATTTCAGTAATTGTGCGGATGCTGCCGTGGGCCCCTTGGATCTGCCCAACTCTGGATTTAATATGCAATTGAAATCTTATCCCCATATCCTAGGTAGGTCTCTAAGTGTGGAGGCGCTCATTGAGCAAGTTGTAAAAGTGAGGGTCATCGAAATTCGGGCCATAGATTCCTACCAACAGAATTGCCAGATCTGCGTAGTGCATTGTACGGCCACATATTGGCCAGATGGATCAACCACTACCACCTGCAATTTTACGTTAGACCCTCTGCGTGCCCACACCAAAACTCCCCTGGCCTGTGAGGTGAAACCAGCCGCCACACATTGGCCCCACATCCTGTTTTGTGTGAGGATCCCACAAACCGGGACCAGGTGCGTTTCCTGAAATATTGCCACATCCACCTCTTACCTCTGCAGCAAGGCTACAATCTTTAGAATTTTCCTGTGGTTGTTCAGACCCCTGCCATTCCATGTTAGCAGGCATAGCATCGGGGGAACCACAATTTTCCTGTGGTTGTTCCGACCCCTGCCATTCCATGTTAGCAGGCATAGCATCGGGTATCCACTGAGCCCCACAATCTCCTGATGCCAATCACCCATGGTCAACGATGTGCTTCAATCTATCGGTGTCATTTAGATGCCTGCTCTTGTGCCGCAGTTTTGCGCGTAGTCCCTCAGCTGACATGTGTATAACATCCTCCCACTCTCCACCCACACTGTGCAAATCACAACCTGACACAGCAAAACTCTCCTATTCCCTCCCAACTTCCCCGGATAGTGGATAGTAACAAAACTGTGTGGTACACACCAGTGGATAGATGTTGCCTGACCAATTGCTTAGTATCTACCTCCGGCATGCCGCTCTCCACCAGAGCTTGTGTGTATGCTAGTCGTAATCAATAATTGGCATCTATCTGTACCCGCTCCAGCTCCCAGAGGCCTAAGACTGCGTACTTCACTAGTGTCTAATCCCATATGCGCCTGCCCAACTACGTATTATAAAATACAGCCTTAAAAAGCGCACCAAGTCAACCCACTGTTCAATTCTCCAAGCCATACATTAAAACTGGAGAGAGGGGAGTCCCCCGTGATTAGCAGGAGGAGGGTTGTTCCAGCCCAGAACCCATCTTCATTGCCACAAAATCATGTGTGGAATCACTGATGAATAATTCTTTTTAAATCGTATTTGATGTCCATGCTTCTTGTGAGTGCTCCACCTCTTCGCAGTCAAGCCAAGCTTTGCGTCATTGAATATGTTTTGCCATCTATCGTGACACTTAGTTGAGCTGGCTATAGCATTTTATATGCAAAACACACAAGAGCAGACCAGGTCAAAGAATGGTGTATAACTACCACAGCTACTGCGAAACAAAGAAGGTGGATGCGTTGAACAAGTTGTTGAGAACAGCAACTGTGGATGACAGAAGGCTGAAACAATTTCCATCAGACCCCACGCAGGTGGAGTGTTACATCACGTGGAAATTGCTGATCATACCATGCTGACTCCGACCGTAAAGTGTCGGTACGGACAAGATGTCAGGAGTTCTCCTAATAACGTACATCCTAAAGTGGTATGAAAAAAGTGCAGTGCTTATGTAGTGATAGTGAATAAAAATGACTACTCAGACTCCAGATAGCATTTACACAGGAGGCTAAGTGACAAGGGTTAAAAACACGCCAGGTGGTAAAGTTGACCTATGGCGCTGTGCAGTACGGTCGACATGTTTCAGCCTAATGGACATTTAGCCCGGCTTTCTTCAGGACCTTGGATTAAATAGCTACTGCAGTCACATATGATATATTGCATTACAAGTAACAAGAATGTACTACTAGAGAGTTACATCTATATCATAAACTAAGATACTTAAGTGTCCACTGAGGGGGAAGATATACGTCTTCTTCCCAGCTTTGTGTGGGTGATGGCCTCACCTCACCCGGCGACCGCTCGGGAGTGCAAGGCCCCGCTCTGTCCGTCGGTGCCCTAAATCCGGTAACGAGCGGATCCGTTACCGGATTTAGGGCACCGACGGACAGAGCGGGGCCTTGCACTCCCGAGCGGTCACCGGGTGAGGTGAGGCCATCACCCACACAAAGCTGGGAAGAAGACGTATATCTTCCCCCTCAGTGGACACTTAAGTATCTTAGTTTATGATATAGATGTAACTCTCTAGTAGTACATTCTTGTTACTTGTAATGCAATATATCATATGTGACTGCAGTAGCTATTTAATCCAAGGTCCTGAAGAAAGCCGGGCTAAATGTCCATTAGGCTGAAACATGTCGACCGTACTGCACAGCGCCATAGGTCAACTTTACCACCTGGCGTGTTTTTAACCCTTGTCACTTAGCCTCCTGTGTAAATGCTATCTGGAGTCTGAGTAGTCATTTTTATTCACTATCACTACATAAGCACTGCACTTTTTTCATACCACTTTAGGATGTACGTTATTAGGAGAACTCCTGACATCTTGTCCGTACCGACACTTTACGGTCGGAGTCAGCATGGTATGATCAGCAATTTCCACGTGATGTAACACTCCACCTGCGTGGGGTCTGATGGAAATTGTTTCAGCCTTCTGTCATCCACAGTTGCTGTTCTCAACAACTTGTTCAACGCATCCACCTTCTTTGTTTCGCAGTAGCTGTGGTAGTTATACACCATTCTTTGACCTGGTCTGCTCTTGTGTGTTTTGCATATTGATACAGGGGAGTGAGTAGACAGGTCATAAAATATTCCCCCAGACCCTCCACACACCTGTTTTGTTTTTTGTATAGCATTTTATAGTCAATTTGGAGTTCCCTTAGACTCTTCTTTACTTGCATAAAGAGGCGACGCACCTCCTGCACCAGTTGGGTGAAGTCCGGGTATAATGCAATTTCAGAGCCCTCGTACCTGAGCACCTTTTAATTCTCTTGCCTTCTTCAGTGCCGCATCCTGATCCCTGTAATTCAAGAGAAAAGCAATGATCAGGTGCAGCTGTGCTCCTGGGACAGGCCGCGGGGCTAAGGCTCAACTATAAATACATCTGAGAAGGTCTCCCTTCCCAGTGGGCCAATAAGCAGCTGCTCCACAAAGTGCTCCATATTGGTAATATCAGTTGTCTCTTGTAGACCCACTAACTTTAGGTTGTTCCACCTCAGGCTGGCCACTAAGTCCTCTGCCTTGGACTGCTGCACCTATAAAATCTTGTCTACATTTTTTGAGAGGTGGTTAGCGACGTTTGTGTATTCTAGGTTTCAGATACACGTTGTTCAACAGCATCCAAACTTTTTGTCTGCTTGTCAAGACGTTACAACATGCAGTGCATCCTGTACATTAAGGTGTCTATCTTGATATCTATCTTGGTGAGGCTCTGCAGCATTGTTATCAAGATTTGCTTCAAATCGGCTTCTTTCTTCGTTCCAGCGTCATCCGTTGCAGTCTCCTGCATTGCTCACAGTCCCCATGTTTTTTGGGTGTTTTCCTAAAGTCGAATTGGATCTTGGGCTGGGACTTATCTGGTTTGCCAATCTTCTCCGTTGTATATTCGTAGAGTGGTTTCTTGAATGGCGCACAGTGACCTCATCACATTGTGCTCAAGCTCAAATAGGTCCGTCAATATGTGGTCTTCCAATTGGGCGACTAGTTTCTCCTTGAGGTACTTCCTCATTGAGTCACACTGCCCAAAGCGTACCCTCGGGCCAGGCCATCCCCACTGCACCAGCACCAAAGCCTCTCCTGCACAGTTCCCAACCAGCCGTGGGTAATAGCGTAATGGCAATTCAGTAACAGCTTTGTTAAGGAGCCAGTCCTTTCAGAGGCCTCTTCACTCTAATGCTATTGGCTATTTGGGGAGGTCCGAAGGGCAAAGCCATCTCCCACTGTGTGCTGCAAAGTTCTCTCACTGTTAGCAATTGTTCCTCCACCAGCCCAAAGTGCAACTATCTTCCATCATCATTATCTGGTTATCGGTTGCCGCTTTGTGCCAGCCTCTCCTCCGGTGCCGTGTCAGGCAGACCGCCAGCCACTACACACCGGGACCTCTCTCATGCACCAGTATCTGCTGGCGAGCAGCTCAAAACACGGCCTCCCCAGCACAACAGGCCGCACCTGGCCAGCTCTGGACCCTACATCACCAGGGCAGATTCCGCAGACCGCACTGGCCGCAACTGTATTTGCGGAGCCAGGGGATCGCTTAGCAGCCCGTAGACAGCTATTTCATGGTTTCTTGCTCTGCGTACAACAGGATAATTACGGATCGTCCGGCGGCTGCTGGAGCTCATTTACTGAGAATCCATTTTGGAGTCAGGCAGGCTACACCCCAGTAGTTAAACATATATAGTGAAGATATGCAGTGTGTGAGAAGTTAGCCTGGCATATGATGTCCACTATTCTAGTGGGCACCTTGCACCAGTCTAAACGACCCTTATTGATGGTGGTTGTAAAGTCAACCTTATAGACAAGTTTTCCTAGTGGTAGCATGGACCAGCAGTCTTAGGCTAAAACTACAGAGAACATGTGAAGCCAGCTGTTTTACTATATATAATCCCTTGAATACCAAATGAAAGGACACCACACAAGGTATAAATAAAATATATATCTATTTATTACTAACACAACCCATCTGGACTCTTTATGAGGTCAGAGTTCGAGATAAAATACAAGTTACTCGTTAAGCATACTATAAGTTGCACAAATACAATCTGCCCTAGGGGCCTCACGAACCATATACTAAGTAAGTGGTATAAGAACCACTTCAGGAAAGGTGAATAGGCCTAGAGCCTAGGGAATCACTGGGGCTACACTGGACAACCAAAGGAATGGAGGTAGGAGGCCCACGGGAGATGCGTGCAGTGTCTAAACACGGACACGGGTTGCCATTGAGTTACAATGGGAACGTAAAAGTTACAAAGTAGTAGATTCAGGACACTTTCGGATGAACTACGGTAAAACCCTTTTAAACTAGGACACTTGGAGAGTTAACACCCACGTGAGCACCGGAGTACTCGAGTTACCTCACCCAGGGAAGCCGGGTGCATAGGTGTTCTTACGTGTCGGGTTTCATCGCTGTTTCCTATGGAGAGCTGCAAAGAAGTGATGCAGGCGACCAGGCGAGAAGTGTCCAGTTGGATCCAAGGGTGGATCAAAGATGTGAAGAACCTGTAAGCAGAGGGGACAGCGTCTGGGTCACTAGCCAGTGACCAGGAAGGAACCAGGCGATGTTGGGTGCTGTGCAGGTGAAGAGGTGAAGCTTGTCTCTGCAGCCACGTGGTCCAGGAGGCGTCGACAACAACCAGGAGCTGGAGACAGACTGTTCCACAAAGGATCTTGTTGACTACGCTATTAGTATCGGGATTGGACCCAACAAGCCTTGGCTACCGCAATCCACAAAGGAGACAAAGAACAGCTTCTGTTCAGACCTGCAAGGTCTGGGGAGCTTCACCTTTGCAGGGAAACTGGGGCGAGACTGGAGCAACCAGGCCAGTGGTGTTGATTCAAAGAAAGGGCTTCAGGGGGCTAAATAGCCAACGGGCTAGCAACCGGAAAGACATGGTGAGCTGAAATGCACCAGCAGGCCCCACGCGGCACTCGTGGAGTGTGGAGGGCTGAGCTTCAGTACAAATGGCGCTCAGGTCTGGGGCTTCTCAAACCCTAATGCACAACTGCAAGGGTACCTCGGTAGTTGCACAGTTAGCAACAAGCAGGATCTCCAGGGAATCTGGTCCCACGTCTCTCGTGTCCGCCATGGGTCTCAACTTTGCTGTGGGTGTGGGTCGGAGTCGGAGAAGTCTGGAAGTCCAGTCCTGAATAGCTGAGTCTCTGGGTTCCGGCAGGAGCGTTGACAAAGAAAACCGGCAAGTCACTGGTGGTGCCTGTTTGCACAGGGTGGTCACTCCTTTACCACAAGGGAGATGTCTTCAGTCTTCTCGTGATGTAGAACATCGAAGGTCTAAGAGTTCCATTTCAGAGTTTCGTTCTAGGATAATCTAATGTCTCTAGACACAGCTCCTATCTTTATACCAAAACTAAGGGGCTGGATTACATGCTAGGTCCCTCCTATGGGTGGAACCTGGGAAGGGGATGGTTAGACCCCTTTCCCTTTGTCCAGTTTTGCGTCAGAGTGGGGCTGGAGTGCCCCAGCAACTGGTTTGAACCGGGCTATGCATGGAGCACCTTGTGTGCCCCAGGCAGTGTCTCATTTCTCAACCCACCCTGCCCCAATACACTAAAAGCCTGTCTGGTGAGGTGCTAGCACCTCCCAAGGCACGAAAACTATTGTCCAGCCCTCCCCTGCCGGAGTTTTGTCCAGCAGCAGGAGGTCAGACCCTTGTCAGCAGCATCCATTTTGTGATGCTGGGGCTCTGTTTAACACCTTGGCTGCTAGGGAGATTTTTCTCCTGTGCTGGAAAATCCCTACTGCCATTGTTTCATGACGAGCTCAGCTCGTCATAAGCACACGACCAGTGTACTGCATGATGAGCTGAGCTCGTCATGAGCAGGGAAGGGGTTAACTTTAACCGGGTAAAACAGTAACCTACATGTCTTTTCCCTCTAGAAGGGTGGAATGCTATCCCGCCTCCAGAATTGGCGGGGGGTAGCATTCCAAAGTGTTTGACACCTTACATGACATGTTTTGATAAAGCCAAACCAAAGTTAGCATTTAACCGCGAGAATTATAATGCACTTAAGAGTGTATAGTATTGCTATATCATAGAACAGCTATAAGGAGATGGTTCCGAAAGCTGCAGAAGAGCTCATCTCATGCTAGAGCACCCTCTCACATAAAACCAAGCACTCTACCTCCAGGATTGTCGAGGCCTACCATAGAAGTGACTTATAGGTGCATATGTGTCTATATATATAGGTAGATATTGGTATACTATATCTAAGTAAGGGGTGAGTACACCACCTTACCCAAGCTGAGTGATCAGCCTGTGGTGTCAGTTTGGATGGCCAGCCAGGGGTGGCATAATACATGCTTCAGCCCCTGGTAGGCCTTGGATGCACCTATGCCCTGGGTACCTAGGGTACACTATACAGGGGCTCGCAAAGGTGACCCAATTCCCAATTAGGTATGTACCTAAAGTACATGGTTACAATTTAGAGAGAGGACAGCTGGGCTGTGGGTCTGATTAGCAGGCCCACAGCCACACTAAAGTCGAAAAACCAGAGAATCACAGCAAAAAGTGGGGGTGACCATAGGAAGCAAACCCTACTCTCCTACACAACCCACAACCCCCCCCCCCCCAAACACAGGGACATTAAACGGGAAACATCCTTTACGAAGCAATTTTTACCACGCAGTACCTTTACAAAGCAGGTTTTTCAATGCAAGTCATTACAACGACTTGTGCTGGGGAGCACTCTAGGATAGGTAATAGTTTAATTTACTATCCAACACCTTCCCTACTATCCACGGGGACTGGAGTTGGAATAGTAAATTAAACTATTCACTATCCAGCACCCCCCAACGACTTGCGTTGAAAAACCTGCGTTGTAAAGGCATGCGTGGTAAAAGCATGCGTTGTAACAACGTACATCCCATTAAACTAACCTTGACCAGTTGAGTTGGCATGGTCAGTCCCAGGTCTATGTTCCACTGTAAATTCCATCCCTGTAGGGAAATGGACCACCTAAGCAGTTTGGGATTTTCACCCTTCATCTGATTTAGCCATAAGAGGGGCTTATTGCCAGTCTGAATCTTGAAGTGAGTGCCAAACAAGTATGGCCTCAGCTTCTTCAGGCCCCAAACCACAGCAAAGACCTCCCTCTCATAAGTGACCAACGTTTCTCTCTAGGGGTCAGCCTTCTGCTTATGAAAGCTATTTGCTGGTCTTGACCATCTTTATTCAATTGTGAAAGAACAGCTCCCACACCCAACTCAGAAGCACCTGTTTGGACAATGAATTCTTTGGAGTAATTTGGACTTTGCAGAATAGGTGCAGTGCACATGGCCTGCTTCAGGTCAACAAATGCCTTTTGACAGCTTACTGTCCACTGAACTTTCTTTGGCATTTTCTTGGAAGTCAAGTCTTTAAGTGGTGTCACAATGGACCCATAGTTCTTAACAAACTTCCTGTAGTACCCAGACAGGCCCAAGAAAGCTCTGACCTGTGTCTGGGTGGTGGGAGCAGTCCAGTCCTTTATGGTCTAGATCTTGCTCTCCAATGGTTGAACCTGACCTCCACCTACAAGGTGGCCCAGGTAAACAACCTTACTCTGCCCTATCTGGCACTTGGTAGCCTTGATAGTTAGGCCTGCCTTTAGCAGGGCCTCCAAAACATTCTTCAGGTGGATCAGGTGATCTTCCCAAGTGGAGCTAAAGACTGCAATATTATCAAGATATCGGCACAGTAGTCATCCAGACCTGAGAGGACTTGGTTCACCAGCCTTTGGAATGTTGCAGGGGCATTCTTCAAGCCAAAGGGCATTACCACGAACTGATAATGCCCACCAGTGGTTGAAAATGCTGTTTTGGCTTTTGCATTCTCAGCTAGTCTGATTTGCCAGTAGCCAGCTGTCAAGTCAAATGTGCTCAAAAACTTGGCAGAAGCCAATCTGTCAATGAGCTCATCTGCTCTTGGTATTGGGTGGGCATCTGTCCTAGTGACAGCATTGAGACCTCTGTAGGCCACGCAAAACCTCATCTCTCTCTTACCATCTTGGGTGTGAGGTTTAGGCACAAGGACTATTGGACTGGCCCAGGGTCTCTCTGAGGGTTCAATAACTCCCAACTCCAAAATCTTTTGGACCTCTGTCCTGATACAGTCCCTGACATGGTCAGGTTGCCTGTAGATTTTACTCTTCACAGGCAGACTGTCGCCAATGTCCAACTCATGGGTGCACCAGCTTGTCTGACTTGGAGTCATTGAAAACATATGTCTATAAGACTGTAGAACTTGTCTGCAATCTTGTTGCGGTTGGTCAGTGAGGCTGCCTGCCAAGGCTACACCATCAACTAAACCATCATCAGGGTTCTGAGAAAGCAGGTCTGGGAGAGGGTCACTCTCCTCCTCCTGTCCCTCATCTGTAGCCATGAACAAGCCCATGTCTGCCCTGTCAACATATGCCTTCAATCTGTTGACATGAAGCACCCTGTGAGGGATCCTGGGAGTTCAAAGATCAACCAGATAGGTTACCTCTCCCTTCTGTTCAACAATAGTGTGGGGTCCAGACCATTTGTCTTGGAGGGCTGCTGGGGCCACTGGCTCCAACACCCACACTTTCTGTCCTGGCTGGTAAACAGTCAGCACAGCCGTTTGGTCATGCCATGCTTTTTGGAGTTCCTGGCTAGCCTCAAGGTTTTTAAAATGCCTTTTTCATATACTCAGCCATCCTGGAACGGAGACCAAGTACATAATCCACAATGTCTTGTTTAGGCTTTTTGAGAGGTAACTCCCATCCTTCCTTCACCAGACACAGGGGTCCTCTTACAGGGTGCCCAAACAAAAGTTCAAAAGGGCTGTAGCCAACCCCCTTTTGTGAGACCTCTCTATGAGCGAACAAAAGGCAGGGCAGCAAGATATCCCATATTCACCTAAGCTTTTCAGGGAGTCCCTTGATCATGCCCTTCAAGGTCTTGTTGAATCTCTCCACCAGACCATTGCATTGTGGATGGTAGGGTGTGGTAAACTTATAGTTTACTCCACACTCTTTCCACATAGCAGTCAAGTATCCAGACATAAAGTATGCACCTCTGTCTGACATAACCTCCTTAGGAAAACACACTCTTGAGAACACTCCCAAAAGGGCTCTTGCCACAACAGGTGCTGTTGTGTTCCTAAGTGGAATAGCTTCTGGGTATCTGGTGGCATGATCCACTACCACCAGAATAAACCTGTGCCCAGAGGCTGTTTGGGGATCCATTGGTCCAACAATTTCTATCCCAACTCTTTCAAAGGGGACCCCCACCACAAGTAGTGGTATTAGGGGGGCATTTGTGGTGCCACCTGATTTGCCACTGGCTTGGCAGGTGACACAGGAGTGACAAAACTCCTTGGTGTCTTCTGACATGTGGGGCCAGTGAAAGTGAGGGACAAGCCTGTCCCAAGTCTTATTCTGGCCAAGATGTCCTGCAAGGGTAATATCATGGGCTAAGGTAAGAAGGAAGCCCCTGAATGCCAAAGGTATGACCAACCTCCTGGAAGCACCAGGCTTGGGGTCTCTAGCCTCTGGATATAGAAGCCGTTCATCCCAATACACTCTATGGGTACCTGTAGCATTCCCAGCAGCCTCAGCAGCAGCTTGCTGTCTGAGGGGTTCAAGAGAAGGGTAGTCCAACTGCGCCTGCCTCAGATCAGCCCTTGAAGGTCCCCCTGTCCCAAGAAACTCAACCTGATCAGGCTCAAGCTCTTCTAGGACAGTTGCATCTAGGGTCTCACAATCAGCTTCCTTGGAAGGCTGATCCTCTTCCTGAGGCAAGGGGGAAGGCACTGCCTTAACCCTACTGCTTCTCCTCCTGGTAGGCAACTGGTCCATTGTTCCAGGATCCAGAGCCTGTTCAGTTGTGCAATTTTTGACCTGTGACCTGGTCACAGCAAGGACATGTGCTGATATACCTAACATCTCTGCATGAGTCCTATACTCCACTTCAGACCAGACTGAAGATTCTAGGCCATTTCCAAGCAGACATTCTACTGGGAGGTCTGAACTAACAACAACTCTTTTGAGGTCAGTAACCCCTCTCCAGGAGAAATTAACAATTGCCATACTGTGGGTGGTAATGACATTGCTTGCATTGGTCACTAGGTAATTGTCACCTAGTATTATCTGTCCAGGGTCCACAAAGGTAGGCGTCACCATAGTGACACTGGCACATGTGTCCCTGTAGGCCTGAGCCACTTTATTGTTAATCAAAGGAGTCTGTCTATACTTGCCCAAGTTACTGGGGCTCACAGTAGAGGACATAGCCATGTCCACATCACAGACAAGAACATCTTGAGTTGGTATTCTGACTAGGCCAGAATCTATCTCAGTTCCCAGGGTCAACCCTACTACACCCTTCTGTTGAGAACCACCACTATTAGCTGTACTAGGGGGAACAGTGTCCTTAGGGGCAATGGTGGTTGGAGCTGCCTCCTTTTTGGTGCAATCACTGGTCCAGTGAGTGTTAACCTTACAAAAGTTGCACCAAGGTTTCTTTGGACCTTCTTTCTTTTTAGACTTTTGGGGACCGCCACCATTAGGAGCTTTTTGGGGACCGTGTGAAGACTTCTGGTCTTTTGGTTTCTCCCCACCCTTTTAGTCTTGCTTCTTCTGATCACCACCTGGGTTCTGTACCTTTTGCTTCACCCTGGTTCTGACCCATTTGTCCACCTTCTTACCCAATTCTTGGGGGGAGGTCAGATCTGAGTCAATCAGGTGTTGATGCAATAACTGGTTTTGACAGTTGTTAAGAATTTGTTCTCTCATTATCAAATTATACAATCCTGTATAGTCATTGACCTTACTGCCAGGTAACCAGCCTTCTAGAGCCTTAGTAGCACAATCTATGAAGTCAGTCCAGTCCTGTGTCTGTGTCTTCTGGGTATCTCTGAACAGCAACCTGTACTGCTCAGTGGTTAAGCTAAACCCATCTATCAGAGCACTCTTCAGGACATGATAGTTGTCAGCATCCTGTTCACTAACTGTCAGGAGCTTGCCTCTACCTTTGTCTGCAAAGGAGAGCCATAAGATTGCGGCCCACTGACTCTGGGGTACCTGCTGTACTTTGCAGGCCCTCTCCAAAGCAGTTATCCACTTGTGGATGTCATCCCCACTCTTGAGGGAGGGACAATCTTACTCAGGTTTTTATGGTCATTAGACCTTTTCCTATCTCTAGGGGTATTGCTGCCACCAGTGGGCTCTAGCCCACACAACTTTCTCTCTCTTTCAAGAGCCAGGGTCTCTTTAGCAAGGGCAATTTCTTGCCTCATGATCCTAAGCTGGGATTCCCTCATCCTAGCCTTGTTTTCCCTCCTCTCAGGGTAAGTCATTCTCCCTAGAGCTGAGGCATGGGACCCTACTGAGTCATCAGAGTGGATGGAGTCACCAGAGAGTGACCTTCTCCTTCTGTGTCCATTGTTAGGCCTACTTGGGGGTCTGGTTTGGTTTCTTCCTTCCCCATTCCCATGTAGTCCTAGGTTAACCTGGTTCAGTAAACTAACATCATCCTGGTTATCATCCTCCTCATCATCAGCACCTCCTTGATGTCCATCATGGGAGTCTTCTGTAGAGGGATGGTCCTCCTCACTACCTGATCTGGGGTTGCTGCCTTTTCTGCATCATACTCCACTAACAAATCTATCAGGTGTCTAAGGGTGGGACTCTGTCCTTGTCTCAGTCTCCTGAGTGAACACAAATTTATAAGTTCATTAAAAGTAAATGTGTCATATCTAGAAGGTGCCCTGGGAGGGTCAGCTTCTATGAGGAGAGGCACACTAGGCTCTCCTCCTACGGACATTTTCTAGTGAGGTGTGGTGTGTGCACCTACCTACACTAAGTGTTTTCTACTAGAACCTGTCTAGGAGTTGTAGTCAGGGTGTGCTAAGCACTTTGCTCTAGAACAACTAAGTTCAGTAGAACTTAAGTATTATAAGAACTTGTATATATGTACCTTCAGGTACCTTAATGTGATCTTTCAAATGATATCTTGAGATTATATGGTAAAACAACAGCAAGCTCTTATCCCATCCGCTGCACACTAAGGTGAGAAGTTAGCCTGGCATATGATGTCCACTATTCTAGTGGGCACCTTGCACCAGTCTAAACGGCCCTTATTGATGGTGGTTGTAAAGTCAACCTTATAGACAAGCTATCCTAGTGGTAGCCTGGACTACAGAGAGCATGTGAAGCCAGCTGTTTTACCATATATAATCCCTTGAATACCAAATGAAAGGACACCACACAAGGTATAAATAAAATGTATATGTATTTATTACTAACACAACCCCTCTGGACTCTTTATGAGGTCAGAGTTTGAGATACAATACAAGTTACTCGTTTAGCATACTATAAGTTGCACAAATACAATTCTGCCCTAGGGGCCTCACAAACCATATACTAAGTAAGTGGTATAAGAACCACTTCAGGAAGGGTGAATAGTCCTAGAGCCTAGGGAATCGTTGGGGCTACACTGGACAAACAAAGGATTGGAGGTAGGAGGCTCATGGGAGATGCGTGCAGTGTCTAAACACGGACGCAGGTTGCCATTGATTACAATGGGAACGTAAAAGTTACAAAGTAGTAGATTCAGGACACTTCCGGATGGACTACGGTAAAACCCTTTTAAACTAGAACACTTGGAGAGTTAACACCCATGTGAGCACCGGAGTACTCGAGTTACCTCACCCAGGGAAGCCGGGTGCATAGGTGTTCTTTCGTGTCGGGTTTCGTCGCTGTTTCCTATGGAGAGCAGCAAAGAAGTGCTGCAGGCGACCAGGAGGAAAGTGTCCGGTTGGATCCAAGGGTGGATCGAAGATGTGAAGAACCTGTAAGCAGAGGGGACAGATTCTGGGTCACTAGCCAGTGACCAGGAAGGAACCAGGAAGGAACCAGGCGATGTTGGGTGCTGTGCAGGTGAAGAGATGAAGCTTGTTTCTGCAGCCACGTGGTCCAGGAGGCATCAATGACTACCAGGAGCTGGAGACGGACTGTCCCATGAAGGATCTTGTTGACTGCAGTGTCGGTATCCAGATT
Source organism: Lissotriton vulgaris (assembly GCF_964263255.1). Taxonomy (NCBI): domain Eukaryota; kingdom Metazoa; phylum Chordata; class Amphibia; order Caudata; family Salamandridae; genus Lissotriton; species Lissotriton vulgaris. The sequence continues at coordinate 342,345 of NW_028247439.1, read as the reverse complement.
GGACCCAACAAGCCTTGGCTAACGCAATCCACACAGGAGACGAAGAACGGCTTCTATTCAGACCAGCAAGGTCTGGGGAGCTTCACCTTTGCAGGGAAGCTGGGGTGAGCCTGGAGCAACCAGGCCAGTGGTGTTGATTCAAAGAAAGGTCTTCAGGGGATAACTAGCCAACGGGCTAGCAACCAGGAAGACGCGGTGAGCTGAAATGCACCAGCAGGCTCCAGGCGGCACTTGTGGAGTGTGAAGGGCTGAGCTGCAGTACAAATGGCGCTCAGTTCTGGGGCTTCTCAAACCCCAATGCACAACTGCGAGGGTGCCTCAGTAGTTGCACAGTTAGCAACAAGCAGGATCTCCAGGGAATCTGGTCCCACGTCTCTCGTGTCCGCCATGGGTCTCAGCTTTGCTGTGAGTGTGGGTCGGAGTCGGAGAAGTCTGGAAGTCCAGTCCTGAATAGCTGAGTCTTCGGGTTCTGGCAGGAGCATCAACAAAGCAACCCAGCAAGTCACTGGTGGTGCCTGTTTGCACAGGGTGGTCACTCCTTGACCACAAGGGAGATGTCTTCAGTCTTCTAGCGATGTAGAACGTTGAAGGTCCAAGAGTTTTGTTTCAGAGTTTCGTTCCAGAATAATCTAATGTCTCTAGACATAGCTCCTATCTTTATACCAAACTAAGGGGCTGGATTACCTGCTAGGTCCCTCCTATGGGTGGAACCTGGTAAGGGAGTGGTTATGAACCTTTCCCTTTGTCCAGTTTTGCACCAGAGCGGGGCTGGAGTGCCCCAGCAACTGGTTTGAACCGGGCTATGCATGGAGCACCTTGTGTGCCCCAAGCAGTGTCTCATTTCTCAACCCACCCTGCCCCAATACACTAAAAGCCTGTCTGGGGAGGTGCTAGCACCTCCCAAGGCAGGAAACCTCTTGTCCAGGCCTCCCCTGCCAGAGTTTCATCCAGTAGCAGGAGGTCAGACCAGTGTCTGTGGCAGCAGCATCCATTTTGTGATGCTGGGGCTCTGTTTATCTTTAACCGGGTAAAGCAGTAACCTACATGTCTTTTCCCTCTAGAAGGGTGGCATGCTACCCCCGCCGCCAGAATTGGCAGGGGTAGCATTCCAAAGTGTTTGACACCTTACATGACATGTTTTGATAAAGCCAAACCAAAGTTAGCATTTAACCGCGAGGATTATAATGCACTTAAGAGTGTATGGTATTGCTATATCATAGAACAGCTATAAGGAGATGGTTCCGAAAGCTGCAGAAGAGCTCAGCTCATACTAGAGCACCCTCTCACATAAAACCAAGCACTCTGCCTCCAGGATTATCAAGGCCTACCATAGGAGTGACTTATAGGTGCATATGTGTCTATATATATAGGTAGATATAGGTATACTATATCTAAGTAAGGGGTGAGTACACCACCTTAGCCAAGCTGAGTGATCAGCCTGTGGTGTCAGTTTGGATGGCCTGCCAGGGCTGGCATAATACATGTGTCAGCCCCTGGTAGGCCTTGGATGTACCTATGCCCTGGGTACCTAGGGTACACTATACAGGGGCTCACAAAGGTGACCCAATTCCCAATTAGGTATGTACCTAAAGTACATGGTTACAATTTAGAGAGAGAACAGCTGGGCTGTGGGTCTGATTAGCAGGCCCACAGCCACACTAAAGTCGAAAAACCAGAGAATCACAGCAAAAAGTGGGGGTGACCATAGGAAGCCGACCCTACTCTCCTAGACAGTGAAAACAAAAATATTGACATTTAGATTGTAAAACACATATATGGAATATTTTATTTGGTGAGAAAGCACTAGTACATCATGTGAATTGTCCTGGAGATTGAAACATGTAATCTTTTAATTACAACAAAATTATTTCAAACAAACAATACAAAACATTTTTTACTGATATATTTAGGTTTATATGTTTAATAAAGTTGCAAAATACATTAGCACAAGCCACATTTAAATGAAAAAGAACATTTAGGTTTAGTGACACACTCCAAAGTGTAATTCGCCAGTCTCCTCTCCACCAGGGATTCTTGTGCCTTCAGGATGTAGTATCTGCAAGACCTTCTCTTTCCAAGGAAAACGTTGTAGAGGTGGGCTGGGAGAACCACCACCAGTCCTCTGGGCCTCCAGGTGATGCTTGGAGGCCAGGTAATGCACTCTGCCCCACAGGTCATTCCACCTCTTCCTAATTTCCTCTTGTGTGCACAGGTTGCTTGCTACAGCATTCACACTGTCAACTATTCTGGCCCACATTTGCCTTTTCTGAGATATGGCTGTATTTTTCACTTCTCTCATAACCCTTCACCTACATTCTCTCCTATACTACATACATAACGAATTTGGAGGACTGACCTTTTACCCAGCTACAATACTACACATAGGTACCTAGGGTTTTTCCCGGGACACTGGCCTCATAAATTATGCATGAGGATTCTTAGTTTCTTGGAATCACAGCAGGACCATCATCTCATGCATAATAACTGTGAATAAAGTTCATTCCAGACATCATCCCAAGTCCGACACTGGCGCAGCAAGGTAGAACCCTTGGGGATACCTTAGGGTATATAAATATCACATCTTGCTGAGAAAGGAGAAGAGATCACGACTTCCATGCCAACACACTGACGCAAGACGCTAAGGTTCCTGCATGCAGATACTCCAGCTCGCAGTGGTCTGACATCCCTTGCGGGATGTTCAGCTCAAGACCAGAACGGGATCCCACAGTCTCATTTTAGGTATTGGGGTTGGCTTTATCCTACAGGGATTCTTGGCTTTACACCTACTCACATGCTAGAGACACATCTAGTTAGGGTGCATTGTAGGAGTACGCATTTTACTGTCTTGTATTTTATATACTTGCCTGTATTTATGATTTTAGCAAAATGGTAGAAACCTACCATCTATTTACCTTCCTAGTGCTGCTACTCATGTATCTATGCTACTGTCTACTGGTGATTTCAGTGCACTTATTTTATGCTAGAATAACGACTGTTCAATCAATACTTATTGAAAATGTCCCAACCTTTTATTCGGTATATCTCTCTGAGAACAAGTGAGCACGAGTGACTGAGCAAGAAATAAGTTACTGTTTCTACGGTCCTGAGGGATCAGTGTTGTCATGTTCGATAGTTGCTAAGAACTCTTCTCTTCTTGGTAAGAGGGGTGATAGTGGCATCGCGAGCACACTGGTACACAGGCCAACATACCCAAGTAGGAAAATTCCTATGTTTTGGCTGTTGGTTTAATCAAGCTTGAAGGATACAGTGTTCCTGATTGTGCATAACACCTTATCTCAGTTCCCTTGAAACTCTCTCCTTTCTAAAAATAATGATTGAACAGAGAGATGTTGATGAAGGGAATGCACTAAACTTCTCAGCCGAAGAAGATGATGCAGATGCAATATACGTTTTAGATAATGTTAGAAATGCTGTCACCCTAAAACTAGTAGCACATGGTGTTACAATTAGGGGTGGGCAAGTGACTTTCGTGATTGAGACACACAAATCATGTAGAACAGAGGTATTCTATTCATGGATTAAATTCCCGCAGGCAAATGCACAAAACAAAACATTTCACTACTATGTAGAGGATGTTATACCATTTGAATATAGTCCATATGAGGACATTGAAATTCCACTCTATTACGAAGATCACCTCCTCTGGTTTAAAGGAGCCCTCCCCATACAAGAAATAGAGTAAGACTTGGTCCGCTTGGAAGAGACGGAGCAACATGGGCAGTTTTAGAGGCGTACACACCACATCCTGACATTGACACTATGCCAGAAGGAGACTTGCTTATACAGCATAAAGAATTAATAAGACTTTACAGAAACATGACACTGTTTGTGTCGAGAACAATCACACTTTAGCCCACACGGACTATACAACCAGGACCAGTCCATGCTCCTACGACAAAAATCACACCACAGACACTGCACGCAGTGATGGGTAAAATTCCCACAAAACGTGAACAAATGCCCTTCAGGATAGCACAAAAAATTACACAACCAACCAGAAGGAGATAATGGCACTGAAGGCAGGAGAGAAAGAGCTTAGGGACAAACTGGAAGTATTGGAAAATAACTCAAGAAGGAATAATCTAAGGGTCCTGAGCATTCCGAAGGCAGTGAGGGAGGAAATTTAAAGAGTTTTGTCGTGGATTTGTTGACCAAATTCTTTCCAGAAGCAGCAAAATTTGAGTTAGAGAACGACATACAGAGGGTTCATCGTGATCCTTTTAGGACATTTCCAGACAAAGGAAAGCCTAGGAAAATCCTGATAAATTTCCGCACTTATACGATCAAGGAACTAATCCTCTCTGCGGCTCTTAGAAGCAAACCGCTTAAAAAACAGGACTGGTCCTTCACAATTAGATCTGATATCTCCTAGGCTTCTCAAACTCGTCAGTGCGAATTAGGAAAATACATCCAGGACTTGAAGGCTTTAGGGGCAACGGCAAAGCTAAAATTTCCGGCGACCCTTAGAATAATGTGGAACAATAGAATGTATAAAATGAAAGAGATATCCGAAGTGGAAAACCTAATTGTCAAGATTAAGTCTCATAAAGTTCCCTAAAAAGTTTGAAGTTATTCTATTGGGCGGAGGCATGGAGCTCAAATAGGGTATGTTGGAATACCCAGGCAGGATACAGGGAGGGTTCCCTAGGGTGGGAGGGGGGAAGCGACACAGACAATTTCACAATTTTGAGTTTATTTGAGCACAGGGTGGGGAGCATTTAGGGAAATATCAAAACAATATGGTCCACATTGACGCAAAGAAATAGAGCACTGGAAGGGAGAGAGAGGGGTGAAGATTATCGCTCCAAAAGGAATGATAGGAATGATGAGTAATCTTAGAATAACTTGATGGAATGTTAATGGTCTAAGGGTAAATTCTAGATGAGGAAAGATTCTGAAGTTATTAAGACTTTCTGATAGTGATGTTATCCTATTACAGGAAACTCATTTGGGTTGTGAAGAATGGCTGTAAGTCTTAAAAAGGAATAGATGGATATCGCATCTTGTGTGCACAAATCAGTCCTGTAATGTGAAGGGAGTGGCAGTCCTATACAAAAAATTCATCTCAGGCTATGCTGCAGGGATCCATGACTGACACTAGGGGTAGATGAGCAATAAGCGTTGTTAAGATTTGTAGTATAGGAAGGATATGCTTTTATGTCCTATTATGGCCAAAATATTGATGATCTCTCCCTACTTAGAGAATTTTACCAAGAGCTTCTTGCTACAAAATACCATATCATTTGGGGGTGGGGGTGGGGGCGTGGACTTTAATACATTACTAAACCCAATCTTGGATAAATCTACAATGGGCCAGCAGTAAACTCTCCTAAAATGAGGTACTTTGTGCACCATCAATAAAATATCTAGCCTTGGTGGATAATTGGTGAATGAAAGCAGGACAGGATAGAGGGTATACTTTTCAAAACAAAAAGCTGGTCCACTCATCTAGAATGTACTTTTTCTTGACTGACCAGAAACTAAATAACAGCATTCTTAAGGTAACTCATCAACCATCACATTTATCTGACCACGCAGCAGTTAAATTCGAGTTTCAAGTTAATGCACAGTCAATACAGACAAGGTGGACTCTAGATAGAACCCTATTAGGGGATGCTGAAGTTGTAAGATCTTTCAAAGCAGGACCGTTTTTCTTTTTTAAACAAAACACTTACTACGTCCCATCGCATACTGTCTGGGACGCTTACAAAGCATTTCTCCGGGGGAAATTAATAAATATAGCTGCTTACAAGAATAAGGTGGGGAAGAACAAAGTAAGAGATTATGAACAAGCTATTGATGATATTCAGGGAAAATTAACAATGAGTGAGCCTGCCCAAGCCTTGTTAAAAGAGGAACTACAAAGTAAATTGATATAAGCTAAAGAGATATTATTTGATTATCTGGAGGGACTAGTGAAACAGAGATTGGAAGCTACTAGGCTGGCGAATCATGAATATAAGGGAAGGGTGAGGGAAGATGCTAGGAAGGAAAGCAAGACAAGACTAGATTAGAAACGACATTAAGGAGGTAATAAATAATAAAACAGGAAGTAAGTGTATGGAAGAAAAGACAATTGGGGAAACTTTTGTGAGCTTCTTCCAGGAGTTATACACTGATGATGTGAAGGTGACACAACTGGAGATAAGAGATTGGACAAACTTCCATGCCTAAATAACATTCAGCGGGCAGCTCTCAACCAAGAGATCTTCACGGCAGAAATAGATAGCATCTTCAAAAGTTTAAAGAACAGGAACGCTCCAGACCCCGATAGCCTTCCCAATGAGGTATACAAAATATTGAAAGAGGAAATTACCCCTTGCCTGGTAGAGATGGTGAACACTATTTATACACAGCAAGCACACCTCCCCCTACATGGATTGGATCAATGATCACTTTAATACTTAAACCCGATTAGGACCCGAAAATGTTATAATCTTATCGGCTAATCTCTCTGCTAAATGCAGACTCTAAAATGTACTCACAAGTTCTGGCCAGATGACTGAATAAGGTCCTAGTAGATTTAATATGTATAAACAAGAAGGGTTTTACAAAGGGGAGGCAGCTTTCTTACTTGACACAAGATCTGGTGTTTGTGATAGATGTAGCTTCTGTGATGGAGACCCCTTTGTCGGGTATTTTGATTGATGCCGCCAAGGCTTTTGATTGAGTAAGTTGGCCTTACCTGTACGAAGTGGCAGAACAAAATGGTCTTGGTGGTAATTTCCTCCATGCTATCCAAGGTATGTATGAAACCCAACAGCAAAGATATTGATCAACGGCTCGCTAACTACTAGCCTTTGGATAAATAGAGGAACCCATCAAGGCTGTCCACTTTCACCACTCCCCATTTCCAGCATGGGGACTGGTATAGGAAAGAGGCCATATGCACAGATGATTTGGTAGTATATACATCTAATTTGGAGACATCCTTACCTGTAGTCTTGCAATTAGCGGGCAACTTTGGGCGAATTTCGGGCTATTTAGTCAATGAAGATAAGACTGAAACAATGTCATGGAACAACATCGTCCCCACCCACCGTAAACATTTGGATAAGGCAGAGGTCATATACTTAGGAGTTCAAGTAACAGAAGATGTGGACAAAATGGCAGAAATCAACTTTGCTAGACTTATGCAAGAGACTAAAATACTTCTGCAAAGCTGGGCTTCCCTCTCGATCTCCATTCTAGGAAGGACCAACCTAGTTAAAATGACATTACTCCATAAGTTCACTTTTGATTTCCATACTCTCCCTTTGTTTTTCAGGTCTGTTTGGCTTTAAAAACTTCAGGGGCAACTTAGTGATTTTATATGGAGGGATAAGACTGTGAGATTTACTGGAGAAAACGTAGGCAGAAAAAGCTGGAGGGGTGTAAAGCTCTCCTGGATTTTCAACTGCATTACCGGGCCTTTTTCCTGAAAAACACTAGGCGATTGCTGCTAGCCCCCCCTTGACATGCCAATGAGATACAGGGCTCTAACAAGTAATTTGGGAGAAGAAGGCAAAGGCTTTTTATTCAAATTCGGCCACACTAAATTTTTCAAAAAAATGTAATTTAAGACCCTAATTGCTACATGCAGAATTTGAATTCAGGTCAAAAAAATCCTAGAGATTACATACTATAGCTGCATGGTGCCAATTTGAAACTCTCTAGGGACTCCTATATGATTCAAGAACAGCCTAGCCTCTCCACTGGTGAATGCTGGTTTACCAACATGGTGTCAACTTGTGGAGGAAGGCAGGCTACTAACATGGTACGCTCTTAGTCAGAACACAGATTTCAACATATCTAGATTCAAATTCCATTAGCTGGCCAGATGGTCATGATCCTAACTAAACCTCGGGCGGAGTCGGAAGTCGAGAGGGATTTAGTGAAGATACAGACCTATGGGAAGGAAGTCTCAAAGTGGTACTGGGCATTAGTACAAGGAGATGATAGTCGGAGGACCCTGTCCGAAGAAATCTGGAAGCTGGACATTCCAAGCTGCAACATCCAAAATATATGGCAAGTATCTCCTACTACACTATGGGATTCAGTGACCTCAGCACCACTCAGGAGGAATCATTTGTTTACCATACACAGGGCCTATTGGTCGCCCAAGAAACTTGCTAAGATGGGAGGAAGTAAAAGAAGATGATGCCCGAAATGTCAACTGGAAAACGCGGATGATGTGCATCTATTCTGGCAGTGTCCAGCTATCCAATCTTTCTAGCGAGATGTAGGTAATGTATTAAATAAAATCTTGGGTCGGTGCATTGAGATAAGCCTTTCTTTGGTGATATTTGGAGTATGGGAGGTACATAAAACAGTCTTGGAGATAAATGCTTTGTCTCTGCTTTTTATCTTGATAGCTACTGCACGCAGGGAAATTTGCTTACAATGGCTCTCTGAACTTCCCCCTAGTAGGGTGGACTGGCTAAGCTTTTCAAGACACATAGCTAGACTTGAATGCCAGATGGGCTCCTATAAGAAGGAAAGAATGTAGGCTCCCTTTATTTCATTTGATCCCTGATACCACCGCTCCAAGCATTTTCCTTTTCCGTACTTTAGGGGGTGGTGAAACTATGGGGCATATTACCAACAACTAGCGATAATTTTTGTCTCTAACTTGTTTAGAGACAAAAATTATCGCCGCACATCGCCGATTTTTATCGCAGATAAACCTTGCTATTAGCAAGGTTTATCGCAAATGCGATAAAAAACGGCCGCAATGCATGAATATCGCTGAAAAGTCAGCGATATTCATGCATTATCGAGCAAATGCTCTTAGCCATGTTATCCACCTCCCATTGGATAACATGGCTAAGAACTGCTCAGGGCAGGTGTTAGCTTTTGGAGATATTCGCGTTTAGCGCGAATATCTCCAAAAGTTGGTAATAGGCGATAGCGATGTGAGGGACTGTTTCCAGTCGCTAACATCTTGGCACGCCCACTTTGCATGTCATTAGTGATAAATATCACTGACATGCAAAGCGGGGCCCAAGATGGTCGCTATCTCCTATTAGCTGTCACTAACTGGTGTTAGCGACAGCTTGGTAATAGGGAGATAATTTTATCTCCGCTTTCTTGGCTTTTAAAGCCAAAAAAGCGGAGATAAACCCCCTTGATAATATGCCCCCATGTTCTCCCGGTGTTGGTTTATTTCTGCCAAGTCCAAGGATTAAGACAATGCTCAATAAGTTGAGAAGATTGGTGGTGGTTTGCCTTTAGTCCTCTCATCAACTTCGAGTGCAAAGGATGGCTCCCGGATTGCACAGATCTTGGAAGGTGCGTGGGGCCCAGTTTCTTCAGACCTTTGGGTAGATCTTGCTCCTTGCCTTTGTCAAATATGAGGACTAAAAAATAAAAAATATTTACACAACTGGAGGCGGTGTTTCCACACACTGGTCCTAAGGCAAAGTTTAGAATACTTACTATTTGCTTGTCAATGGGGATTGCTCCCTCTATAGAGGATTGTACCTCTTGGGGTACAGTCTTCGCTGCAATATATATCAGGACTCATGGTATCCCTTCTTTAGCGGTAATACCGGATGTATTAAGACAAATACAGAATGAGTATGGAGCAGAACCTGCTCTAAACTTGGGGATGAAGTTGTTCCATAACTTTGCCAAGGGATCTGCGATAATATTGGCAAATATTAAAGGAGAAGCAGCATCAGTGAATACGCCAACGCCTGAGAGAGTTCACTCCATTACAACAGGAGACAGAACTACCTAAAATAATTGAACCTGCATATGCAGAGTTAGGTAGAGACAGTCTGGGAGCTAGACCTGTAATACCCCAACTAATGGGGAGTTCAGATAAAGAACAGGCAAAACAAACAACAGCTTCTTCACAGAAGAAATGAGACAATAATAAACAAAAAAACAGATCTCACTAAAGGGGAAGGTCTCCTCAGCAGGAACCCCCAGAAAGGAGATATAATCTTAGAAATAGAGAAAACATTAAATACCCTGACAGGTATCAGAATACTGATACTCGTTCCTCTCATTCCTTTCAGGGGTCATCAAAAAACTCCGAGAGGGAAGGACAGTCAGATCAAAGACAAGAAGAGTGTACAAAGTCCAGAGACAAGCAACACACTTCAGACTACGCTTCAAAGAAAGAAGAAAAATCTAAAGTAAAACCTCAATTTAGAAAGAAGAAGGTAGCAGGTCTCAAAGTAAGACATTCCCAGAATTCTTAGGACTCAGCTACTGAATGGGGAATGGGCTCTGACGTTGCTAGACAGCGTGGCAGAAGTAACAATAGCTCACCGGAACCTGATGGAATTTCTGATGACAGCGGAGTTGAGTGAGTGAGTATATCATGGTGGAAACACCTGATAACATGGTGAGTGTCCCACACAAGTTACAAGAAATAACACTCCAAATAGAGGGGGCCAAGCTGAGACAAGTTAAGGGTCTCTTCTGGGAGAACCTGACTTCTGGCTATGACATCCTATTAGCGGAAAGAGATTGGCCGCCTACTATTGTCAAGGAATGCCCAAAGGGGGAAACTGTAATTTTTCCAGCTTTTCCGACCTAGTACCCGCACACCTAAGACATACATACGCGCAGGAGTGGGTGGTAGCCCTTGCTCCAGCATTATACAGCAACCACATAGGGTGGGATGAAAAGTCACCTCACCATGTTATTCTGATAAAAACAAACCCAACTCCACAGTATCCCATAAAACAGGAAGCTAAAAAGCAGGTCAGGGAGATCTTAGATCAACTGGAATACCAAGGTGTAATTGAACCATGTGCCTTATTGATGAATAATCATTTGTTTCCAGTAAAAAAAACTGAGAATTCATATAATTTAGTTTTAGATTATAGACACTTTACCTCGTGCACAAAAATATTTGCAGTTCAGAATGTACACAGTGCGCACTGATGAATAACATTGGGCGGAAAAAATACAAAACAATACTAGATATCTCGAATGGATATTTATGGCAAAACATATCACCTGAAAGCAGATATTTGACAACCTTCTCAGCACTAGGGTCACAGGGTCAATCTTGTCGAATCCCCAAAGGGTATAAGAATAGCCCAGTTTATTCTCAAGAAGGGTAACACTGATACTACAGAATTCGGATGAAGAAACATTATCCTATGTAGACAATATATATCTGACGGATGATGACTTAGAGGAACACTTAACCAGGGTAAGCAACATTATTTGGGGATTTGCCTCTGAGGGCTACAAATTTAACTTTAAAAAATCAAAGATAGCCCACCTCAATGCTCTATTTTTGGGATATGAGCTTTCATGTGAAGGCAAAAGCCTGGCAGACCCTTTTTTAGAAAAATGCGCACTGCTACGACCTCCAAAATCATTAAACAATTTACAGTTCATACTGGGATTTTTGAATTTTGGCAGAACATACATTTTGGATTATGCAGAGAGAGTAAAACCTTTCTACGAGCTAATAAGACCTGACTTTTCAGTAAGACAATGGATACAGAAACACACGAATATTCTTCATCCCTACAAGCTGATATGATATAATCAAAACACTTACAGACACGCGCAAACGTACGCAGCCTGGTGAACCGCGTAGTCGCAGGTCAATCTGGGTACACTTACTTAACATTTAATGAAGGTGAAACAGTACCAATTGCATATAAATTGCATTTGAACAACAACACAGAAATGCGTTTTGCTTCTACAGAAAAAACTCTGACAGCAGTACAGACTGCGGTAGTGCGAGAAAGAGCACTGGCTCAGGGGGGAGGAGTAATTGTCATGACCCTGATACCGGCCTTAGAGGCTGCCACAAAGGCAAGTGTCCCAAATGCAAAAGCGTTACATCCAAGATGGATCCAAAGGGCTAATTCTCTCACAGCAACATATGTAGATACAGATATTACCCTAGTTTAAAAACACAAGCATTCCTGCAATATGAACAAGAATATCCTCTACCAAATGAAATAAGGACTCTGGATCTGTATGAATACATTATTTATACTGACAGATCTGCATAACCGGCCACAGGGAGTAAACAACAATACAGTGCAGCATGCTCTATTGTAAAAGGAAAGATGCAAGACAGCAAGTTCTGTCCAAATTGTACAAAAACACAGTCTCTCGGAGACTGCACGGCTCAGTTGGCAGAATTAAAAGCACTACTTCTGGCACTGATAAGCACAGATTCGGAAGTCCCAACACTAATAGTGTGTGATTCGGTTTACTGTGTCCAGTCATACAACAAATATCTCCACTATTAGGGACAAAATGGTTTCAGAGATTCAAAAGGTGGCACAAATAAACATAGAAAACTATGGGAACAGGTAGCAGAGTTAAAGAACGAACTACCAAGCGCTCACGTGATACACACTCTGAGTCATCAACGTATGGCGTTCACGTTGAAGGGAATTCATTGGCTGATGAAGCCGCGAAGGGGGCAGTACGCACAGCGTTTGTAGCTACAATCACCTGTTCAAAAACAAGGGTAGTCGGTAGCACAATGGTAGCTGTGATTGCATCACGTAACTACAGCAAAGCACTACCTCAAGGTTTTCCACTCAAGTACTCCTACAAGTTAGATGCAAACAAAGTTCTATTTCCTCAGATTCCTGGGGTGGGGGATAGAGTAATACCAAACATGGATCACAGATTAGGTTTAATCTTGGCTGCACACAAGGGTCGGGGTTCTGCTCACGCAGGAGTTACAGCAACAGTTTTGTAACAGAAACAACGCTATTGGTGGCCAGGATTTTAACAAAGCACGTCAAAAACCATGTCTACAAGTGCGAGATCTGTCAATAGATAAAAAGGTCCACTGTGGCACGTCACCGTGGCACGTCCAATGCAGAAACCATTATTAATATCAGACAGACCACTCGCATGCATTTACCTGGACCCCTGTGGCCCCTTACAATCTGATGGGGTTCAGAAGTATATCATGGTTGCAGTGGATTCCTGTTCAAGAAGATTCTTACGGGTATGGCCTCTGCTCTCATCTGACGCCCGAACTGTTATAAAAGATTGGCGAGTCTTCATAGGGACATACACAGTTGACACATTACATTCTGACCGCGGGCCTGCGTTCAGCTCTAGGGGTTACAAGGAAGCCTTTGGAAGTTTGCGTGTAGCATTGCGGTACTCCTTGCCATAACATCCGGAGGAAAATTTGGTTGTGGAAAGAAAAAACTGGGACTTAAAGCAATCTTTAACAGCTAGGGTATTAGGCTCGGGTGGTAGTTGGGTCAATCACCTATATGGAGTCCAGCGGGCCCTTAACAACCAGCCAAGAAGCTCTCTGGGAGGTGCAACTCCATACAAAGTCCTCTTTGGGACCGGAATGTGGGTACCTGATCTTGATTTTAAAGGCACAGTGGCGGATGAAAAACCGTTTGACATCAAGAAACATTTGACTGTTTTACAGGAGCTTAATGATTCCAGAGCTTTCTTAAGTAACATTGAGACAAAGGAAGACATCACTGGGGAAGTCAAATCAGCCACGGCAAGACCTGCCTGGATACCTAAAGTTGGGGATCTGGTCAGAGAAAAGATTGTGGACATGAAAGAATTTGGGCCATCCTATGAAAAGCCTGTACCTGTCCGGTCCATTGAAGGATCTAGAACTGTACTTCTATCGCCTCTTGCAGGAAAAGAAAAGAGATTTGTCTCAAATGATCTGATCAAACCACACTATGTAGCTGATACTAAATAGTAGGCCTCATGGCATCCTGATTATCCGATATCCTCTTCTCGCTACAATACAGGAAGTACAAACAGAAAGACTCATAACATTTGAAGAGTCACCTTTACAAAGCAACGGAATCAATAACAATGCAATGGAACTAGTTCCCCTTGACACAAACTATCAAAATCAAAGTGAAAGACAAACTTCAATTCAACCTAATATGGATATCTACGTCAACATGCCTCTTCAAGAGCAATCCACAAGTTCAACAACACCTGCTGAGCTACCAAAGATAGATCGTACAGCATCTGGCTATTTCATAGACTTTGATACATTTTCATTGGATCCAAGTGAACCTGCAATGACGCCAGCCCAAATTTCTCGCAAACAACGAATCAAGGACCTTTTTTTTACTTTCTTAGAAAAACTTATTTTGTATCACCTTGGCTAGAGCTTTGAATAATCACTGGTATACTATTTCTTCTCTTTTGTATTGGATTAGTAATTGTCTTCCACTTACTTATCATTGGAACTTATCTTCAACAGAGCTGTGCAACGTCAAAAATACATTTCATTTTAAAATCTCATGTTTCATCTCATCGTGAACACAGAGACTTTTCCTTCGTAAACATTTCAGTGGTTCCTCTACCAGCTGGTATAGTGTGAGACAAAGTACATTTTTATTATTTTGAACCGACTGAGCTCTTAAAAATTCCCATTTATTTAAAATTTCATTGAACGATATCATTATCTCCAGTACATTTTCTGATGATTGGGATTTTTAAACTGTTAATAATTTATTGTGGAACAATCTGCTGCATTTTATAGCACTGAAATGGTTTTGGATAGATCAAACTTTCTTGTTACTAACAATATGGTCATCATTTCTTGCGGAAATCTAACAAGCCCAAAAATGTTTTCACATACATCCAGTGGGAACATTTACCTACACCACCGAAAAGTAGCTCAAAAACATTTGCACAGAAATTCTCATATTTTTCACAGGTTTAACATTTCTGATCCAACCTCATACTACTATAAGGTTGCACCAATATCTGCACAGAAAAATATTTTAACTAACACCAAACAGATTTACTCTGCCTCTTTCATCACCCAGCTGTCTGAACAGGGTTTTGACTTTTAGATGGACACTGTAGAGTCAAAATCGATCTTGGGCTTCTAGGGACTGGCAAGTCCAGAGGACAGATGCATGTTTAGAGCATACATCATTCCACAGTGGATGATTTTTCTGAATGACACAGTGCAACAGACTTCCTGTCTTGGAATACCCATGATCAAGGAATTGAACACCCCTCAAATTCCAACACCTTTAAATACCAAGGGGAATTTTACACCAGAAAGAGGGCTAAGTCGGATAACATATTGCAATATAATAGATCAGACCCCAATTGAAAGGGATTGTTGGTTTGGCCTACTGACACAAACAAAGGTCATGAAAGATTCAGGGGTACTACCGAAGAGTTTAGTATCCAAAGACCAGACCCACGTTATGTAAAACAGGAACATCCGGGGGTAGTGACATCATACAGTTTTGTGAAGTTGTGCTTTGATTGGCTAAAAACCTAAACACTACCACAGGTAAAACAACACTTATCGCTACTCTCAGAGGATGTGGACCTATGAGATTTTGTATTAGGTCCCAGAAAATCACATCAGAAGCACTTTTGTATGCTGTCTATAACAAAATCTGGAAAATCTCTCACCAAGAAGCTGCAGAGAGGTTAAGAGACATAGATAGAATTAAACTAGAAAAGGCGTTAGCTGTGGTTGACAATGGCATTACCATCCAGGATATATTCACTGGGCAACATTGTATCTTCTGCCATCGATGTAATAGAACAGGATTTTTCCACATTGCTACACGGACAGTCACAGTTACGTTCTATTCTTTTGTTAAGCTGGGCGCTGCAGTCATTGCGTGCCGGATATGTGCCTTGGCGTTTTATCAACTGTACATCATTACTTTCTGCATTCAATCTAACAGAAAGACATATGAAAACAGCACAGAGGGGAGCAGAATATACAATGCTAAGTACTAAAAAGCTGGATAGGTTACCCTTTACTGTGGCAGAATCACCGTCCACCGAATGGTTAATCCACGGCCATATAATAGTACCGGTCGCAACTTTCCAGTTTCAATATTGCTTAGGTCAACAACAGGCAGGCAGATATGAAAAGATGAGTAATGAACTCATCAGGGAATCCTGGGATTTACCATAGAGATTTCGATGCAGGAGTGGGAACATGGAAGTGCTTCTAAGGCTAACTAACAACGAGAACGCTTTAAGTGGATCTCTCATTTGCCAGGATATTATGCTACAATGGACTTGTAATAGGTCTGTGGCAAACCTGTCCTGTCACTTGAAAGGTACCCTTGCAGCCGTGATTAATCTGGTATTCAGGCTTCTCTCGAGTGGGAGTTACTTGATGCTATATGAACAAGGTTGTTGTGGGATGCTTCTGGGCATCACATATCTAGTAACCATGAGCTCCAGGTTACTTGCTGTATGCAACTATTGTTTCCACCAACACATACAGGCAGGTAGGCGCCGCTATGGCCTCCGCTAAATGTTTCCTTTATACTGTTTGATACTCTGAGCAGAATGATGTACAGCAAACCGTGCCCTTAACCTCCGCCCGGAAGACTTTTGATCTCCAGATCGCAAGGTCCTCGACAGAGATACAGGCACTTATACGCAGAAACTGCCCCATTCCATTTCACAGAAATGGTAAGTCGTATCTTCAACATGTCTGACACAGCGGTTTATGTGCACCTATTTAAGACCATAGGTTCAGGAATGTTAAGCACCTTTAAGACCGTCCTCGGAGGTATACCGAACTTTATACACTCTCTCTTTTGAAGCATTATTGGAGGGCTTCTGCTGATCCTGTTTCCAATAGCAGGAATCCTGATTGTTACCTTTCTGCTATGGAATGGACGTCAAAGCCACCAAGGAGATAGCAACAGCACTCCTGGAACGCAAATACGGTGAACGCATGGTACAACATCTGGGCACACCGCGCCTACGGGTACTGAGCGCCTCTTGTTTCCTGTCATTTAGACCAGTCTGGGTGGACTGTGTCCTACCTGTTCTCCGATAACTGTTCGGCAAAGAAGAATGCGCGTTGGACCTCTGTCTGACACTTCCATCGGTTACGCCACCAGACGATGATGCTCTACTGGACCGGATAACGGCCCATGTTCTGCAGTGTCCTCAGCGCATTTCGATATTGTTTGCAGCATTTTTAGAGCCACCACATGTAGTTTCTGCTCCTGTTGATATGGACTCCAGCTCCTCCAACACTCAGGCCTTGGATATGGCACAGGCTGCCCCGGCATCGGCTTAGTTTCTTGGAATCACAACAGGACCATCATCTCCTGCATAATAACTGTGTATAAAGTTCATTCCCGATGTCATCCTAAGTCCGAAACTGGCACAGCAAGGTAGAACCCCTGGGGATACCTTAAGGTATATAAACATCACATATTGCAGAGGAGATCACGACTTCCATGCCGACAGACTGACGAAAGACGCTGAGGTTCCTGCATGCAGATACTCCAGCCCGCAGTGATCTGACATCGCTGGCGGAGTGTTCAGCTTGAAACCAGAACGCAGTCCCACAGTCTCACATCAGGTAAGGGTGTTGGCTTTATTCAAGAGGGATTCTTGGCTTTACACCTACTCACATGCTAGGTACACTTAGGTACATATAGTTAGGGTGCATCGTAGGAGTACGCACTTTACTGCCATATATTTTATATACTTGCCTGTATTTATGATGTTAGCAAAATGGTAGAAACCTACCATCTGTTTACTTTCTTAGTGATGCTACTCATTTATCCATGCTATTGCCTACTGGTGATTTCAGTGCACTTATTTTACGCTAGAATAACCACTGTTCAATAAATACTTATTGAAAACGTCCCAATCATTTATTCTGTATATCTCTCTGAGAACAAGTGAGCATGAGTGATGAGCAAAAAGTAAGTTACTGTTTCCACGGTCCTGAGGGATCAGATGGGTCTGGTCATTTCACAAAAGGGAATACATCAAGTGCAATACTGAATGCTTCCTAATGTAAAATTACAAGACTGTGATTTTCTCTGCCTCTCAAATAATACCCCCAGGTGGCCCGCGGTGCCAGCAAGAACATACGTATTCACATACATTTGCGACAGTGCACCCAAAGGTAGGACTGGCAGCTCTGAACTTTATGTTAATGGGTGGGGGGATGTCTTGCTAGGTCAGGATCAACAGCTAGGGGAGAGATGAATATTCCGGGCTTCAGTAGCAATCTGGTTTCATTTTCATTTTCCCTTTGCCAGTGTGATGTTTAAGCCAAGAGGTGAGTTGATGTGGCATACTCAGGAGGAGATGGTCTTCAGTTACTGCAAGAGTTTGGGGCACTGGTTTCCATTAACAACTCTATGACTCTGTTCATGATCACCAGTAAAGCTAATCTCACTTTTTCTACATTCATCACGATACTGGATATTCCTAATTGTTGATAATGTTTGCATATATCATTCGATAAATGCATATGTTCTACAGTCATGCATCAGCATCACCAAATACGGCAGTAAGGAAAATAGAGAAATATTTTTCGTGCAGAGCGAAATGACATCCATTCGGAAAGGGACAAAAAAAAAAGATCGTTAGCAAGATGTTCAGAAGCACACAATTAACTTAAAATGAATTGTAATTAAAACATGTACAGTTACGTTCATTGTTCTTTTTATTTTCACAGATTTCTTTTTTATTATTAACATTGTCTTTTTTTAATTTGTTTTTTGGGGGGGAAAATGGCACCTTCATATAATCCACCACTGTTCGCAATGCAAGTACAACCTAATTGTAAAATAATCATTGTTGCCTTCTTTCTATGATATTCTTTCCTTTCGCACGGGTGACAGCTCGGCGGGGTCACCAGCAGAGCAAAATCAAAATTGACAAGTTGGGACAGAATGGGCTGTGCTGAAGTCTCTTCTGTTTAGCCCAATGTTCTTCCCTCTTCATTCATCCCCTTTTCGCCGGGCTGGGTCTTGTGTCCTGTAAATGGAGAAAGAAAAGTGATATACATCTGTTATGCTGTCATTCCTGGGGTACATGCTGATGGGATGGGAAAGGGAAAACGGAAAAGGGACAGGATGTGTTGGGTTGGAAGGAGACATGATAGGACGAAAAAGGTGAGCATGCATTAGGAGCAAAAAAAGACAAATATATATGTGGGAATCTAGCATAATGCTTTCTCTTTTAGAAATAAAAGCACATTTTGAAAATCTCCAACCATCCCATTAAAATAAACATGTCGATTTTTGTATATTTTCTAGTTTGAGAATTTTAAAAAAGAAATCATAATCTATGTATTAGTTTGATGCATATTTGTTTATTTATGTGTGTTGTTTTGAAGTTCAAATAATAACTATTGCTTAGGCTGAGGTCTCTACCGTCCAGTAATGGTTCCGTAGATATCCACAGAAGTCAAAAGGTTAAGAGCAGGGGGCGTGGCCAAGATGGCAACGGAGTGAGACGTCTTTTCGAGTCCCTCCGGCGCCAAGCCCAGCTCAGCTTTGTTTCAGCATCGGAAGCGGCCTGCTTCTCGACCATTTGGGACCTGCTGTGACCCTTGGTGTTGAGGGGTCCGGTCCGGAGTCACGAGTGCGAGCCGCGGAGGCCCGAGGGTGGACTTAGCCGCGGCGGCAGACTGCGGCCTTGCAATCCCCGACCTGGAGTAGAGGGAGAGCCGGACTTCCGGTCCGCGGCGGCACGGAGCAGGCATTGACGGAGGCTGAACGGGGAAGACACTCCTGGCCCTTGCTACGCTGCGCAACGCCCCTACGCCCCACCGGTGAGCGGCGACCGGCAAGAGAGCGCTGGCGGGGAGGTTCGGCGGGACCTGGTGAGTGTAGCGGCCTCGCTGCTTCCCCTCCCCCCAGCCCCGCTTCAACAGGCTTGGCGGAGCGGCCCAGCCGAGATCTCCCCACCTGCGCCTGCCTCCGAAGCGAGCCCCGAAGCGGAGTGGTGGGAGCCGGCAGACCGCTCTGGACCGGGGGAGCTTGGCAGGCTCGGGCTCCGTGCACAGCAGGAGGGGGTAGGAGGAACTGAGGAGGGGCCGCGACGGAGGGGACTTCTGGACTTTGGGCTCGTGCCTACCCCCCGCCGACCTGAGGAGCTGCTCCGGGCACCGGAGGAGAGTGGCTGTGCACCGTGACCGGAGAGTGGGCGCCGCAGAGGGGGACCAGCACCTAAAAGGGGCCCTAGCAACAGCGCTATCTCTTCCCCACTACGTCCCTGCAGTGACCAGGAGGTTGGGGAGGCCCTGCTGGGGTGCAGCTCCCTGAGACCCGAGCGCCTGGGGGGACCCCTGGAGGGGCCTCGATGCCCCCTGCTTGCGCCACACCTGTGCACCTGCAGTGCTGGTCCGTCGCAGAGGTGACCCTTCCTTGGGGGCTCAGCTGGAGAGCACAGCAGTTCGGTGAAGTGGGAAGCGTGCGCTGCACGCCGACGACTGGCCGCGGCAGGGCCGGACATATGCCTGGCCCGTAAGCCCGGAGGGCTCCATGACCATGGGACGCTAGCAGTGGAGTTGGCTACGCAACCCCCGGAGGCAGAGTACCAGCGGCGGACACCTGGAATACGGATTGGGGCCTGACCTTTGGAGAGCCCAGGGCCACAGGGGGTTCAGTGCAGACACTGCTTTACCGGCACTGGTGCAGAGGAGACCTTGTGATTACCGGAGAGGGGACTGCTGCCCTACCCGGGGGTGTCGCGATGTCTTCCACGCTGCACAAAGGGAAGCCTGGGAAAGATGGCGCAGCGAAGAATTCTCAACAACCGCCGTCCCCCGGACTCAGCGTATCGCCCAAGAAATCGGACGATGAGGCCCCTGCAACCAAGGCCTTTATGACGGAACTCTTTGCCTCCATTAAGGAGGACATCTCTGAACTCCGCGCCCAACTGGCATCGGACCTCCGTGAAGTGTGGAGAGACGTGGACGGCATCGGAGAGAGGGTGGCCACATTGGAGGACCACGACTTAAGCATAGCAAACGATGTCCACCAGCTACAGCAAGATATCATTAGGCTCACAGAGCAGAACTTTGACCTCCAGTCCCATACGGAGGATCTGGAGAACCGTTCCCGCCGGAACAACATCCGCATTCGGGCGGTGCCATGGGACGGAGAAGCAGGTGACCTGCGGGTTATGTCCAAGCTCTTTTCTTACAGGTTCTGGGCGACGATGATGTTCAGGACATCAGAATGGACAGAGTACACAGGGTCGGTCTCCCTAGAAGCGGTGGGGGGCCGCCCCCGGACATCCTAGTCTGTGCACACGATTTCCAGCTGAAGGAGCGTATTTTACGGAAGGCACAGACCATCCCTTCATTGCAATTCAGAGAGCATCATCCACAGCTGTACAAGGATTTAGCGGCGTTGACCCTCCAGAAGAGGCGGGAGTTCCGCCCGGTGACCACCTTCCTCCGGGAACGCAACATTTCCTACTCGTGGGGTCATCCCTTCCGCATTATCTTTCGATGGGAAAACAGACTTGCGCAGATTCGATCTCTTCAGGTGGCGAAGGATCTGTTGGGTCTGGATGATGTGACTCCCTCACAGGAGGCTGGCAGCTCGCCGCCGCGCAGGCGTTCTTCCTCATGGCAGAGAGTGGGCCCGGTCATGCATCGTGGGCGGCCTGATCGTACGGCTAGCCTACAAGAGAGAGGGAATGCAGTGGCTTCGGTGGCCTCGGCGACTTTGGCATCTTCCCAGCAGAGCTCCGGTGCCGCTTGATCTTTGAGCCGCAAGCTTGTTGGTGCCGGAGGGGCACGTGACACCAGGTACAGTGGGTTTCATTGTACTTTTGGAGAAGACACCCCGTACCGTGGCCTATGGGAACCCACCATGGGTGCCCCATCCCCAGCCCAGGAGGAACTCTACGAACTGTTCTCCGATGGGACTGCTAAGTACACTGTTTTGGTTTTGGTTGGGGTTTTTGGGGGGGAGGGAGAGACTTGGGGGCCAATTGAGGAGGGGGGCTGTTGGGGACCGGGTTGGGGTTGGGTAGGGAGGTGGTGGCGTCCGGAATGAATGTGTAGTATGCTTGTTTCCCTCTGCAGGTGAGACACTTGGGATTTTGCGTATCAGGCCTCTGGGCGGGACTACTTATTGGATTGGAGTTGTACTCATGTCTGGTCTGCTGGGTTCTGGGGGGTCTGGAATGGGCAATGGGAAGCTGGAAACAGATGGGGTCCGGAGGGATATCTGGCTGCCTTTGGCGGGGTGGGAGAGTAGGCATAGTTTCGGGGCGAGTACACAGAGATGGTTGCTAATAGTTCTCCATGCCGCTTAGTATCGGAACATGGAACGTAAAGGGCCTCAACTCCCCCCAGAAACGCCAGAAACTTTGGAAATATATATCTGACCACCACTTAGATATTGTGGGGCTCCAAGAGACTCACCTGGCACGTAAAGATGAGCTGCGACTAAGACACAAACATTTCTCACTCATCTATAGGTCATCTGCATCTACCAAACATAGAGGGGTGGCACTTCTATTCCGAGCGTCCCTGCACTTCCAACCTTTGGGGATCAGTTGTGACAAGGAGGGACGTTGGTTGATGGTCAAGGGGGCACTTTAAAGCCAGAGTTTGTACGTTTGTGGTGGTGTATGTTCCCAACTCTAGGCAGAATGCTTTTCTTCGTGATTTGTTGGATAGGGCGGGGGACTTTGTGGAGGGGCACATGGTTTTAATGGGGGATTTCAACATGGTTTGGGACAAGGATTTGGATAGCTCCCGAGCCCAGAGAGCGGACGCTGGGGTTTTCTCTACGGAAACGCAGCGTATGGTAGGTGAGCTTGGATTGATTGATACTTGGCGATTCCTGCATTCACAAGCGCGAGACTATACCTTCTTTTACCATGTTAATCAAACCTATTCCCGTTTGGATCATATTTTTGTGAGCCAGGCCTTCAGGGGAGATGTCCGTGATTCTGCTGTCTTCCCGCTCTCCGTGTCAGATCATAGCTTGCTGGTTCTCGGGCTCCACTGGTCGGCGGGGGGTGACGGTGTGAGGAAATGGTACTTCCCGCCAGCGCTTGTCCGGGATGATACCTCATGTAAGGAACTGCGTAAAGCTATAGGGGAGTTTTTGGCCCTCAACCCGGTTGCGGACACTTCACTTTTCAATACGTGGGATGCGTGTAAGGCATCTCTGCGGGGCACATGCCTGGGCCTCAATGCTAACCTCAATAGGTTAAGGAGGAAGGAACGGGAAGACCTGGAGGCAGAACTAGCAATCTTAGAACAGGCACATAAAACAAACCCGTCTAGGTTGATTCTTAGACCTCTGACGGCCGTGCGGGGTAAACTGAAGGCCCACTACAACAACCGTGCAGAGTTTACCCTCCTGCGGCTTAGGCGTGTCTCCTATTCACAGGGGAATAAGGTGGGCAGGCACTTAGCCCGTCAGCTCCGGGACAAGAGGGAGAGAGATTACATTGGTGGAATTCTGGACCCAACTGGTTCGCTACAACATAGGGATGTGGATAAGGCGGGTATTTTTGGCCGCTTTTACGAGGCTCTCTATGAGGTTGACTCCCTGGATCAGGCAGCGCAGGACCGTTTCCTGGCGGATCTCCCCATCCCACAAGTGTCTAAGGAGTGGAACGAACTCTTGGCCGCCCCCTTCTCTAGATCTGAGGTGTTGGACGCCATTAGAGATCTGAAGCTCCACAAGGTGCCGGGTCCTGACGGCTACACTGCCCTGTTTAACAAGACCTTGGCGGCAGAGTTATGCGATTTTTTGGTGTCCCTTTTCAACGAAATGGCGGTCACTGGGAAAACCACGGGCACCATGGCCGAGGCCGTGATCACCATGATTCCCAAACCGGAGAAAGACCTTTCCAAATGTTCATCGTACCGCCCGATAGCACTTCTCAATGTGGATGCTAAATTGTATTCCACTATCATAGCACGCAGGCTCCAAGATTTGATGCCGGCCATCATTCCCCCGGATCAATCCGGGTGTATTAAAGGCCGTCAGACGCATGACAACTTGAGGAGGGTCATACATCTGATAGAGAAGGCCACCCGGTTCCGTATCCCGGCGGTACTGGTGGGGTTGGACGCAGAAAAAGCCTTTGACCGGGTTGACTGGAGGTTCATGTTCCGCACCTTGGAGGCCTTCGGCTTCTCGCACCAGTTCATCACAATGATCCGGGCGAACTACAGCAGCCCTAGCTCTAGAGTGGTGATTAATGGACATCGATCC
Source organism: Lissotriton vulgaris (assembly GCF_964263255.1). Lineage (NCBI taxonomy): Eukaryota > Metazoa > Chordata > Amphibia > Caudata > Salamandridae > Lissotriton > Lissotriton vulgaris. The sequence goes on along the minus strand of NW_028247439.1, from coordinate 318,391 downwards.
GCCAGCTTCTCACACTCCCGGGGTACAAGGCAGGGTTGCCCACTTTCCCCTCTCCTCTTTGCTTTGAGCATCGAACCTTTGGCCCTTGCGGTGCGCGAACGGGAGCAGATAAAGGGACTCCCCTTTTCGGGTGAACAACACAAAATCTCCCTTTTTGCGGATGATGTCTTGCTGTCGGTAGGGGAGCCGTCCCATTCCTTACCACATATCCAAACTCTGCTGTCCGACTATGAGACAGTGGCCGGATTTAAGGTTAATTTTGATAAGTCGTACATCTTGAACCTGACCCTCACTCCAGCAGAATTGGAGCGACTGCGCCCGCTCACGCCCTTGGCGTGGGCGCCTGACTCCTTATTATATCTGGGAGTTCATCTGACCCCTTCTATAAGCTCCCTATTCACAGCAAATTTCCCACCGCTGTTGGCGGCTGTGCGCAGGGAACTAGACCGGTGGAAACCGAAATATATTTCGTGGCTTGGTAGGATCCATACCATCAAGATGGTCCTCCTTCCTAGGTTTCTGTATCTCTTTCAGGCCCTCCCCATCCCCATGGAGCTGGACTTCTTCCGGCGCCTTAAGACTTTACTGCTGAAATACATCTGGCAGGGAGGCCGGGCGCGCTTATCCTTCGCAGCTCTGCGGCGCCCGCGGGAGGAGGGAGGAGTGGGTCTTCCTGACATGCACCTGTACTACAAAGCTGCTCAACTGCGGGTATTAGTGGAATGGTCGCAGCAGCTTTCTGAGAAACACTGGCTGCATATGGATAGGAGTGTGGCCGGGAGATCGATCTGGGTCCTTGCCTGGAAGCCCAAGGTGGACAGGCCTAAGAACGCCTACATCAGCACGCCCACTAGCACCGTCTTGAAAGTGTGGGATACGGTCACGGGAGATGAACGATGGACAACATTTCCCTCCCCCTTCACTCCCTTACATTTCAATCCGGCCTTTCCGCCAGCGGTGCGGGAGGGTCCCTTCCGACTATGGCAAGAGGGAGGGTGTAGGGCCCTTACGCACTTATTCCACGGAACGGAACCCCTTACATTCCATAACTGCATGAGTGGCTATGGTCTCCCGCCTTCGGAACGCTTCCGTCATGCTCAGCTGATCCACTGGGCGACCTCGACGGGACTGAGAGATACGGCTATCAGACCACTCTCGCTATTTGAGGCCTTTATTCTCCGGTCTTCCACGATGAAAGGGACGATTTCCTTTCTGTATAAACTCTTACTGACTACTGTGGTCTCCCCACGTCCCCACTACATGGACCACTGGGAAACCCTACTGGGCCGAGACATAGCCAGGGACGAATGGAAGGGTCTTTGGCGGGATATTGTAGCTCACAACCACTCGGTGGACCTGCGAGAGGCCCATCTTAAAACCATGCTCGATTGGTACCTTTACCCGTCAAAACTGCATCGCATATTCCCGGCTTCTTCGGACCGGTGTTGGAGGAGCTGGGACTGTTGGGAGACTTCCGCCACATTTGGTGGGACTGCCCGGTCATCCGGCCATTTTGGGCCGAAATCTTGTCCCATATCAAGGATATATTAGGATACCCAATCCCGGATTCTTTGTCCTATGTCATCCTGGGCCTTCGAGATCCGATGTTGGAACACCAAAAAAAGGTGGATAAACATATTCTATGGCTCTGCCTTGGAGCGGCTAAACTTACGCTAGCCGCAGCCTGGAAGAAATCGTCGGCCCCAGCTCTGTCACTGTGGCACGCGAGACTGTGAAGATTATTGAGCATGGAGAGAATGGCGGACATCTTCTTGGGCAACTTTAAGAACTTTATGTTTCGGTGGGGCCCCTTGGTACGCTTTCTGTCGAGGGGCTTGCCCTCAGCGGTATGCCCGTCTGCCCGTCTGCCCTGCGTGCCCTTCACCTTTTCCAGATTTAACTTGATTGCATGATTGAGGGAATGAGTTTGAAAGTATGTGTAGGCGCCACCACTGGGGCAGGGGGGTAAGGGGGGCTGGGTGGGGGGAAGTTGGGGGGGTTGTTCATTACTTGTTGCGGCACCGCATAGCTAATGGAGGCTTTTGATTGCCCGGGGGCTTTCGCAACATTCCAACTATATGGGAGTGACCACCCCTTTGGGGAGGACTGCCGTTGTGCCAAGAAGCGGCTGACTTTGATTTCCTTGCTACCGACTGGCAAGCACTGTCCTTAAGAGTTGCCAAGACTGATGTCATTGTTATCCTAAGTGTCTCTTTGTAAGCTTCTTACTGGTCCCTTTATTGGGAGATGCTGCGGTTCTGCCGCTTGTTTTCCTTCTATATTTTTCTCTCTTCCTTTCTCACTTTATGTTTGAACTGCAATAAATAAAAACTTTTACAAAAAAAAGGTTAAGAGCAGCTGACCTAAGCAGTGCTTAAACCACCTTCCAAGGATGGCTTGGATTGGAATAGAGATTCTCAAGGGCACACACTTCTTCCATAAAGGCCATCCCAATTGGCCTTAACCTTTTCCTGATTGGTCCCACCTTACCAAAGCCTGAGATATGAACTTGGGTACCACCATGGCCCTCCAGGCTTATAAAAGCATAGGTGAGGACAAGCCCTACTGCTTACTATTACAGGTAATAAGACCAGACATGAAGGCTTTAATGAACCGTACTTTAGTTTGATATTATATGGACATTTTAAGCCATTCATTGTTCATGGTGACTCAATCAAATTGTAATTATACACATAAAATAAATATTTTTGCTGCTGGAACCAAAAAAAACACAATAGCCCCCTTTTTTAGGTCGGTCATCTGCAACAACCTTTTGATTTTACTAAAATGATATGTATACTACATTTATAAGGGTTTTCAGCCAACCATTTACATTCATTGGTCTGTTTAGTGTGTCATTCAGATATTTCTTGGGAAAAAGGCCTAAAGATGGGTGATTTGAGAGGATTCTGGCGCTCACTAAACGTTCCCACAATATATTTAATTTGCTCCTATCTTGGTTGAGGTGCTCTAAAAAGGTGGGGAGATTCACCCAAATCCCCCAAATTTTTGATCCAAGATCAGAGGGCAAAACATTCTAGCCTCAAGCACACGCCACAATATATGTCAGAGGTAAAAAACGTATATTCATCCACAACAGTGATATCCTGATGATCATTTTATTTTTCGCCCTACTACTTCATTTTTAGCCTAGTACCAACACGTGTTTTGTCGCTGAGGGGCATATCCCATGACTTCTTCAGGGCGTTTCGGCTAATATAGTATAAATCCTGGCTTTACTCATTAGTACCGGTTGTTCTTCCATGCCGGATAAAATCAATAAATCGTCCACAGGCGCCACCACTTTTCCTCTTATGTTTAATCCTTCTTATGAGTCTCACGAAATTTGTACTTTTGAAATTATACACTGAACTATCTGTCCTTCACCGCTCTGATCTCTTTCGCAAGACTCATAAGGATTAAAAAGAAGAGAAAAGTGGTGATGTCTGTCGATGATTTATGGATTTTATCCAGGACGGAGGTACAACCGAGACTAAGGAGTAATGCCAGGATTTACACTATATTGGGCAGACAGCCCTGAGGAAGTCATGGGGTACTCACCACAGTAACATAGCAAGTGTTGTTTCTAAGGCTAAAAACGGAGAAGAGGCCAGATTGTTCTTCTGTCCACTACATCTGATGGGTCAGCATCTTCAGTCATTTGATAAATTCTCTGTGAGTGACCGCATTTTACCCTTTCAATTGGAGCACATCCAAAGGCAAAGTGATTTCCATCAGTGCCAGTGTATGCAATGTCAATGAGCTCTTTTAGAGACCCAAAAAATAGTATTGCTTTTAGCCAGAATTCTTTGTTTCTTAGATTGACGAGGGCCTGCCAGATTCCCCAACAATAACGTTTTGCAAAAAGCAAGACAAAACAAGACAAGCATTGGCAAAGACAAAAAACTGCCACCCAACACTAGACCAATTGGCTTTTCTAATAATTGTTTCCATGGTACATCGCACACCCTTTTTTTACATTCCCCTTTCAGGTGATGACCAGGAGGATAATGAATAGTTCTGGACTAGTTCTGAGAAAGAAGGGCCATATATAAGAGGCCCTGCAACACTTTTGCGCCGCTGTTGCATCACTTTTTTGTGATGCACGGGTGGCGTAAAAAATGCCCCATGTTGCGCCCTATTTACAAACCGATGCATCTAAGCAGAGGTAGAGTTGAATAACTTTTGCGACACACTCCTGCAATGCGTCATTACTGCGCCTACAGATACGTCAGAAATACTGTTGTACCTGTAACTCCTTGCGACCTGGAGCCCCGTACATTAAATATGGCATAATTATTGTGTCGCAAGGAGGGCACAGTGAAAACTGTTGCATCGCTGTTTTCATGCAGCAATGCAACAGTTTTCATAAATGAGGCTCAAAGTGTTTTGCTTAACTAAGCGCAACTACAGTAAACCCAGATATAATAACATTAAACTGCTCATTTTCACACCCATGTTTCAATAAATATGTATCATTCACATGTCTGAAGGTCAAGGGCTCAGTGCACTATGTTCCTGTAACTGAGAATGTGAAAAAGTCCTAAAGTGACATATCCTATATTTCGATAAGTGCTTTAAATGATACGTTTTAGCATGGTTTTTTTTACCCTAGTGCGGATGTGCACTGCACCCCAGCCTTCTTCACTTGAGCTCATGGAGGAGGAATCTGGCACAGATTTACAGCCATGACGCAGGCACGGATTCATCTTTTTTCTCTTCTGGGAAGGGTTATACTTGGGAATGGGCCTTTCTGCCACCTCAGTCCTATCCGCCACTGGGGTTCCACCCTGCGAAAGGAGGCCCCAGATGGTCAGTCAGGCACTTACATACACACAGTCCATATACTGATTATTTACGAAGCACATACACAATTTTGAATCTATGAATTACTGCAGGAAACGTTCAATACTGTGCTGGACGTTTCCCCGCCTGTGCAGAATTGGCTGGTCGAGCGACTTCTGCTTCAGAGATAACTAGGCGTGGATGAAATTTAAATTACGCCAGCGTAATCAGCATCATTCCGGGTTTTTCACATCATGTTTGTTACGTGGTCATGTAATTACAAGGCACTGACTGTAACAAGTTACCACAAATGTGCAATTCGCGCTCAGAAATGTTAGTGAACACACAGGAAAAGCAGAACACAAGCAGCTTTTTTTCACATGATTTTATTGCAATGCGTCCTTGTAAATTGACACGAGTCACATTTAGTGCTAAAATATAGCACAAAATAATGCATTTGCATTTCACATATTTCCTGTTGGAAGCCGGAGTCAAGTCCTACAGTTCCACATCATTTTGCCATCATTTTGCGCAATAAGCACAAAAAAATTAAGAAAGTTTCCCACCTCCCCTAGAGATACTATGGAAGAGACATTCTGGTGCAGTGATTATCCATTGATGGAAGAACACCCAACAGAAAATTTGACACTTTCGGCAACCATTACAGGATTTTCTATTACCACCCAACTCTAAATCAGTGCTTTGGATATATTAATAATCATCTCAAAGACATCCATTCTTCTAAACTGCATAGGGTTAAATTAAGCTTTGCCCCTAACTTGTTATCTGCATGTTATACATGCATCTTTTGAGGAAGCACTCAGACCAACGAAGTATGGGCCATATTATCAAGAAAGGGTGATACATTATCGCCGCTTTTATCGGCAGGAAACTGCTGCTAAAGCGGCAATAATGGGCTTGATAATATGACCTTGTAAATTCCCATAGAAGCCCAGGTTAACACCAGAACCTGGGCTTCTATGGGAATTCACGAGGGCATATTATCAAGCCCGTTATCGCCGCTTTAGCAGCAGTTTCCTGACGATAAAAGCGGCAATAATGTACTTCTTGATAAACTGGCCCTATGAGAGCAGATTATGAGCCATCTGAAAGCTAACCATGCACATTTAGTACCAGAGTGCACAACAATGGGGTGTTTCTGAGGCAGACTACTGCTTCGGAAAGGCATTCATTCACCTGACATGTAGGGCATTGCAGCGTCAGCCTCACGAGGAGCAATGCACAATGATGAACCTTGACCTCCTAGGGCTGTGTGGTGGCAATAAGAAATAATCTATCGGATTCTCTTTTGTTCTTTCATTTTTGAGATTTTTCCTTCTCTTTCATTCCCTCCTACAACTTGTTAGGAACAGTACCTTCTTAGTTGACATACCTGTATAGTGCTTCATCACTGTGCACTGAGACAGTAATCACATAGGCTTTTCTATTACCACTGAAGTAATGTTGCCGGTGCTCAGCACCAGGACCTATTTCTTAACACTGGCCCATAATTATGACAGTCCACTGCAGTGGAAGTGCCATGGGGTGGTGCAAACTGCAGTGCGTTCCTGAGAAATATTTTAAGCCCTGGAACTTTTGGGTTTAAAAGTGAACCATGCAACCCGACCAACTCGGCTGTTTCAGGAAAACGATAGTACAAGCAATTAAATAATATCAGAAGAACATGCCTGAATATACAATTCCCCCCTCCACCACACCACGCATTGATTATCCTTTATACAAATGTCATGGAAGCCACATGGGTCATTTAGCCCCGGTCCTGGCCCTGGTCACTCCCTCTCTCAGAAGGTTTGGATTTCATCTTCGAGCTGGCAGCTCATGTGACAAACTGGTGGAAGGTCTACGATCCAGTAATCCGCCCACCTCTTCAAAATTTTTTTTTTTTAGGGCACCTCTTGCCTTGTAGACTACTATTTATATATCCATACAGTGGTAAATTGGAGAAGTGTGGCTCAATGATTAGAGCGGCAGACCCTGATGCAGAGGTCTAGCCCGGGACCAGGGTACAATTCCCCACCTCGGCAGGTCTTGGGCTCAAAATTCCATGGACCTGATAATTCTCGCCTCTGTGCCTATTCCAATCATGGAGTCCCACTCTGCAACTCTGGGCAGAAGCTTGCTTAATCTCCACAACGGCCCCCACAATGCTAAGGATGCCTGGCCTCCACCTTGGGGGTGCCCAGGAGTGGACGCCTCACAGGGAAAGCCAGGATGGGTTTGTAGGAGAGTAGAGTCTGCTATCCTATGGTCACCCAAAATTTTTGCTTTTTGCTTCACTGGTTTATGACTTAATGTGGCTGTGGGCCTGCTAATCAGACCCACAGCCTGCTGTTCTCTCTCTAAATTATTGCCAATGCACTCTAGGTGCATTACGAATTGAAACTGGTTCACCTTATAGGCCCCTGTAACAGAGTACCATAGGTTACCAGGGCATAGGTGTAGCCAAGGCCTACCAGGGGCTGCAGCATGTATTGTGCCACCCCTGGCCTAGCCTCCATATTTTGACACAACTGGCTGATCACTCAGCTGGGGTAAGTTGGTGCAATCACCTCTTGCTTAGATATAGGATCCCTATATCTAACCTTAACTGGACACATGTTAACCTATAAGCCATTACTATGGAAGGCCCCTGCAATCCTGGGGGCAGAGTGCGTGGTTTCATGTGAGATGGTGCTCTCGCACGAGCTGAGCCTGTCTGCAGCTGTCGGGAACAACTCCCTTAGCTGTTCCGGGATATTGCCATACCATATACTCTTAAGCGCATTATAATCCTCACGGTTATATGCTAACTTTGGTTTGGCTTTATCAAAACATGTCGAGTAAGGTGTCATACGATTTGGAATACTATCCCCTCAACAGTTCTGTTGACGGGGATAGCATTCCACCCTTCTAGAGGGACACGACATGTACATAGCCTTAACCCCGGTTAAAGTTAACCAGAGCCTCAGCATCACAAAATGGATGCTGCCACCACAGACACAAGTCTGACCTCCTGCTGCTGGGAGTCCTTCCAGCGAGGGAGGCTTGGATAAAGGGTTTCCTGCCTTGGGAGGTGCGAGCACCACCCCAGACAGGATTTTGTGTATTGAGTAGGACAGGGCTGAATAGAATCAGACATGCCCGGGGTACACAAGGTGTTCTCATGCATAAGCCAGTCCAAACCGGTCCTGGGACTTTCCAGACCCAGGCCTGGCGAGGAGCTGGACAAAGGAAAGGGGGTGTACCGCCCCCCTTCCTGGTCCCACCCAGAGGAGGGACCTAGCAGGTGATCCACCCCTCAGATTGAGAATAAGAGTGGGAGCGATGCCATAGCACCTCAGATCATCCTGAATCAACTTGAAAATAAGAAGACGACTGGACTTCGACATTCTGCTGCACAGAAGACTGAAGAGCATCTCCCTTGTGGCCTAGGAGTGGCCACCCTGTGAACACAGGCACCATCCAGCAACTCAACGTCTGCTTTGCCGCTGTCTCCTGCCAGAGCCCGAGACCAGAGCCTGACCAGACCCAGACTCCCAGACCTCTCACCGCCCGATCCACAGTCCTTGCAAAGAAGGGACCCGTGGAGGCACCGAGTGACGTGGGACCGGACATCTTGAAAGACCCCCGAGAAGCTGACTGCGCAGCACCCGAGGCACCCTCGACGCTGTGCTTTGGGGATTGAGAAGCCCCACAACCGAACAGCCCTTGCACCGAAGATCAGCCCCCCAGCATCTCCACGATCTGCGTGGGGCCCTTTTGCATCGTGCCACTCGACGCGCCATCCTGGCCACTTGCCACGTGGTCAGCGGCCATCTTGGCGACGAAACCTACAATCTACACTGCGGGTCTGGTTGCTCCAGACTTGCCCTCGCTCCTGTAAAAAGGAGCACCCGCTCTGACCTTGCTGGTCTGAGTGATAAGCTTTTTCCGATTCCTGCGTGGCTTGCATTAGCCAAGGCCTTTTTGCTCGGAAGCCGACACCGCCAGCAGCTAGAGCCTTCATGGGACAGCTGGTGACCGACGCCTGGACGTCCTCGACCTATTCGTGTCCACGTGGCTGCAGAGAGAAGCTACACCTCATCGCCTGTTTGCACCCGACATCGCCTGGTTCCATCCCGGTTCCACGGTAGTCACTGGTTAGTGACTTTGAACATTGTCCCCTCTGCTTTCAGGTCTTCACCACTTCAGATCCACCCTTGGATCCACCGGAACTCTTCACATCGAGCCGCCTGCAGCATCTTCAGCTCCAAGCACCAACGACCTGCGTGACGAAACCCAACACTACTTCGCACCTGTGCACCCGCTTCCTGTGGGTGAGGTAACTCAACAATGCCGGTGTTCCTACACTGGTACACACCTCTAGTGTCTGTGTCTAAAGTTTCATTCATCTAGGTCACTCGGAAGGTTCCTTAATAACTAACTTTGTAACTTTTACGCACCATTGACTTAACATTGGTATATGCGTGCACTTTCCGCACTGCACCCGAGTCCCGCGGGCCTTTCCCGACTTCATCACTGTTAGTCCCGAACAGCTCCAGCGATTCCCATGGCCCTAGGCCTACTTCCTTTCAGCTAGGTGGTTCTTATACCACTATTTTAGTATATGGTTTAGGTGGCCCCTAGGGCTCATCCATATTGTGCAACTTTTGCATATTCAAACTGTGTTTTGTTTTAACGCATTTGCTTCTGTGCTCATAAAGAGTATAGGGGATTTTGTAGTAAATAAATATATATATATTTTCAATATATATCTGTGTGGTGTCCTTTCATTTGGTGTTCAAGGGGATTGTGTATGGTAAAACAGCTTGCTTCACATGCCTTTACAGAGTTTAGCCTAAGACTGCTTTGTCCACGCTACTAGGATAGCTGGTCTGTAAGGTTGACTTACAACCAATCATCATAGGGGTTGTTTGCCATGGTACAAGTTGATCACTAGAACTAGTGAGCATCATATACCAGGCCAACTTCTCACAGGGTTCCACAGCGGTATTCGTACAAGCGCCTTGAGACCCTTGCGGGTGAGTAGTGCGCTATACAAGTATCAATTTACATTTTACATTCCCCACTTCCACGTAGCCAGTGTTCGGGCGTCTCGGCCTTCCACTCTTTGGCTATATCTCATTTGGCAAGGATCAACCCCAGATACAGAAAGAACAATTTATATCCATTCCCTGCTAGGTCATCAGTGAGGTGTAAGAGGGCTATTCCTAGGTCTCTCGGGATCTGCCAAGATAGAACCACGCTCACGCATACAAACACTTTCCGACAGATTTTATCCAAAGTGCAGCAGCTCTACACCGTGTGGAGGGATGTGCCCACCTCCATGCCACACTGGATACAGGATAGGGAGAAAATCACCCCCAAGTGTCACAGCCGAAGAAGGGGAAAATATACTATTTGTAGATATTTAAACTGAATCAACCCGAGCCTAGCCACAACAACAGCCTCCCGCGGCATGGCCAGGACTTACGTCCATTCATTGTTCTCCAACTCCCTCAAAGTCCACCTCCCAAACCACACGAAGGGCGCAAAAAGGGTCTGGTTGGTTGGAGATGAGTGTTTGATAGATTTTTCCTACTTTGTGGTCTCCCAAATATCCCAGAAGAATTGTGCCTGCCCTCTAGTGGTTTACTGAGAGAGTGTAGAGCTGGAGATATCTGTGGAATTGTCAGTGAGGGACCTGATACTTCGTCTGCAAGGTTTGGTAGAATTTGAGGACTGTACCCTGCATGATTTCTCCTAGGGTAGATATCCCAATGAGGTCCCATTTTCTGAACCCCACTAGGGTGGCCACCTGCGGATGCATGTTCCCCTGCCATAGTGGCGTCTGTTCTGTCAGCTTGCCCCCACCATTTCAATCATTTAAGATAAGAACGCCAAAGGGTCAGTACTGACCGCATTGCATGGGGAAGGCTGCTCATCCGGCCTCCACCATACAAATACGCAGCCAGTGAGGAGTCCTCCATCAACCACCTAACCAGTGGCTGTGTTGCCCTGTGTGTCATACCACCAATCATTTATGATGGTAAGCTGTGCTGCTGTGCAATAGGATTCGATGTCCGCAGCAGCGATACTACCACAGTAGGAGGACTGAAAGCACTTGTTAAGTGCAATGTGTGGGGTGCCCCCTGTCCATAGGAAGGGTATGAGGATAGTATTCAATTTACTGAACCAATGTCGAAGGATGTGGTATGGAAAATTCTGCAATTGGAAGAGGAATTTGGGTAGGGACACCATTTCAAAGATGGCTAATTACCCGATCAAGGACACAGGGACTACCAACCAGACTTTCAATCTTTGCTAAGGGGGTCACCAGTGGCCCCACATTAAGCCGCTTTTTCATCCAGGGATACAAAGACACTTAAGTATTTAATGCTATTGATGGCAATTCTCAAGCCCGAAGCCCACTCAAGTCTCTGGGGGTCCATGCCCACTGCAAACACAGTGGATTTTAAGGTATTAATGTAGAGGCCAGAGGTCTCACCGAATATATCTGCATGATCTGCAGTATACAGGGTCCCATGGAGTCGAGCGCCATAAGTAAAAAGTGAACATCTTCAACATATAACGCTATCCAGTCTGACAGCCTTTCTCCCTACTTGACAGCCTGCAACTGAACATCTATCCTCACCCATACGGCCAATGGCTCCATGGCCAGAGCTAACGACTAGGGGGACAGCCTTGCCACGTGCCCGCTGTTTAGGAAAAGACTTTGATGTGGCTCCAGCCGCCTGCACCGATGGCTTTAAGAATGTGAATAATAATTGGATGTAAGCAATGTATCGTGCACCAAAGTTGAGGCACTGGAGGAGCAGGAATAAATATTCCCAGCCCACGTAATTGTGTGGGGCATTAATCCTGTCTGATCTGGAAGGACCAGGTCTGGAATGTGATGTATCCGGGAAACAATATTTACAACACGGGCGGAATCACGCATTCTAATACCCCGCAAGTGTTACCACCCTTGCCTTTACCATGCATATGCCTTTGCCACGTGCGCCGTAAAGGCAGTCAGTGCTCTAGATTCAGAGTGGATGGACAGGGAGATTGGACCGAGCAACAGGAAGGATCAGGACAGGACGTATCAGGATGCAGCATGGTAAGTAGTGCTGGGGTTCCGGTTTTAGGGCTCATGGCAGGAGTGGGTTCACTTTTAGGGTTAGAGCCGGTTTAAGGCTCAGGGCAGGGGGCTGATGTCCGGTCATTTTTAGGGCTGTGGGCTGGATTTTAGGGCTCATGGAGGGGGCTGGGTTCAGGCATGATTTTAGGGCTGAGGGCTGGGTTTTAGGACTTAGGGCAGAGGGCTTAGGCAGTTTCTAGGACTGCGGACCAGTTTCAGGGCTCAGGGCAGGGGCCTGGGGTAGTTTTTAGGGCTGGGGCTGGGTTTTAGGGCTCAGGGCAGGGGTCTGGGGTATAATCTTAAACATGCAAATGCCTTTACCAATCATGCCTTTACAATGAAATTTGCAGTAGTAGCAAAGAGCGTGTTGTTAAGGCATGTGATATAATCTCATGCATGGTTCCATCATACAACCGCAGTATCAACCCATTTGCCAAAGCTTTGGCCAATATTTTGACCTCGGAATTGAGTTGCGGGATGGAATGGTAGGAGGAAGGGTCATTTACTGGCAGGCTCAGCTTAGGAAAAATCTAATTTTATGCATGACGCCAATGTGGTGGCATTAGGGCGATGGCTATTGCATACACGACTGACCCATGCATGTGTATATAAAGTTTGGACATGTATGTTGTGAAGAACTTGTAAGGGAACCTATTGGGCCCGGGGGTCTGTAGCAGCAAGTGAGAGATCGTCCCTGGTGAGATTGGCGTCCTACTGCCAAAGGGCTGTGTGGGAGAGGACCCAAAGTGGTAGGGCGCATACAAAGTCTTCTATCTGTATCTCATTCAGGATCTTCTGCTCTGCATTGATCTTCCCAAGATATGAGGCAAAACAATTGGCAAACTCGCTTGAGTTGGTGAGTAGTACCCCAGACCCGTCCATGTTCAAGGGGACTAGAGGAGAGTGGGGGATGCCCTGGCACAGTCTATAGAACATTTGACTCGATTTGTGGCACCATTGGTAGGTGCGGCTCTTAGAGACCTGCCATGCTTTCCATGCCAGCCAGGCTTCGGCGATCAGAGGTTGGTGGTATTGTTGCTGTGTCAATGTAAGCTGTCTGCGAGTGGCTTGGCCATCTTGTTGGTGGTCTAGTACATCTAGGTCTGTGATCCTACTCTTGAGGTCTGTCAGCACTTGCCACCTGAGCTGTTGCTCTCCAGCACAGTAACTAATGTGGGACCTCTGCAACATGGGTTTTTGGGCCTCCCATAGGTTCTGGGGCGATGTCAGGGATTCTGTATTATGTGTAAAGTAATCATCAATGGATCAGTTCATATGTTGGCGATATTCAGAGCTCCGGAGGTACCAAGGCGACAGCCACCAGCAGAATGTCAGGTGCGGAAAGTATACCAGAAACTCCAGGACCAATGGAGAGTGATCTGAGAGACCCCTGTGCATAACTGTAATATCTGATACTCTATGGAGGTGGGAGTGTGGGCGCAAGTAGTAATCAAGTTCAGAATATGAGCCATGGGCCACAGAAAAGAATGTGTAACCCGACACTGAGTCGTTATGTGCTCCCTAGACATCCGTCAGGCCTAGAGCCAATACGTAGTAGGATAACTGTGTCGCACTTGTCTCCTGGGGCTGCCCCTGACTGCACCATCTATCCGTGGCCGGGGCTACTGCTTCATTCTAGTCACCCATCAGGACTGTGAGTCATCAGGTAGTTCACCCCACAACCCCATCATGAGTTCTTTGAAGCATTGCCGGGGGGGGGTAAAAGATTATCAGTGTAAGAGGTTCTTCAAATAATGTACCTGTAACAGCTGTATAGCGGTCATGGCAATTTGACCATGTGTTATTGTGCTGAAAGGGAATTATCTGTTTGATCAGCACGCCTGTGCCTCTGGAATTCCTCATGAACCCTGAGGGGTATATCTGGGTGTTTCCCCAATGGGCTAGGTATAAGACTTGATCCCGACCTGGTGTTTTTTTTGTAATAGAAGGATGTTGGCCCCTACCCACTTAGTCTATTGTAAAACTGCTCCTCTCTTGATCCTATCAGATACCCCATTGACATTTCAGGATACCACTCGGAGGCTGTCAACCCAGCCAGGCCGACTAGGGGTACTCATGTCTGGGGCTTATGGCGGTGTATGTCAGTGGGATGCGCAGAGGAAGCGGCATTGGGCAAGCATGAGAACAAGAAACTAAACAAAAACAACATAGTAAACTCAGTGTCCACAGTTTTGTGTCTGCAGTTATGGCGAAAACCAATTCCCCGACCTCCCCATACTTCAAAAACAGGAAGTATCTTTTGTGGGGTAGACCGCAGCCAGATCTCAACTGAGGACCCCATTCAGTCAACCCCAATGGACCCACACAACGCAATATTAACTAGCAGTTAGGTAGAGCGAGCTCTCGCATGTACGGTTGTTCTGTCACATGTATTGACACAACCTACTGGGTCCGCGAGAAGCACCTCCAATATATGCCTGTCGGCCTTCATGAGTTTGGAGGGGTCTGCTTCCTGTGCCTGAGAGTCCGCCCCGCGACCAGGTCAGTAAAGCGGGAGCTGTTGTGGCATTTCACTGGGGTCCTATAGGTTGATCCGCTGACTGTTTTGCGAGGAGTCCGAGTTAGCCCATTGAGGGGTATGATGTTTAACATGAACCTTCTTATCAGTCCACATGAAGACCTCCTCAGGTGAATCAAAAAACAGTGTCTGCGATTGGTACAGCACTTTAAGTTTTGAGAGATCTAGTAGCATATATCTGATGTTTAGGTCATAGAGGCGTGTTTTGACGGCCTGGAAAGACTGGTGCTTCTGTTGAACCAACTGGGTGTAATCTGGGAAAATCATTATAGAATGTGATTGGAACAATAATTTGTCTTGGGTCCTAGGATATTGTCTCTGTCCATGTAAGTCAAAATTTTTGCGATGACTGATCAAAGTCAGGCTCGGGGGAGAGGACCTGCACTAGGGATCAATGGGCTTTCTCGATAACATAGCAGGTAGAGAGGGTCCGTGATGGCAGTAGGTCACAGAGTCACTGGTCGAGAAAGTGTTACATGGTGGAGCCCTAACACACCTCTTGGAACCCGACAATGCGCAAGTTGTTGCGGCGTGCCCTTCCTTATGCATCTTTCACACACACCACTAATTTCCTGGACATGGAGATGAGTTTGGCCACAGATTGTGGAAGGGCAGTGACCGAATCATCCACCCTAGCCTCTGTTTTTGTACTCCGTTCCACGACACTCCTAAGGTTTTGGTGGAGCAGTGTAACCACGGAGCCTACTCTCCTATCTTGTTGTCCAGGGCATCACAGGATTGCCCAATGGCCACCATGAAGGCGACTCTGTCTGGAATCATTGGTTTGTGGCCATCAGTCCTGAATGTGTTGAATGTCCCCCAGGTTCGAGCATATTTATCTAGGGTACTCTGTTTGGTGCGAGCCGGTGCTTTGTCTGTCGTCATATTGGGCAGCTGGGGTTAGTTGTCACAGTCTCATGGATTCATGTGGGGCTCTCACTGACCTGCTCCAACCACGTGGGATGGCACGTGCAGTCAGGAAATCAGTCTTCAATTGGTGAGGGAGAACAGTGGATAATAATTTGGGGAGCCCCACACTGCCACAAACCTGCACCGAATGCTGGTTCGGCCATCTTCGCAACAGGCATGGCTTCCCCTTCTTTGCCTTTAAAGGGATAACATGCAGCCAGATTTGAGTTGCCACAGGGGGAGCTGTAACCGCCTCTGAGCAGCCACCACCAAAGGTCTCACTGTCCACCTCCCTGGATGGTGTAAGGTTAAGTTATGCTCTTGGAAACTGAGCTTCTATCGCCCCCTGCAGCAGCCCAACTACGAGGCATGTGGTTAGAGGCAGGGCCCCCTTTGTACAGCTTCAGCAACCAGCCCCAACGTTGCCACCTCTATGCCACCCCCAGTGTTTCAGAGAGCCCACCACACTGGTGTATGACAGTGGAGGCTGATGCAGCTAGGCTCACAAACATACCTGGGCCAGGCCAATGTCTTCAGCTGGGGGTGCTAAACCTGGCCCCAGTGTACAGGCAAGTGATCAGGGGTCTCACAGCGCCCACGTAGCTCCTACCACTAGCCATGATGTCTCCACTCACCTTAGGGGCTGGCAATCACCATTACCTGATCCCGCCTCCTCCACCGCTTTCGCGTGGTCACAGATTGCTTGCAGGCGGGATCTCCAGGGGACTTTCTGTTGAGTACGCGCCCTGGGCCTCTCGTGTCGGCCACAGGTAAAGTCGGCCACCACCAGCCAGCGACCGCCACAACCCTCGCAGGCCATTGCCAGCACCCCACAATCGCCGGGAGTCATGCCCCCAGAATGGAGCCCCCGGCACCGTGCTCATCCCCACAGCCTTGATACACCTTGCGTTAGCACCCCCTGACGGGGTGTGTAATTTGTATTTTCAGCGGATGATGGGTGACAGCGCTGACCTATACTAAACTGCTGCTGCCATATTTGGTGGTTAGGAAATTCCTCCCGCACTTATTTTTTCTTTTTTTTACAAATGAAGCACTGCTGCTGTAATTATACTAGTTCAAATACTTGATGCACCACTTTAAACTGAAGCTGGGATGTCTGTCACTGCTAGACCGACATTGCATTTGCTAGCACTGCTACTACTGTAACAATATCTTAAGAGATAAAAATAATACATATATTTTTGTACTACAGCGAGACTCACATTATTCTATTAGAGGGACAAATTTTATTCCGTTCATGTTACTGGTTTGGCATCACTTAGGGTCATGGTTTAGAGTTAGTGGTAACAAAAAACCTTTAATTTGTGGAAGAAGTGGTAAATCCTCCTCTGGAGAGGTCACCACCAGTAGAGAATGCTTTGTAAGAATTATGTCAGCTTTTCTATCCCCAGAGTTTAACCCCTTCCCTGCGGGGGTAATTCCCCCACAGTGCGGGCAGGGGGGGTGAGCGCGGCACCACGGTGCTCGTGACGAGACCAGGTCGTCATGAGTCACGGTGGAGCTGTGCTCATGACGGCCTGGTCTTGTCAGGACCCCTCCCACTGATCAATTCGCCCGCGCAGGCGGAGAATTAACTCCGTGTGGGTGGAGCGGCGCCATTATGACGAGACCAGGGCATCATGAGTACAGCTCCACCGTGACTCATGGTCTCGTCACGAGCACTGTGGCGCCGCGTCACCCCCCCCCCTGCCCGCACTGTGGGGGAATTACCCCCGCAGGGAAGGGGTTAAACTCTGGTGATAGAAAAGCAGACATAATTCTTACAAAGCATTTTCCACTGGTGGTGTTACGAGCACCGAAGAGGTTAAGATGAGCCCGTGGTTTTCAGTGCTGGACTCCGGCACTTAATTGTCAACACAGGCGCTTGTGACAGTCTGCCACATGGCGGCGCTGTCTGTCTAATTTAGTAAGGAAGACAACAACAGTTGTTCATCAATTTAAAATAGATCGAAAATAACTATTACCTGCCAACTAAATAGTTCTTATGGATTTGAGGGCCTCGAAACACTGAAATGTCACACTTATAGGAGTGTGATGGTTAGTAGTTGTGTTGGTACTAATATTGCAAAAAACACAGTTGATGGACAGAATGCAGAACAATGTCTTACATTCATCCCAGTACAAAGATCTGGGTCTAAATCCATCGTTTTTTTGCACTCCACACCACCCTAGGTCAGACAATGGCTATATGCAAATCAGCCTTGACCCTGTGCCTCATGGGAACAGTCCAGCCCGAACTACCAAGCCATGTCTTTCCTAGACCGGAATCAAGCATCCAAGGACCAGTTTCTGGCTATCAGCCTTCTTCAGCCTGGATAGCTTGACTCCAGTATTGTGGAGTGCCTGGGACTCACGTCTGAGCATACCCAGCCCACTCGGGGTGAAAACTGCAAAAAACACAGTTGATGGACAGAATGCAGAACAATGTCTTACATTCACCCCAGTACAAAGATCTGGGCCTAAATCCATCGTTTTTTTGCACTCCACACCACCCTAGGTCAGACAATGGCTATATGCAAATCAGCCCTGACCCTGTGCCTCATGGGAACAGCCCAGCCTGAACTACCAAGCCATGTCTTTCCTAGACCGGAAACAAGCATCCAAGGACCGGTTTCTGGCTATCAGCCTTCTTCAGCCTGGATAGCTTGACTCCAGTGATGTGGAGTGCCTGGGACTCACGTCTGAGCATACCCAGCCCACTCGGTTGAAAATTGCAAAAAACACAGTTGATGGACAGAATGCAGAACAATGTCTTACATTCAGCCCAGTACAAAGATCTGGGCCTAAATCCATCGTTTTTTTGCACTCCACACCACCCTAGGTCAGACAATGGCTATATGCAAATCAGCCTTGACCCTGTGCTTCATGGGAACAGTACTAATATTGGCAGCATTGGCAGGGGCAATGTGTGGTGCAAGCTGCAGTGGTCTCTTGCCGAAAGAACTGACACTTATATTTTTGACAAATTAAGCACAGTCTATTGTCCATCCCTATAGCACAAGTAATTAGCAGACTGATCCTTCACCGACTGATAATCATGCAATATAGAATTCAGTACCTCCCCAACAAATCAGAAGATTTTCTGTTATTGTACAATTCTAAATCAGGCAATTACTTTACAAACTCTGAGAAAAGAACAACTGCTCATGCTAAGGTAGCAAGGAGGTGAGCAGGGGTTATCTTCTCTCTCACTCGTGCTCTCTATTCTCAGCACCCAGCTAGATAAAGAGTAAAGACCGAAAGGAGTATTAAGGATTGAGCGAAAGGCTCTCCTTGCTATTGAAGCTATCAGGATGTGACTTTCAGTTTTTCGACGAAAAAACAATTGGAGAACCTCCATATTATCTCAATAGAATATTACACCACAGCTAGATCACAGAGACGAACAGAGAATCAGTGCATGCCCTATTGATGTGGCGGGCAAAATGGAATTGCACATAAAAACCAAAAGAGGATGCACAAAATTGGACCAACACTTGGGCCCGATCACACTGAAAAAAGCGCTGATGCTTGCCTGTGCATCACCCAGCAACATTGAAGCTACAAATCATTTCCAAGTCCTTTAAGATAACATGGATTGCAAAGCTGATATTGGAAATCTTAGAACCACTGTAACTTAAACTACACTGAGCCTAAAAAAGCAACTACGGATCCCACCCATCATTTTGAGGAACATGACAACTCTCACAGTTCTTGTGAAACTACTGGAGGAACATTGCTCTTCCACTTTCATCATCAAGCCCTGGCAGGACCACACCAAAATTATGCTCACAACACCTGAGGACTATAGGAGCGTGGAAAACATACTCACAGAGCAGGAACTAGAATACCACACGTTCTTGTTGTCACTAGTGAAAGCCAAATATTTTGTTGTATGACAACTACCAGCAAATGCATCCATTGGACAAATCTCCAGTGAATTATCCAAACTAAGACTTCCAGTGAAGAACATCACACAGATTGCTTCATTGACAGACAAGAATAGGAAGTTTCCACTGTTCACAGCAACCCTCAGCAAACCAAGACGGGAAACTTTCAGATCTTTCTGTGGCAGCAAGACTGTGCCTCTGTGGGGAAGCATGGCTTGGACGCCGGCAGGAATGGCTGCTCTCCTGTGAAGCTCGAAGGTGGAATTGGAGGATTGAGCTTCAACGTATGGAAGAACTTTGTCATCCCTCCTGAAATGCAGTCCCCTGCAGCATGACGCTGTATACAGCATTTCTTCATCGCTTACATGGATTTGCAGTAAGCTGGAAACCACAGATTATCATTCATTCGGCTGACGCATCTCGCACTCGCCATTTTGATTTACAACGAAGATGTTTTTTCCTCATTTGTAAGTTGTGAGGAGCTTTTTTCAGCATGAGGCATTAATCTACTGGTGTTATATATCAAATGTACCTGAGAAGCTATTTTGCAGATAGTACTTTTTATTTCACTGGAGTTTTCTCTACATAGTGTCTCCTCAGTGGCATTATCACAAATTGCTCTCTACTATTTTTGGAACCTCTGCCATTTTGATACGCTGTTTCATTCAATTATACTTTTACTTGTGCTACTCCTTCTTTGAGTGCAGTATTCATGAAAAGAAGGAGAGCAATCTAATTTGCTCAGAATATTGTGCAATTCCTCTAAGTTTCCTTCTTTTAATAAGCTACATTTTGTTTTCTGCGTTGTCTGTGTATGGCGAGAACAAAGCCAGCTCGTTGTACTGTCAACAACTCTTCTCCTTCTCCTCCATCTGTAGTTGAATGTAATCCTTTCAGCATTCTTCCCAATACCATGGCAGAATCAGGTGTGGCATCTCCTTCAGCAAGGACATCATCCTCAAATATTCAACTTCCTACTTCTAAACTTGCGTCCAAGCTGTCTGATATTTCAACACTTTCATCTGGGAAAAGGGTTAAAAAAGAACCACCTTCACCAGCTATACCTCCTCCAACAATACCTATGAAATTAATTCTTGATGAAATATGGGCGCTCAGGCCATATATGGAAGAGAACAATGTATGTCTTCAACATTTGGATGATAAATGGTCAAATATGGAGAGTAGGATAATTCAATTAGAGAGTAGAGTGGACTCTTTTCAATCTGTCCCCAGTCAAGTTCCTTCTATGCACACTCAAATCTCACATCTTCAGAAACAGATTGAAAACCTTGAAAATTGTAACAGACACAATAATTTACGTATTTATGGTTTAATAGAAGAACTTGAAGGCTCTAATCTTCTCTCCTTTTTCCAATCCTTTCTCGCAAGGTTTATTGGTTTTCTTGAAATGCCAACACAAAACATTCAACAAGCTAATCGATTTGGTCATGGTTCACAGACTGCATCTTTATCGAGCAAGCCAAGAGGTGTTATTTTGTATTTTGTACACAGATTTATTAAAAGTTCTACATACAGTTAAAATAAAAGGTAACATCTTATGGCAAGGATCTATTCTTTTCTTTTCTCAAGACAATGCTAAGGCAACGGCGGATAGAAAAAATAAACATTTGAATATGAGTCCAGCGCTACGAAGCATTAATGCCAGATTTGGTCTTATACATACCTGCTTTTTTTTAATCACCTATAAAAATAAAACCACAACCTATGAAGATCTTTGTCTATTACGATGTTTTCTGGACAGTTGCAGACGGGAGAATAAGGAAATGACTACATCTACTGTTTGATTTATATTATCAATTCTGGTTATTATTTTCAGTATATTTTCTGTTATTTGTCTTATTTATTGTTTGATTTTAAGATTGGTATAATATGTTTTTTCTATTGTTAGTTGCTTCCTTTTTTTTTTTGAAAATTCTTTATTGTCAGGAGTTTAGAAGAGATATTCATATCGGCATTTTGTAGTTGCTGCGACATAACAGCATTATGATCCCCCGGTGGGGAAAGGATTTAACACAGATTGTATCAGCATTCATCCTTTCCATGTAAGGCCCAGTAGTTAAGAAGTGAATAAACAGACATATGTATCACAAGGCCCAATTTCACCCCTTCTTCTTAACGCCCATCCCGCCCATACTTTTTCTATTCAGTAGGCTGACTTCCCCCATACATGGTATTAGCGGGGACATGTAAGAATAAAGAAAACATGTCTAAAAAACCCAACAACGGTCATCATTTTACCAATACTTGTGTACGCTCAGATACACTATCCCACAGGCTTACACATTCAGCATTCCGTCTGCAGTAGCGGTGCATGCCCTCCGCCTCCCGGCCCCTCCCCTGTTCATGCAAGCACCTCCATAGCCACTAGTCCTCATCTTCCTCCGATTCTGAGTCCTCACCCTCCGGCAATGCCTCACATGGGTCACCCCTATATGCGTTCCATGGCAACCATACTCGATTCCATTTGCGGGGGCAGGCTCTCAATACATACACTGCTCTCTCCTTTACCATGAGAAGGTCCATATTTCTTATCCACCCTGCCACCGTCGGCAGTTCTGGAGCGCCCCACCTCTGTGCAATGTCTCGTTTGGCCACCGTCACTGATAGGGTGACCCACAGTTGTCCATACCTGTTCAAGTCCGTAGGGTCCCAAATGTTCAACAGGCATTTACGAGGTTCCGGTAGGACAGAAACATTGATGGCCTGAGAGACTGTGCGCATAATCTGACGCCATAGTTCCCTGATTTGTGGACATTCCCATAACGTGTGTAGGAGAGTTCCCTCTTCCCCGCATCCCCTGAGGCAGTATGGGTGTGGCGCTCTCTGTATTTTGTGGAGTAATGTGCGAGTGTAGTAGGTGCGGTGTAGCACCTTGAGCTGCACCAGGCGGAATCTGGCTGATATGCCCACTTCCCTCGGCGATGCCAGTGCCTCATTCCACTCCGTTTCATCCATGTCGCCCAGTTCGTCCACCCATTTCTCTTTAAGTTTGTGTGTGGGATCTGGCATGTTGTTAATCAATTTTTTGTACGTGAGTGAGGTCGCTTTTTGCTCCATGAATTCAGTGAGCAGCCTATCCTCAAGTGGCGATGATTCTGGGAGTGTGGTGTCTGGTGGGATCGCTTGCAGTAATGCATGCCGGATTTGTACATAGCGGTACGTTTCAGTGGGCCCCAGGCCGTATTGTTGCTGGAGGTGCTGGAAGGGAATAACCGTGCCCTTGTCCCAGAGGTCCCCCACTACCGAGATCCCTATGTCGTCCCACCTCGCAAATCCCTTACAGGTCCGTAGGTTACCCAGTGGTTTAGTGTCCCACAGCGGTGTCAGCCTGGTGATTTTACCCTTCCACCCTAGGCGTGATTGTGCCGTATGCCAGATTGTCGCTGTGTGGAATGTTGGGCCTAGCAGGGTCTTTACCTGCGGGTAGTTGTACAGCACCGAGAGCATGCCATCAGTCCCCAGTTGCGACCAGTCCGCCTTATATGCGGGGTCGTCCCGTGAAACGTGAATCCAATGATTAATAACTTTAAGCTGTGACGCCCAGTAATATAGTTGGAGATTGGGTAATGCAATACCCCCCTCGTACCAGCTCTTCACCAGTTTTGCCTGCGCTATTCGCGCCGGACCATTACTCCACAACAGGTTGGAGACCAATGCCGCTACCCGTCTAAAATACTGTGGGTTAACCACATAAGGGGAGTTTTCTAGCACATACAGAAATCTCGGGAGAGCCATCATTTTATAGAGCGCCGCGCGCCCTAGGAGGGTCAGCGGCAGCGTCGCCCAGTATTGGACATCAGCACGCAATCTTTGCAGAGGCGGCTGCAGGTTTTCGATATAAAACTGTTTAGAGTCCTTCGTCACATAAATACCTAAGTACTTAAAGGAGGAGGTGGTTACTGTGAGAGGACAATTAGCCGGCAGCACCGGAGCCGGGCCAGTAAGGACATAGAGTATAGACTTGGACCAGTTCAGGGTATATCCCGAGGCCCTGCCGTGTTCATCGCAGATTGCCAATAGGGCGGGGACCCCCTCAGTTGGGCCGGTCATGTATACGTTGCTTCCTTTTTTTTTTTTTATAAATCCTTCATGTGACTCCATGTATCTTTGGATGATGTACTCCCTCCCTCCTTTTTCTATCCTTAGAGCTCCAGTTGGTGTGTTCCCTTATGTGGTTTCACCACCCTCGACTTTTGTGTATGTTTTAAGTTGGTCATTTTCTATATTTTATATCTGTTTTTGTCACTTTCTTCCTTTGTTGTCTTAACTTTCCTCCTTCTCTTGTTTCCGATTTCTTTTTCAGAAATGTCTTAACAGTACCATATATTTTTACTTTCTTTTTTCCAACTTTTCTACTTCATTTTTTCCTTCTAGTTTTCTTACTTCTCTTTCCTTTTCTTTGATTCCATTTTCTATTTCATATGCTATCTATTTTGATATGTTATTACTATTTCATGGTTGTATTTTATTATACTTATGCTGTTTTTATAAATTAATTGTTATTACTACTTGTTTTATAATTTTTAATTTACTATTGTATTGTAGATGGCTTTAAAAGTTATTTCATGGAATGTTAAAGGTTTAGGCTACCCTATAGAACATCAAAGGTTTTGTCCCATGTTTCCATTTTTTGCAGGGAATACATATGTCAGACAAAAAGTGACTAAACTGAAAAGACAATGGATTGGTCATATTTCTGCTTCTCTGGGTTCAGGGAAGCATAATGGGGGTGTTTTTTTATATTATTTAATAAAACGTCTTGATATACAAGTTCCTGCTCAGGATGTTGATTGTGTAGGTAGATGGGTTTCAGTTTCCTTACTCATTGATAAAATTCCCTTGACTATTGTTAATCTTAATTCAACTACTAATCTGGATAAATCCTTTTGGGCATATGTATTGTACAACATTGATGACTTATACTGATGACTATTTGATAGTTGATGGTGACTGTAACATGGTTTTTGATTCCATTATAACCATACTTTCTAAAACTAGATTTATACCTTCACACACATTCTCAGTTTAAATCTACAATATTCAATGATCTCTTGTTGATGCGTGGAGTTTATGTAATCCAACACTTCAAGCGTATACTTTCTTTCCCCTGTTCATTTTTCTCAATCTCAGATAGATTATATGTTTATTCCTAATGCTCTCGCTCAACATATTATCAACTCCGATAAAGAGTCCATATTAATTTCAGATCATGCATCAGTCACTTAAGATTTGGATCTCCTTCCACATATTCAGGGAACTAGACAATGGAGATTTAATCATTCTCTTCTTTTAGATCTGCAGTTCACACACGCTTTTGAACAATTTGCTAATACATTTTTTTAGGGAAAATAAATCTTCTGACCTTTCTCCTCAGACTATTTTGGGATACGTTTAAAGCTGCCTCTAGAGATTTCTTTATAAATTTTGTATCCAAGAAACGAAAATCTGCCTCGAACTATTTAAAATTCCTCAATTCACATATTAAACAACTAGAACACTCTTTTTATAATTCTGAATCTAAACCCGTTCTCGAATATCTAGTTACTGCCAAATTTGAATGTAATAACTCTTATCTACTCAACTTAAATGCAAACCACTATGGGGGTCAAAATAAAGCAGGTACACTTCTTGTCAATTATCTTAAAATCAAAAAAGGAAGTTACTAAAATTGATGATCATACTATACATTAAAATGAAGACATACTTTTGGAATGTTCTCAATTTTTTCAGTCTCTTTATTCCCTGGAATCTCATTCTGATCCCCAAGATCCTCTTCAATATTTATCATCCATTCGTATTCCTTCACAACATAGGAGTGTTTTTTCTAAATTGGATGCAGATATTTAAATTCAAGATATTTCTAATGCTATCCGCTTAATTGAATGTGATAAGGCCCTGGGACCTGATATTTTTATTTTTATTAATATTTTTCCACATTTCTTATATCTAAATTACACCAACTTAACATTTTCTTTAATTTATATCCTCTCATCTATCCGTTTTTTTTTTAAAGAGGCTTTAATATCGCTTCTTCCCAAAGATACCAAGGACTATACATTGTGAAAAACATTTCGCCCTATCTCTCTAATAAATTTGGACTCAACTTCTTCAGTGCCCAGACCACAGCAATTGCCTCACGCTCAATTGCACTCCACCTCTGTTCCTGTGGAAGTAACCTCCTACTGATGAAGGCTATGAGTTGGTCTAGGCACTCCTTATTCATCTGTGAAAGAACAGCCCCCACACCATGATCTGAAGCGTCTGTCTGAACAATGAACGGTTTTGTGAAGTTGAGTGCATGAAGCACGTGTGCTGTGCACATGGCAGTCTTCAGGGCGTCAAAAGGGTTCTGACAGGTGTCAGTCCAGTTCACTTTCTGGGGCTGCTTCCTGAAATTCAGCTCAGTCAAGGGTGCAACAATTTTGCCCATTCCCTTGACAAACCTCCTGTAGTACCCTGTGAGTCCTAGAAAGGCTCTCACCTGTGTCTGGGTTTTGGGGGTTCCCATGCGAGGATGATATCAATCTTGGGTTGTAGGTGTACCACCTTGCCGCTTACTACCTGGTGCCCAAGTACACCACAGAACCCTGCCCGATCAGGCACCTACTCACCTTGATCGTGAGGCCTGCTCTTCACAGCACCATAAACACTTCTCAGCGGTGGTGCAGATATTTATCCCAACTAGCACTGAACACTGCAATGTCATCCAGGAAGGCGGCACTGAAATCTTCCAGTCCAGCCAACACCTGGTTGACCAACCTCTGAAAGGCGGCATTCTTCATCCCAAAGGGCATAACCCAGAATTTGGTAGTGCCCATCTGATGTAGAGAATGCTGACCTCTCTTTGACCCCATCAGTTAAGGCAATCTGCCAATACCCAGATGTCAAATCAAATGTACTGAGGTACCGTGCAGCCCCTAATCAATCACTGAGCTCATCAGCTCTGGGGATAGGGATGGGGTGCGCATCAGTCTTGGTGACTGAATTGAGTCCTCGGTGGTCCACACAGAACCAGAGTTCGGGTGTGGCACCAGGCGTAGCAGCCTTTGGGACCAAGACCACTGGGCTGGCCCAAGGGCTGTCAGAGGACTCAATCACCCCTAAGGCAAATATCTTGGAGACCTCCTCATTGATGTAAGCTTGATGTAAGCTCTGACCCTGTCAGTCACTCTGTAGGCTTCGTGCTCAACAGGAGAACTGTCTCCAGTGTTCATGTCATGGATGCACCACTCAGTGACACCAGGCACCAGGGATAACAGATCAGAGAATTGTCCCAACAGTTGGCGACAGTCATTCGGCTACTCGGGGGTCAGGGTGGTAGAGAGGCTTACACCATCCACTAACCGATCTTGCTCTGTTGCAGACAGGTCAGGAAGAGGCTCAGTCTCCTCCTCCATTCGAGCATCTGTTGCTAGGAGCATGCCCACTTCGGACTTTTCTAAGTGGGGCTTTAGGCGGTTGACATGAAGTACCCGCAAAGGATTCCTGGTAGACCACATTTCCACCAAGTAGGTGGCATCACACTTGCGCCACATAAACCTCAAATGGTCCGGTCCACTTATCCTGGAGCGTACAGGGCTCCACGGGCCATGACCCAAACTTTCATACCAGGCTAGAGCTCAAACAAAGTGGCATTCTGATCGTACCACTGCTTCATCACTTCCTGGCTGGCTTCCAGATTCGCCTGAGCGAGTTGCCTGAAACACCGGGTTTGGTTTCTGTAGGCCAGCATGTAGCTGTATACATCCTGGAGAGGTTTCCTGGGAGCTTTCTCCCAGCCTTCCTTTACCAAACTCAGAGGTCCTCTTACAGGGTGACCATACAGCAGTTCAAAAGGGCTGAACCCTAAGGACTTCTGTGGCACCTCTCTGTAAGCAAAGAGGAGGCATGGCAAGAGGACGTCCCACTTATGCCTTATAGGTTTTTCAAGACCCATAATCATGCCTTTGAGGGTCCAGTTGAATCTCTCAACCAGCCCATTACCTTGGGTGTGGTAACTTATAAGTTACCCCACACTCCTGCCACAGGGACTTCATATACTTGGAAATGAAGTTTGTATCACAGTCTGAAACCACCTCTTTGGGGAACCCCACGCGGGCGAAAATCCCCATCAATGCACGTCCCATCACAGGGCCGTCATTGTCCTCAAGACCAGGATAAACCTGTTGCCCATAGATGTCTTGGGTTCCAGACGCCCCACAATGTCAAGGCCCACCCGGTCAAAGGGGGTACTGACCACAGGGAAAGGTTGGAGAGGAGCCTTCTGCTTCCTTCCACTATTACCACTTGCCTGGCAAGTCTGACAAGTCCTGCAATGAGTGTCTGAACTCTTGCACTTCTGGGGCAATAAAAGTGGGTGACAAGCCTTTAAAGGTCTTGTCCTGCCCCAAATGTCCAGCTAGAGGTACATCATGAGCCTCCGAACCCTTGACTTCCTTATCACTGCCTTTATCTGGGGGGCGGGCAGAAGAAGGCTGGCCTTGATCACACTGAGAAGGGCGACAATGGGGGGCGGGGGGGCAAGTGGTCCCGGAGATGGAGAACTACTACTTAGCAGGACAGCTACAACGATTTACCCAATGAGTGGTCGGGAGTTTAGACCCAGATTGGAGGCGACCCTCCTTCACCCCAGATAAGGCAGATGTAATGAGTACGCTAATGGGCACCATTAAGCCGCGACGAGTCTGCTCCTCTGAACATAAGGTCCTAAGGCAGTGTTGGACCAGATGCCTACAAAAAACGAAGACCAAACGTCCTCACTCACCAGAGAGGTCAGTGGAGCTACTAGATGTGCTCCCGCATGAGGGTCAATGGAGGGAGATAGAGGAGTGGATGCAAGCTGGGGTAACTAAAATTGGTGACTTTTATAGAGATGGGGAGTTGCTCCTATTTGCAGGCTTTCAAGCGGATTGGGAAATTCCGCACAGACACTTTTTACTATATGGGGCGGTCACAGGGGCAATGCAAAGACACTGGGGACAGGGGACTACTGAACCACCCACACACTCCATCTGTAAATACATAATCCAAGCTGGGGGCGTCATCAAGGCTGTCTCATGCCTTTACCGAGCCCTTCGCCGAGACTCCACGAAACCACTAGAGGGGTTACGAGCCAAATGGAAGGCTGACCTCGGTAGCCCCATAGAAGACAAGGACTGGGACAATAAACTCCTAAGGGCCACTAAAATATCATGCAATGCTGCATTCCAGTTAATCAGCTTCTATATCTTACATAGAGCATACATCACCCCAGATAGAATAAACCGCTACTTCCACTGCGACAACGCCAACTGCCCATGCTGTCGGGAGGTAGTGGCTAGTAATATTCACATGATGTGGAGTTGTCCACAATTAGAAGAGTAATGGCAAGAGGTGACCAGGGAAACAGCATGAATAACAGGGAGGGAGGAACCAGGTACCCCAGACCACGTCTTGCTTAACCTGTTCTCCCATTCTGCAAAGACCAAGGTATCGGCGAGGTTCCAAGATTTAGCCTTTATACTGGGGATGAGAGAACTGACCAGCAATTGGAAGGCCCCGGCAGGCCCTAGTATTCTAAACTGGAAATGTGAACTTGAAAAATAGGCCAGCTGCAAAAATAGAATACTGCTTAGGAAAGCAAAATGATGCATAGGCAGACTAGAGAGGGCACAGGCTTGGGAAGCTCTAGTAGATGACATGAAAAATAAAGATCAAGAGTCCACTCCCAGCACCCCACAGGGCCCATCCTGACCCGATAGCCCTAACAACCAAGAACAAAGGAGGGAGTAGTGTGAATAAGAGTAGGAGCATAGCCATGACCTACTCTAAGTCCAGAACAGATGGGTGGGACTCAACATATTGGACAACTGCAGAGAGAGGCCCTGACCACTCATATGACGAGAAGTGCAGGGGGTTCCTAGTTGACAGCAACTCGGGGTGGAAGGGGAGAATATTGGGAAGTTGAAAGGGGGCATCCACACATTACAAGGAGAGTAATAGATGTTTAGGACAATCCACAGTATATTAGAACAACAGAGTACGCATACCATGGATTAAGCAAGGGCTACTGTGTAACAACATGCATAACTATTATGTTAACAATGATAAAGAGCATGAAGGTTGTGTAATACCAATAGTTGAATGATATACAAATGCCAATAAAGTCTATTTTAAAAAAAAGGTACATCATGAGCTAAACCCAGTAGGAAGGCTCTGAAGCGCTGGGGTACTACCAGCACATGGGCTGACCCAGGCTCAGCAACTTTAGGCTCGCTATACGGGAGACTATTATCCCACTAGATCCACTGATCACCTGCGGCCTGGTTTGTGGTCTGTTGCCGCAAACCCCCAAGAGAAGGGCACTTTTTTCTGCTCTTCACAGAATTCCTCCCTGGAGGGTTCTTGCTGCCAATGGGTCAACTCAGGTAGGTCGCCTAGTTCAGCCACTTGCTCCCCTGTAGGTTCCAGGGCATCCCCCTCAAGTCTGCCTCCTCCTGGATTGTGGGAACTGTGGGGCTGGTTTCCTGCATCCCTACATCTTCTCTTTAAGTCAGGTACCTGGGCCAAACTTTCAGGCTCCATGGTCCTCTTGAACAATCCTACTGGCTGCCATAGACCAAGTGGTCACACACGCCCACTCAAGCAGACTGAAAATCTCTAAATGAGACCTTCTCTCCACCTTAGCCCAAGGAAAGCTCTCTAAATCATTGCCCAACAGACAATCCACAGGCATGGCTGGCCTCACAGCTACTTGAAGGGTACCTGAGACCCCCCTCCCCATTTAAAGGGAACCTGAACCACCTCACATTGGCTCTTTGAGTTGTCCACTGCAACTACATGGAAGAATGCATGGGGGATCACCTGCTCCTTAGACACCAGCCGACAACTGACAGCTGTCACACTTGCCCGGTGTCTCTCAGAGCCTCCACCCTATGGCCATTGATGGTCACCCACTGCCTGTATTTCTCAGTGTTATCAGGCAGCTGGATCCTAGGGACCATCAGGATATTTCTGCGAAACCCCACCCACCTTGGGTACCCATCTCCTCCCCCCCAGGGCTACACTAGCTATCTGATGGGGTGTTGCATGTGGTGGTGCATTGAGATCCCTCTGGGGACACTTGGCATCATACCAACAGTAGCCCACTAGACCACACTTAAAACATGTAGTGAGGCCCCTGCGAACAGGTTTACCTGTAAGGCCTTCTGGCTTCGTTTCAGGTTGGATGCTGGGAACCCTTCCCTTGGATCCCTTGGGAATTACTTTGGGGCCCATTCGGGAACTCCATCTGTTTTCCCTTGTCCCTCCACTCTTCTAATGGGGACCCTGCCCGCCTTTGGCAAAGTTTCCCACATGACCCCTGTGGACCCGGGTACTGGCCCAGCGGTCCTCCTCCTCAGCAAGCTTCCTAGGGTAAGTTAGCTTGCTATCAATAAGGTGCTGGCATAGCTCTGGGAAACAGTTACCAGACAAGTGCTCCCATGCAAACAATTCATAGAGCTCCTCATAAGAAAGTACTCACTTTGCTACCCTTCACCCAACCATCCATAGCTCTGCAAAAGAAAGATACATATTCTAACCAGGTAGTTGCCTCCAGCTTCCTACAATTCCTGGACCTCTGTCTATAGAGCTCTGGGGTCAACCCATACCTGGTCATCAGGGCTTTCTTCATGTGGGCATAAATCTTCCTATTCTCACTGTGCAGGTCTAACAAAGTATCCCTCCCATCACTAACAAAGCGGCCCCACAACCTCGCTCCCCAATCCTTTTCAGGGACTCGTTGGGCCAACATTGCCATTTCATAGGCTGAAAACCACTGGCCAATATCCTCATGCTTATGAAAATCCTTACTGACATCTTTAAGGGAATATACTCTTCATTCTGCAGGCACAGAAGGTGAGCTGCCACCAGAGGGATTCATTTCTAAGCTTTTAGCTTTGATCTCCAACTCCCCCAACATTCTCTCATGTTCTAATCTCATTCTCTCTCTTTCCAATACTAACTTGTTATTTTCAAACTCCAGCTTCTTATCCTCTAGGTCATTTAGACCTGCCATATTGAGCTTGGTCAGCTCCATTTTATATACTCTATTTCTCTCCCCGTGCTCCAGCTCTCCTGGGGACAGGCCCTTGGAAGAAACACTGCTGCCTGGCGGGGAAGGTACCTCCCCAGCTGAACCCAATGGCCCATCTAGCTGCCCCTCTGTATATAGGGCCCCTTCCACATGCTCAGGGGCATTTCTAGCTTCCACCCAGGCCCTCAGCGCCTTTTGGAAGTCATTCTTCTTGGTGAGGCCTGGAGTAGCAACTTTGAATTTTCTACATCAGAATTTCTGCTGTTTCACAGTGTAGGTATTCAACCTCTCTTCCTCAAACTCTAGATCCATAGATGCGTTGGATGCTGCTTGGCTCACGGTAATAAAATACCAGTTCCAAGAGAAAAAATCCTACCAAAATGTATGTGGTTGTGTTTGGTCTGCACTCACTAGTAGTGTACACCAGTCACTGTATATGAGTCACACATGCAAGTCCAGAATCCTCACTGCTGACCACTAGTGTTAGAAATGGGGGACTCTAGTTGGCAATGGTTTGTACCTTTGTCCAAATAGGGACCCTTGCTTCTAGTAAGAGTAAGGGGTCTACACTTCTAAAATAACCCCTGCTCAACTCTGTGGTAGCTTGGCACGAGCAAGAAGGCTTATCCCAGAGGCAGTGTGTAAATCATTTGTGAACACATACAGTAATACAGTGAAAACACTACAGATGGACACTACGCAGGTTTTATAAACATAAGTATTATTTATGTAGACTAAACACAATCCCCAAATGACAAAAATCCACAATAGAGTATTAGGAAATGACTTTTAAATGATACAAATAGCTTAGTTCGAAGATGATGGTAAATGCAACACGTTTCTCACGAAGTGCCTTTGGGTGCGTAACGAAAGATAAACAAAAGGTTCGCATGGAGAGGGATGCATCGGTTCCTTGCTTCGGGGGAGGCGATGCGTCAGTTGCTCGATGCTTGTGCAAAGTAGGCGATACGCCTGTTCCTTACAGGAGAGGAGGTGATGCGTCGATCTCGTAGTGCATTCTGGTTGCAATGCGATAAGATGTCGCCTCGATGTGATGCGACAATCCGGTGCGATGGGATAAGATGGCGTCTTTGATGCGATGCGACGATGTGAAGGCAATACGTGCACGCCCGATGGCCGTGCGGCTACTCAGGAACTTCTGAGCCACGACAGGCCCTGCAACACCCTTCTCCGGTAATGCGACTACGGCCCTTGCTGTGGCGACATGCTTCACCGGTGATGCGACGACAAACAACTGCGACGGAGACATGCTTCTCCGGTCCTGCAAAGGCGACCTCTGCGGAGGCGACACGCTTCTCTGGTGAAGCAACGCAACAGCAGCAGCGGTGACACGCTTCTTCTCGTTCCGTCGCGCATCCAGCTCCCAACAATACGCAGGCTTCTGCAGACAGAATTTCCAGCAAGGAAATTCATGGGGGAGCTGGTGGTGAAGTCTTGTATCCCTGAGACTTCAGCAGGAGGCAAGCATAATTCACACCCTTGGAGATTCTTCTTCAAGATGATGAAAGTTCAATTAAAATTCCTTCTCCTTTCCTTGGCAAATATGTAACCACTGCACGCCAACCCTAGAAAATAGCACAATGGCACATGGGCAGTGAAAGTCCTTCAGCTTCCTTGGTTCCTCTCCTTGGCAAAGGTTTGTCTTGATTCCCAAAAGTGATCTAAAGTCTTTAGATTGGGCCCCAATATTTATACTACTAATTTCTTTGTTCTTTGAAGGCAGAGAGTGCCTGCACCTGGCCCAAACCTGTTCTGTCCTCCCTGGTGCAGCTTCCTGGCAGGAGGTGGAGACAGCATTGTTGAAAGCAGATCTGGCCTAGGTAGCTGAAAGTAAATCTTCTCCCCTACTCTCTATTCTGTAAGGACTCAGGGGAGTGAAAGGAAATCTCCACCCCCTACTCTCTATTCAGCCAAAGTCCTATTCAGCCCAGCCCTGACTCATTAGACTGCCGGAGCCCAAGCCCTCCTGTCACTCACAAACCAGACATGTAATACACAACCTAGCAGAGGCAGGCTGGATGGTTAGGTAAAGAAATACCTACTTTTTAAAAGTGGTATTTTCAAACACAGAATGTAAAAATCCCCTTCACTAAAATATGTATTTTAACATTCTGAGTTCAGACATACTAAATTCGTTTTTCTACCATGTTCCCTGGGTCAGTTAGCACTATAAGATGTTATAATCAATCTGCCCATTCTGGCTTATGGGGACAAGCAGCCTTGCAATAGTGAAAATCGAAATTGGCTGTAATTCACTATCAGGACATGCCACACACACCAGGGCATGTCCTACCTTTTACTTACAATGCACCCTGCCCATGGCCTTACCTTAGGAGTGGCTAACATGTAGAAAAAGGAAGGGTTAGGGACTGGTAAGTGGGTGCACTTACCAAGTCGACATGGCAGTACTAGACTGCACGCAGGCTCTGCAACGGCAGGCCTTAGACACACTTTACAAGCTGCTTCTGTGGGTGACATAATCAGTGATGCAAGCCCACTAGCAGCATTGGACCTACAGGCCCTGGGCACACTGTACTAGGGTCTGACAAGTAAATCAAATAAACCAATCACTGGGCCAACCAGATGCAGGTGTGTCTTCAGAAAGCCACATGTGGGCTGGGGCTTTCAGCAGAGAAAGGTGAGGCATGAATATAACTAGAACATCAGAGACAGGCAGGCAAACACCTCTTGACCTGCACTGCCAGGCAACCGTGCAGTACTAAACGAATACAAAATGACCAGCATTTCTCACTCCTCGAAAAGCGCTTTTGATGCCTCATCAGGGGTACCAAGCGCTATATAAATGCAATCCCTTCCCTCTTCTATCCCTCCACTATCCTTTTCAACTCAAATACCAGACTCACATGTCCACTGCTCAAATTTGTTTAATGTTTTCCAATACAAATTCACCACTAATCCTTATTGGGGTCCGGAATAAAGAGCTACTCGCCAAAAAGCGCTTCCATGCCAGGTCAGGGGTAGTAAGCACTATATAAATGCAATTACACTGGGACCGATCTACAAAAGGATTCATGATTACACAAAGCAGTGCCATCAGAATACTCTTTCACATGCTCTTTACTTACTCCAAAAATGGCTTCATGCCTAGGCCCTATAATATTTACTTATTTTTTCCAGTAGTGCAAATACCAGTTGAACAGTTACCAATGTTTCTATTGAATCCATCTGGGTCAGATCTATTGCTTAATTAAAACAGTAAGTGAAACCAGTTGATACCAGGTGTAGCCTGAAGAATATCAAGTAGGAAATATCCTTACACCTTAATATTATACTCAAAATACGAAAGACCAAAGTATTGAGGAGGTAAGTGCATATAGGAATGAAAATTAATATTCCTAATTCCACATTTACAGTACTGACGATACACAGGCACACACATATTTATATCTATATATACATATATTTATAGATATATATATAATATATAAGAGAGAGAGAGAAAAAGTGCCCCTCTGTATAGTTATGCACGAGTCAGTCAGATTTTTCCAAAGGAAGAGTGTTTTTTTGTTTTGCTAATAACACCTTTTCGAAACTTTAGAAACAAAAGTTCAACCACCTCCACTCCTACCTGAAAAGTTTTGGTATAATCCAGCAAGCAGGGACAAAGAAAAAGGGGCTATCATTCAGTTTCCCTAGCACAAAATTAGACGAGGATACAGAAAAAACGGCTGAGCAGAATTTTGTCAGAAAGCTAGATATTTATCCAGAAAGTGGGCTTCTTAAGTCAAGCCTAGGGGCAATGGCATGCGCTGCTCACTCTGTGAGGCGTGCTGTATTGGAGTATGCACTGGAAGCCCCTCCCACTCTCCACTCATATTTGTCATTAGCTTGTGTCATTGTCCTTCGTAAATAGGCTATTTAGTCCCTCCTTGGTACGCCTTGCCTGCTTTTGTTACCTCCCATAACGACTGGACCTTTTATTTGACATATTACATGGTCTGCGTTATAAGTGGGTGAGAACTATTTTGTTTATTCACTAATGAGGACAATGGCGGCTGCTTTTTTTTGTATTTGCAGTGCATTCACACAGGACAATAGCGACCGTATTTTGTATAGAGTGCTATGACACTTTAACTTTAAGAGTGGCTGCCCCATACCCCCAGAGCACTCACGGCACAATGGTGACGCCCTTTCATCTTCTTTTTATATATAAATTTGCATCCTGAGCTTTAGCGATCTGTTGATTTATTTTTAGAACTATAATGTGGAGCGCCGCCCCGGTTTCAGGGACATCCATGTTTCATTTTTTTTTAAACTTTATTGGTATTGTAAATGGCAATGCCATTTACAACACCAATAGCTCAAAGTCTCACAATTGCAAGACCTATTACATTGCAAATGCTTGTTTTTCTACTATTTCCTGGTTCAGTTTTAGTTCTAAATGTATTAACTATGATTCTTTGTTGTATTCTTCCCCCAAGTCCTCTATTTTAGTTAAAGGCCTTATGTCTCTATTTTTCTCCCTTTATAGAGGTCTTCAATAAGGCTGTCCACTTTCTCCCTTACTGTTTATCCTTGCCTTAGGACCCTTTTTAATAAAAATTCACTAAAATCCGCAGATTAAAGGCTTTGTCTTTGGAGATAAACAGCTAAAACTCTCTGTTTATGCGGAGGAAATTTCACTTTCAATTTATTATCCACAGAAA
Source organism: Lissotriton vulgaris (assembly GCF_964263255.1). NCBI lineage: Eukaryota > Metazoa > Chordata > Amphibia > Caudata > Salamandridae > Lissotriton > Lissotriton vulgaris. Next base: position 282,381 of record NW_028247439.1, on the reverse strand, counting down.
TCTTTACCTGCTTTTCTATTGGAAGTAAACAACTTTGCGTCTTTTCAGACTATAAATTGAATGCAGATAAGTGTGAAATTCTTCCCCTAAATAGATTATGTTTTCATGCAGATTTCACTTTATCCTCTTTTCGTTGGAATCCAGTCTTACTCTCATTTACATCTTGTTGCAATCCTTTATTTTTATCTTGGTGGGGTCGCCTAGATACTATAAAAATGATGATAGTTCCTATAATATTATTTTATCTTTTGAACATGAGTTTTAATATTCCTTATTCTCAATATAAAAATAGATAATCCATTTTATCTAATTTCTTGTGGAATAATAGAAAACCTAGGATGTCTCTTCATAAACTTAAAGGACCTAAACATATGCATGCCTTTACAACGCGGTTTTTACAACGCATGCCTTTACAACGCAATGGGCCTTATGTATGAAGCTGTTTTTGAATCGCAAAGGCCGAAATTCACAGAATTTCGGCCTTTGCGATTCGCAAATGGCCTTTTTGCATTATTTCCAATGTATCATACAATCGCAATTTAAGGAATCGCAATAATTTGCGATTCCTTATTTTGCCATAGCATTTAAGGAATCGCAAATTTTGCGATTCCTTAAATGATATGTATGATGCATTTTTGAAGTGCGAATTTGTGTTGAGGAATCGCAATTTACCACCAACTTGTAGTTGGTGGTAATTTGCGATTTCTCATAATAATGCCCTATTTGGCATTCGTGAGGGTGGTATGTGACACATGGGCATGTATGTGTGCCACATGCACACACATGTAGATTTGAGGGGTGCAGCAGGGTGTCTTTGAGACACCCCTGCACCCTTGTAATAATTCTCAAATTGCGATTAGCAAATTGCGAATTCGCAATTTGAGAATTATTGCACCATCATTCCTATGGGCCTCCTGGCCCATAGGAATGCATTGAAAATCATTCTTTATTTGCGATTTTGCAAATTGCTAATTCGCAAATAAAGAATGATAAGGAATCGCAAAAAAATAGCGATTTTGTACATACATACCGTTTTGCGATTTCTAAATAGCGAATCGCAAAAATTCGCTATTTAGAAATCGCAAAATGATATCTTGATACATCCGCCCCATAGTGCTTTGGGGCGCTGGATAGTGAATAGTTTAATTTACTATTCCAACTCCAGTCCCCGTGGATAGTAGGGAAGGTGTTGGATAGTAAATTAAACCTATTCCCTATCCTAGAGCGCCCCCCAGCGCAATGCGTTGTAATGGTTTGCGTTGTAAAAGTTGCGTCGTAAAGGCACTGCGTGGTAAAAGTTGCGTTGTAAATGATGTTTCCCCTCTTATTGATAATCTAAAGATCAATTTTTGAAGTCATCAATTTGGTACAATACTTCTATCAAAATACATAATAAATCAATTTTTGGGAAAAATACTAAAGCTTTCAAGTGGATTCATCAGCTCTTTCAAAATGGTGGTTACCTTTCATTTTCGGTAGTCCAGTCACATTTTTCCCTTCCTGATTCAGATGAAGCCAAATATTTGTCATTAATTTCCGTAGCTCCATCCCCTTATAACAACTTTTTGGTTGATCATACACTTTCTTTCCCACTACCTCATACATAAGCTATTAAATGTATTGCCTTCTGCATCTCAACTATATAAACATTTGACAATCATTTCCAATACTAGGGTTAAACTAGAGGTAGATAGTGTTTGGGAAATCTATTTGAAAGCTACATTTTCAATTCCACTTTGGAATAAAATTTTGACCAAAATAAGGAAATCTTCGAGAGCAACTAATGCAACTCAAACTTTGTTTTTTTATCTATAATCGACTTTTGATCACTCCTGCTACATTACACAGAAAATATTCTGATGTCCATTTTAAGTGCTGGTCTTGTTCCACAGCCTCAGGAGATCTTATACATATGTTATTTGAATGCCCTTTTGTTTATGATTTTTGGTTGAAAGTTTGGCAACAGATAAATGCTATTTTAGCACACATGTTCCATTTACTTGTATTAATAATTTTCTATGAAGTGTTTCTGAAGATTGGTTGTCTCAATCCAAGGATTTTAATATCATAGATTTACTTCTTTCTGTTTCTTTTCAACAGATTACAAAATCTTGGAAAGATGCATCTCAGGTATCTTTTCAAGCATGGTGGTATGGAGTTTTCCATAATCACAGAGGTGATTGAGCATATGTTTATCCAGTTACACTTGCTATCAAAAGGGATCCCTTATGGCTACCTATAACAATTTTTCAATAATTCTGCTTGTACGTCATATTTATGCAATACCCTAATTGAAGAAGTACCTAGAACTCCATGAATTGTTCCTTATTATTATTGTTCAGTTTACATGTTTTAAGCCTCTAGGTCTTTTTGTAGAATTTTCTGATATTGATATATAGCTGTTAGCTTTTCATGATGGTGTATGATTATTGCACGTTTTCTCATTTTCCTTTTTGTTTCCTATATTTTATGCATTTAATACTTGCGGTTATATGCTCAATGAATACTTTTGTATTTGTTCTCACTATAATTGCATATTTATTGCAATAAAATTTACTTTCAAACTTAAATAAAGACTGTGCAGCTTTACTGTCACCGCAAAGGCAGCTAAGGGAAGATTGGGCCCAGTCATGTGCTGCAACTGACAGTACTTAGAGCTCTCCTGTGCATTCTGCCACCAGAAACCATGGTGTGTACACTGTGGAGGGGATCATACCTCCAATCAATACACCAGAGATAGAGATACAGAACTAGGAAAGTGTAAAAACTGCATAGGGAATGCAAACTGCTGTTAGATCTTTTCCCTTACTTTTGTGTTGAGCGGGGACTCAAGTTTAACAGTGCTAAGACCAAATTTATGTTTTTCTCTAAAAACTGGGCAATCCTTTGTAACAGGCAGATACTACTTGGTAATACATTCATTGATCAGGTGTCTGCATTTGACCATCTAGGTATCAGAATGAAACCCAACATGAGCTGGGCCCCCCAAATGGAAAAGGCTCATTTGATGCTCACCCAGCAGACTGCAAACACACCAAAGGTCCATCATAAGACCGTCTTCTGAAGGGTTGCCCCGACCCTTGAGATCTACAATTTCAAAGGTATTGGGTCTGTGTTGTATGGATCAGAATTATGGGCCTCCTCTAATGCAAATAGTCTTGATATGGTGGAACACAGGTTTCTGGGAGCCTCATTATTACTTCCCATGAGTACTCTTCTGACACCCCTACATTTGGATCTTGCCCAGCAGAAGATTTCACATAAAATCGCCGTTACGACGCATGCAATGTTACAACGCGTGGTAAAAACCAAGCATGCCATTACATAGCATGCGCTTTTACAACGTATGCGATGTAATGTGTAATGATGGCTGCTGCGGCTATCCAAGTCGTTGTGAGGAAACTTAGGCAGTTTCCTCACAACACCGCGCACCAAGCAGGAAGGAGGAAGCAGGAACAGGGAGCAGAGACGGTGACACTGGAGAGGAGAGAGGTAAGGGAGTTTGAGCTTGGGGTGGGTGTTCCTTTTGTAGGGTTTAGGGTAGTGTAAAAGTAGTGTTATAACGTTTGTGTGGTTTTTTATGTTTTAGTGTTTTGTTTTTTTGTAGTGTAGTGTAGTGTAGTGTAGTGTTATGTCGAAGGGTTTGTTTAGTGTAGTGTATTAGGGTTTAGGGTACTGTTGTAGTGATTTAGATTTTAGGGTAGTGTAGTTGTGTTTGTGTAGTGTAGTGATTTAGGTTTTAGGGTAGTGTAGTAGTGTTTGTGTAGTGTAGTGTTTTAGGGTTTAGGGTAGTGTAGTGTTTTAGGTTTTAGGGTAGTGTAGTTGTGTTTGTGTAGTGTAGTGATTTAGGTTTCAGGGCAGTGTAGTAGTGTTTGTGTAGTGTAGTGATTTAGGTTTTAGGGCAGTGTAGTAGTGTTTGTGTAGTGTAGTGTTTTAGAGTAGTGTAGTGTAGTGTTTTAGGGGTTAGGGTAGTGTAGTGTTTTAGGGTTTAGTGTAGTATAGTAGTGTTTGTTTAGTGTTTTAGGGTAGTGTAGTCGTGTTTGTTTAGTGTTTTAGGGTTTAGGGTAGTGTAGTAGTGTTTGTGTACTGCAGTGTTGTAGGGTTTAGGGTAGTGTATCATTTTATTTTTTAGTGTAGTATAGTAGTGTTTGTGTAGTGTAGTGTTTTAGTGTAGTGTTCTAGTGTTTTAGGGTTTAGGGTAGTGTAGGGGTGGGAGTAGTGTGGGTAGTGATGTAGTGTAGTAGTGTTTTAGGGTTTAGGGTAGTGTAGGGGTGGGAGTAGTGTGGGTAGTGTTGTAGTGTATTAGTGTTTTAGGGTTTAGGGTAGTGTAGGGGTGGGAGTAGTGTGGGTAGTGGTTTAGGGTAGGGTAGTATTGTTTTAGGGTTAGGGGTAGTGTAGGGGTGGGAGTAGTGTGGGTAGTGTTGTAGTGTAGTAGTGTTTTAGGTTAGGGGTAGTGTAGGGGTGGGAGTAGTGTAGTAGTGTTTTTGGGGTAGGGGTAGTGCAGGGGTGGTTGTAGTGTGTTTTGTAAGTGTAGGGTTAGGGTTGTCACTTACTTTGCAAACATTAACCACGAGTATAGCTTTACCACGCATGCCTTTGCGTTGTAATGGCATGCAAGGTAAAGGCATACTCGTGGTAAAAGTATGCAATGTAATGGCAGATCGGTGAAATTGACATAGCGTAGTAATACCGCATTGTAATGGCACGTGTGGTATTACTATGCGATGTAACGTCATACAACCCTATTGTGATGGTGCAAGAGATCTTATGGCCCTACAGGGCATAGAGAAGATACCATGGTTTTGCACCATAAAATTGCTTTTACAGAAGTTGGGTCTCAACATTTATTGGTCCTCTCCTGAGTTTTTGTGTACGCTTTCCTGAGACAAGATTGAAAACATGTATTGGGACGTTGCAGCTGAGGATACTGTGATTAAGAGCACAGGTACCTTCAGAATGTTTTTTATTGATTTTAAACCATGCATGGGTTTTGAGGCACTTGTGGACAAAATTGTATCAGCTCTAGCTCTTAACCTATACCTGCAGCTGAGATATGGCACCCTCTCAGTTAAAGCCTTTAGCATCTAATGACATGATGAGAGTGAGGGAGACGACAAGTGCCCAGTATGAAGAGGGGATAATGAAACGTTGAAACACATACGATTGTTCTGCCCTCAGTACAGCATGCTTTGGGCCAAATAGATTGTGCCCCTCTGCAAGAACCTAGGCACCAGAAGTCATTTGGTTGCCTTTAGAATTCTGAAAACAAGTATATAGAATCCATGTATTTGGTGAGGCAACATTTCTTATGACCTTCTGGATTAGGCGTACCAAGTGCAAATGAAATGATGAGGACTCCATTCCACATTTGGTACTGACGGGGACGCTGGCTTTGTATTTGTAACCCCAAAGCCAACTTGGACCTATTGCTTTTATATGTCACGTTAAGATAATTTAGTAAGTAATTAATTCATAGATTGGTCCTCTCCAGAGTTGTTAAGTACGCTTTCCTGAGATAAGATTAAAAACATGTATTGGGACTTTGTAGCTGTGGAAACTGTGTTTAAAAACACAGGCACCCTCACAATTTATTTTATTTATTGTGATCCATGCATGGGCTATGAAGCAACCGTTTGTGAAATTGTGCCAACTCTATCTTGTAAACCATATCTGCCGTTTAGATATGGCGCCCTCTGAGTTAAAGCCTTTAGCATCTAATGACATGATGAGAGGGAGGGACACGACTAGTGCCTGGCATGCACAGGGGATAATGAAATGCTGAAACACATATTGTTTTCAGCCCTCAGTACTGCATGCTTTGGGCCAAGTAGATTGTGAAGCTCTGGAAGACACTATGCACCAGAAGTCATTTGGTTGCCTTTAGAATTTTGAGAAAAAGTACAAGTAGACTCCATGTATTTGGTGAAGCAATATTTCTTCTGGATTAGGTGTACCAAGTGCATACCAAGTGCAAATGAAATGATGTGGGCTCTATTTTGCATATGGTACCTACTGGCAGGGATGCTGGCTTTGTATTTGTAACCCCAAAGCCAACTTGGACCTATTGTGTAGTGTTGAGGTCCGTAGCCAAGATGTAGTTTCATGTAGATTTATTAACTTCAGTTACAAATAGGTGGTTGTAGAGATGCAGCCCACCAGGACTGCTGCTCAGCCCATAATCCAACTGACACACTCAAGCATCCAGGCACCCAAACATTCCATTAAAGACTCTCACACCAACATGCCATGCATCACATTCACACTGGCTGAGCAGCTAGGGATTAAGTAACCTGATAAATACAATACAGGTTACAACATACCATCCCTTCTTCCACAAAACAAAAATGGAAACCACAAAGAAGAAAAAGGTTCAAACAAGGAGAACCCCAAGAAATAGAAAAATGGAAAAGTGGGGAAAAAGCAAGAAGAAAGTGAACCCAAATGTGAATGGATCAAATATGCCAAACAAAAAATAAAGCGTAAACAAGGAAGGAATACATTGGAGATATGCAAGGGTAAGTACAAGAGAAAATGAAATGAAAGATTAAGACAGAAGAGAAATGGTTTTAAATTCAGAAACAAATATTCAAGGCATGTACAATAAGTACATGCAAGAAAAATAAACAATATAGAAGTGGTGCAAAGATTAATATACATAAAATGTATATCATCCATCATCCTCCTAAAGTCTTTTTACAGAAACATAAGAAATGGGTGATGGACACCCAAACTGACTTTTCCCAACATACAGGTGAATAAATGGACCAGAAACATGGAACATCTACACCAAACATCAACCGAAGAAAATAGAGAGGGGAGGAAAGAAAAAGAATATTCACTGCTAACCTTGCAGCCAAACAGGCCTAGGGCAGACAATCATGAGTGTGGCAGACTCATGCACACAAACAATGATACACATGGGTCTCGTACCCATTAAAACCCCTACTTAGAGGTTATTAGCATGGATCAGACAGCAGAACACATGTGCCTCATACCCATTAGAACCTCTATGTTAAGGTTAGAAATGTTGACAGAACAATAGAACACAAGGGACTCATACCCATTGGAACCCCTTGTGTGGAGGCTTGTATGTGAACAAAATGATTGAATATATGGGACACGCACCCATAAGCAATAGAAAAAAAAAACATGGGACTTGTACCCATTAGAACTACGTAGATGGGACTAAAACACACTACAGACTGCGTAGATGAAACTAACACCCACTATAAAACGATGGGACTTGTACCTATTAGAACTACATAGATGGGACTAAAACTCACTACAGACTGCGTAGATGGGACTAAGACCCACTATACAAACAAAGGGACTTGCACCCATTAGAACTACGTAGATGGGACTAAAACCCATCAAATGTGATAAAGGTGTTTGGTAGCCAAGAACTGCAGTATGCGTAATACAAGATTGCGTGGACACTAAGTGGGGAAAAACTTGCACAATGACACAACAAAACCCAATCCTGGTGAGCGACCCCTCAACCTAGTATTGCTACTATGGCCACACATTCGACTTATTGACTCCAACAAGCATGTAACACAAACAATCTCGCATTAACAACAAATTGCAATCAAAGATGGTCACACTAGATTTTGAGTCAGACCAATTCAAAAAAACCATTTAGGGTTAAACAAATTAAAAGTGAATTTTTTGACAATCAATGCATTTGCCCCTATACGAAAAAGTTAGCTGCAAACGGAAACAAGCATTTGCAATGCAATAGGCCTCGCAGTTGTTAGAGTTAGAGCCACTGACATTGTAAATGGCAATGCCTTTTATTTATGTGTTGGTTTTTAAAACGTAAATAAAAGGCATTGTCATTTACAGTGCCAATATGTTCAACTCTCGCAAATGCGAGACCTATTGCATTGCAAATGCTTGTTTCATTTTAGCAATTGGACTGCAAATCTCACCCTGCTCATTGTTGTTGTTGCAAAATCAACGACTGGCTTACAGTCATAATTAAGACAAAGGGTCAGGTGGCAACTTACATATAACCCATTAGCGCATAATATCCAGCCCCATTGGCTTTGCCAATACTTGCTTTTATTTGGAAATCAGATTCTAGATGAAAGGATGGGAAAAGTCTAAGGAAATCAAATGTAAAGCAGAACCTTGTGGACGGGTGTCAAGCTGGTCATCTCACTTACAGATGGCGAGAAACGGCAGGAGGCTGAGTGAGCCACGTGTCAGACGTGTGTAATACAAAAAGACGTGGTAGGCCTTTAACAGGAGATTTAACTCTCTCGTGTACAATAAAGACAATAAAGTGGTGTCAAAATAAATAAATAACACTCACGAGAGGCCAGCATTGCAAATTTCTTCCCGTCATAATAGCCACCATTAAGCATCTAATTAAAGAGTGTAGTCAAACAGATGTACGCTATTGTTCCCCATGGGCGATGACAACATCTGAGCACCAGGAATCGGGCACGCAAGGTGTGGGTGCTTCTAAACAATACAGCTGGCAGTTTACTACGGTGCTATAGTTCAATTAACCATAGCCCCGAAGGGTGGATAGAAAAAATACTACACGAGAAAGAACGTGTTAGTCGATGGAAGGCTAAGCATCGTGGAATCAAATTCTAAAGAAAAGAATAACCGTCCTGTCCTTATGTAGCTCAGAACTGTGTCCAATCTAGCGGACTATAACCACCCTGAACATCGCAATTTAATTGTGCGGTTTATTTGAAGAGCATTAGTTTTAATAATGTTTGAAACCAATCTATGCCCCCGGAATCCCGCCGCGGCCGCCCCGGAAGTCAGGCACGGTCGCCTGTGACGGGGGCGGAGCCACGTCCAGACCGGAAGAGGAGGCAGGCGGAGTCGATGCGTCTCGCGGCCCTGGGCTCCTGTGAGCGGTGTAGAGCCCCGGGGCCGAGCTAGCAGGAGGTTGGGCGCCGCGTGCTGACAGCAGAGTCCCCGACATTGGCCAGGTAAGTTCCAAAAGGCTGGGGGAACTTGGTGCACGTGTGTGTGTGTATGCTTGTGTGTGTATGTATATGTGCGACGGTGACGGCGGAGGAGGGGGGGCCTTGGTGCACTTGTGTGTGTGTGCGCGCGTGTGTGTATGTGTGAGGGGGGGTGTCTCTGTATGTATGTATGTGCGTGCGTGCATGGGCGCTTGTGTGTGTGTCTGTGTGTGTATGCGCATGCGTGTGTGGTGCTTGAGCTTCCCAGGAGACGCGCCTGGCCACAGCGCGCGCTCCAGTTTCAAATCGCCTCCAAGGCGATGCGTGCGGCCGGCACTGTCTCCTGGGAAGCATAGTCGCCAACAAAAGATCTCTAGCGAGACACAGCGCTGACGCGCTGTGTTTTCGCTACGAGACCTAAAAACTTGAAATGTCAGGGGACCCCACAGGAATTACATGCAGCGTACTGATACACTTTCCAGAGAAGCATGTAAATGCATAGTAAAGTTTGATAACCCATTTACAAACTTATGTAAAGGGTGGCCCCAGACACAGGTGCGTTACCAAACTAGTTCCATTTCTTGAGCAGAACAGCCATATTTGGAACCTGGGAAAATCCCAGTCTTCATCAAAACACGTACTTCCATGCAAATAACGGAGATATCCGGACGAGATGTAATGGAAGTTGGACAAAACGTAACAATTTACAATGATTCTTTTTATCCAAAATGCAGAGCGGAGAAGCAGCACACCAGGATCTACTGGTACAATTTGCAGTTGCCAGAAGGCTGTCTGGAGATTACAGGATACTACATGGCTCGTGCATCACCTCCAACCCAAAATGGCGGCACAAATATGACGCTCTGCAGGATGGCTCATGGTGCGTCCATGCAGCAGGGAGTCCCATAGCAGCCCTAAGCTGTTAAGAAACTAAGACGTCACAGAAGATCTCAAAGCGGCACTGGATGACTGCATAACATGGTAAGATTCAATGCAAGTGCACTATTATTAAATTCAAACGGCAACATAGCAGATTAACCGTCCTTGTGGCCTTGCAGTAGAAAACACTTTGTAAAAGGGGAAAATAACCACTGCATACTTTAACAAAAGTTCAAATAGCCCCTTCCATCTGCCAGTACCGAGTCTGGATCAGAGTCCAAATTCCCAATGTGTATTGTGCGAGATCGAGTGGATGTTACACTGGCAATGTCGACAGCAACAATTGCTTGCATGTAAAAAATCCTCAGATCCTGGAACATTACTTTTTAAATTCCACCCGTTCTTGTAGATTGCCACATGGAGTCAAATTATATTTAAAACTAGCTGTACCCGGCCACGCGTTGCTGTGGCTCAGTCTGGTGAAATGGAAAAGAAAGAAAAGAGGAAGCACATGTTTGTAATATCTTTAATTTCACAGTGCTTGTGGGTCTATAATATTTTTTGTTGTTCTATTGTCTGTGCAGATATAGAGATTGGCTGGTTTGCCGACTCTAGAACACGCAACATATAATTGTCCATGTGAGAAGCAATCCGTGTCTGGATGTAAACCGCACAATTCTAAAGATTGGCCCTGAGCTTTGTTGATGGTGATTGCAAACGCCAATCGAATTGGGAATTGCACTCTCTTAAATTGAAATTGCATATCTGTTGGAATCATAGGAATGCAAGGAATGAGGACATCTTCACCTTTGAAAGGTGTTGTCAAGATTGTTGCTTCTATGACGTTGCTCATTAATTTTTTTACTGCAAGCCGCGTGCCGTTGCCAAGCTTTGGCTGGTTGATATTTCGCAACATGATAATTGGCACGCCGATTTTCAATTGCAGTACGTGCGGTGGCATCCCTGGCAGATTGAGTGAATTCAAAAATTCTGTTGGCTAATTAACCACTTCATCTGCTTCCACAACAGTGTTGACGGACTTGTATGTGACTGCCTCGCATTGAATGTTAGACTGAATAATATTGTTAAGTTCGTAGATATTTTTGTTCTTGCCCGCAAGAAAAGCTTGTTCACTCAGCCAATCGTGATTCTTATAATTGGCGTGACTAAATTGCAGAAGTTATGAGGCAATGAAATTCGTCCTGAGGTCAGATCAACTGGCACCTTTCCGTTCCGGCGCAGATCAACCGGCACCTTTCCGTTTCAGTGCCTTTTACCTGTCACAGGTGTGACATCTACATATAAAAACACACGTGTATTCGAATGCAAATTTGTGTCAAAATGTCAAAGCAATCGGTGAAGAACTTTAGGAGATTTAAGATTTTGAACAAACAAACAGTTAAATTTTTATTTATATAGATAAGGAGTACTCACAGTTCACGCATAACTGGTCCCTGCAAAACAGTGTGTACTATGTTTACAGAACACAAAAACACTACAGACATGCCAGGACACATCCTCAACTAGCTGTCCGACCCGTGTCAGTATGTAGGCATGCTCTTGTTACAATTGAAGACATTGAAGATGGCAGTTCCCCACACTGTCAGTAACAAAAGTTCAGTCCAAATTGACTCCAAAATGCCGCTGCCAGGATCTGGCAACAGACGGGGAAAGTACTTTAAATAGACACAGCAAGATAATAAATCCATCGGCTAAAGTGAAGGACACTGGTGAAATGCTCAGGATTACACAGGAAGTCACAGTAGCAGATATTCCAAATGTATAGCCCAATGAAGTACAAGCAGATTGGGCTGCCTGGTGAAAGAGACACTGGTGGAGTGATGAGGATCACACAAGCTGTCCTGAAAGCAGGAATTCCCAATCCTTTAGCTCAATGAAGTACAAGTTGACTGGGGCTGCCCGATGACAAGGACACTGGTGAGGCTGACATGCCATGTTAAGATCATTTTAGTAAGTCATTAAATCATAGATTGCTGCTTTTAGTCTGTAGGAAGAGTTGTTTCTTTTTATCTTAAATATTCATTTTTTGATCCATTGGTATGTTTTAACTTCTATATTTCCCTCTCTGTCAACAGCTGGTTTGTTTTTATGTATTTTGTATCTTGTTTTTATTTTGTTTCAGTGCTTTGATGATTTCTGGGGTCAAAATGAAGTATTTGTATGATATGGTTGAGGAAATCATCCTAGAGGTAGGCTTCCGGGTAGATACTGGGGGGAGGGGCTATGGGTTGGAGGGTAGGGAGGAAGGGTAGGAGGGTCTGTGGCCAAGGGAGGGTTAAAAAAAAGGGGGAAAACTTTTATTGCAAGAAGGAACAATAGTTTGAATAAAAGTGAGGTACACTTTACTGACAAATTCTGTGTACAGAGAAAGGTCAAATGTATGAATAATAGATATGTTTATGATTAGACTACTTGTTTGGAATGTTGCTGGTCTCAATGGTAAACAGAAGAGGAGATTGGTACAAGAGGAGGTAGATATGTATAAACCTTATTTCGCGCTTATGACAGAAACACACATTGGTTATCAAGATAGAAAACTGTTATCTCAAATGGGGTATGAGTTTGTGGTTTGCACAACCTTGGGAGCCTCTATTAGGGGGGTTGCTATACTCAAACAGAAAACAATTAGGCATTGAAATTATTAAAACTGCATCAGATGCACGGGGTAGGTGGGCAATCGCTCAGGTTCAATTTGAACTCAAGTAACTTGTTTTGTGTCTGGTATATGGGCCTAATACTGACGATCCAAAATTGTATGAGCAGCTAAGTATAGAACTATTAGAGTGGGAGGGGGCGGTATTGGTCATGGGGGATTTCAATTGCGTTATGGATTATAAAATAGATTCTACAGGACAAGGTAATCCAAGGAGGATGCGTAAGGGCAATTATTGAGCTTGGTAGACTGCATAATTTGAAGGATATATGGCGCTCAAAATACCCTAATATACGTGGCTACACATATTATTCATCGCCACATAGATCCTGCTCTCGAATCGATATGGTGTGGGCTACTGATCAAATATTGGGCAATTGCAATATGGAATTATGCCTGAGGGTCACATCAGACCACAACCCGATTTTATTAGAATTTGAAATTATCGATCAGATTCGGGTTGCACAGCTTTTCACTTTTCCAAGGTACTTATTTATAGACTCTCATTTTGTTTCATTATTAAAAGAACATATTAATGAATATATAGAGCTGAATATTAATACAGCTACTAGTAATGCAGTTTGAGACGCTTGTAAATAGCATAAGGGGCTTCGCCCAACAATATATTTTTAGGAAAAATGCTGAAAATCGCAGAGATACAAAGATAACCACTTCTAATATCCTGATAATGGAGCAGAAACTAGCAGAGGTGACTAAACAAGGAAAAGTAAATATTGAAGAATTAAGAATGGAATTGCTAAAACTACAATCATCTATTAAAAAGACTTTAAGAGAAAGATATAGTGCAAAAATACACAAGTACAAATTGGCCCAATATGAAGGAGGGGAAAGAATTGGTAAAGTGCTGGCCTACAAGGTGGCTGATAAGAAAGCTAGAACAAAGATTAAAACAAGCAGAGGCTCCAATCAATGTAACTACGATAAGCCAGAAGAAATTCTAGATCAATTCACTAATTATTATCGAAAACTATACACGCCAGATAGCGCTCCTACCAGGGTAAAAATACTTCAATATCTTGATAAACATATGCCCACACAAAGAGATATCGAAGCCGTTAAACAACTCAGCTCTAAAATCACATTAACTGAAATAGAAAAGGCAATCTCAGCATTGCATTTGAGAAAAGCTGCTGGAGAAGACTGCATACCCTTGGAATTATATAAAATCTGTTCACAGGAACTACTTCCACTCTTAGAGTCAGTAATTGATTCCATAGCGGAGTCAAGAAAGGCTCACACATCTTGGAAAATAGCCAAAATAGTTTTTTTTCCTTAAGAAAAATAAACCCCGGGATGAATGCAGCTCTTATCGGCCGATTTCTCTGATTAATTCTGACGCAAAAATGTTTTAAAAAATTTTGGCCAATCGCTTAGCCCCTATTATGCCGGATCTGGTCAATATTCAGCAGCATGGGTTCGTGATGGGGAGAGACACTACGGCTTATGTTAATATGGCAATCACAGCATTCGACGTTGCCTCAACTACTCTCACCCCACTCAAAATGGTCATGTTAGATGCAGAAAAGGCTTTTGACCGAGTGGGGTGGGAGTATTTGTGGGAGGTACTGAAGAAGATCGGTATCCAGGAACAATATATAGATTGGGTGCGTTCATTATATGACAACCCAATGGCCAAGATTAGCTATGGGGGAACTGAGTCGATAAACTTTTTGATAGAGAGGGGAACAAGGTAAGGGTGCCCTCTATCGCCTCTGCTCTTTGCTTTATCTTTGGAGCCATTTTTAAACGCACTCTCCGCCCAAGATAACATCATTCCAACACAACATGGCGGGAAGAGCTTAAAAATAACTGCCTTGCAGATGATATAGCGGTATTTACCACGGATTTAGTTAGAGCCATTCCAGAAATAATAAAAGAGGCCGCTAATTTTGGAGACGTGTCAGGATACAAATTAAATGTAAGTAAGACCCAGGTTATTGCCAATTATAAACCTTTGGAACCTATCTTGGGTCTATGCCAAAGCGCGACATATTTAGGAATCAAGCTGGCAGCTAACATTGATAAGGTAATAACAATGAATTATGACTCATTGCTAAAGGAAACTACTTTAACCTTAAAAAAATGGCACAAGATACCGCTTAGTCTAGTGGGGCGTATAAATCTAGTAAAAATGAGGATTTTGCCTAAATTTTTATACTTATTTAGATCCATCCCTCTACAACTTCATAAACTTTTCTTTAAGAAATTGGAAGATATCTGTAGTAGCTTTGTGTGGGGCTACAAAAAAGCGCATAGATCTATGAAACATTTGAACTACCAATCGACAAGGGAGGTTTAACATTTCCTGATTTTAGGATATATTTTTTTGCTACTTTTTTCCATCGTATACGAAGTCTGCTGAAAAACGAGAGATCGTTATACTATCATCAGTATATGCTAGGATCTGTCTGCAATCAATTTTTATTTCGTGTACATGACCCAAACTACTTCAAAAGAGTTACATTTAAGACAGCTAGACACATTAAGAACATTTGGGATCAAATTATGACTATAGATAAGATCTCTTTATACAAAGCAGAGCTTAGAATATGGGGTAACCCAGGAATAACTAGTATTTTTTCAGATGGACAGGGAATCATTGGGCTAGACATGGCGTTAGTACTTTGGGGGATATCTATGGTCCAAATGGCTTTCTAGATTTTGATACTGTAAAACTCCTATATGAACTAAACGATGATATGTACTTTAAATATATTCAAATACAAGATTTTTTACTTCGTAGGATGAAAATTATCAAAGTGTCTCACTCAGATACACTAGTATGTTTATATTCGGATAAAATGAAATCACTTATAAGCTTGGGCTATGGATAACCGAGCTCAGGTAAAATAGATGATAGTGGGAAAATAGCGGCCAAATGGTCGTCTAGACTGGGAATAAACATAAACCCCACACAGATATCATCTTCACTACGCCAAATTAACCAGGTAGTCCAATCTTCCAATTTGAGGCTGCAGCTATATAGAACAATTACTCAGCTGTACTATACTCCTCAAAGAATATCAAGCTGGACACTAGGAAATCAATCAAATGATCGAACAAAATGCCCGAAATGTAATATGGAAGCAGCAGGCATTGAGCACATGTTTTTTTCTTGCCCAGAGTTAACTCTATTTTGGAAGGGGGTAACGGATGTTTTAACTAGGAAACAAATTTTCACTCCACCATTATCGGCACATTTGATCTTATTAGACATTCAAGATGTCCATAGCCAATATAAAGACTTAATAACTATAGTATACGCCTGTGCTAGGCTAGTCATAGCTAGATCCTGGATATCAAGGAACTGACCGAAAGTAATCGATTGGTGGATTCTGATAAATGAAATAAATGTAATGGAACTTTCATTAGCAAGACTTCGAGGTACTTTCTTTGAACTGTGAAACTCAGGATAAAAATGTTAGAATAAACCAGCCTACATTTCTGTTTGTATTCTTTAAAGTATACTTTTGAAACTTTATAAGGTCGTTCTCTGTATCAGATATTATTTTGTTAGTCTACATTTGTTTTTCTTGTTTGTATATTTTATGCTATGTAAATTCAATGAAGATGTTCTTCTTGCAATAATAAAATGTATTTAAAAAAAAAAGGAAATCATCCTGCAAGCTATCAAGGCTGTCGCTGCCTACAAAAAGCAAAGAAGCATGAACTTCGGAAACAAATAAAACAGCAACACCAAGAGATATCTCTCAAACCATCTGCAACTGACCTGGGGCAGCAAAAGAATGCATGCAGAAATCAGGAACCACAAACATGGCAAAGGGCTATGTCTCAAGCCATACTTAAGCAAGAGACCATAGTAATGTATGTGTGGGGGCAGGACTTATGCAGGTGTTGCTAATCCAAAGTAAGGTAATCCACCATCACCGACCACCCCAGTTTTGTCTTGGAAAATAAACAGTGCCGTAAATTGGCATGAACTCATTGTGAAGATCACAAAGATAGTTCCAGAGAGGAACATCCACCCTTTAGGGACAATGGTGAGGTAATCAACCATCAAAGCAGCCAATACTAAGCAAACCTCTGTTTCTTGATGTGGAATGCCAGCAGCATTCAAAAGAATACTGATAAACTCCTTCACCTTCACCTGATGGAATCTAAAGAGGTGAGTGCACCACTTATCCGTGAAACACATCTCCAAGGAGGCCAGAAGTGTAACCTTGCAAATTATCAAGTTTACTGCACAGACTGCTTGACTAGAGCCAAGGGAAGAGGAACAGCTGTGATCATCAACACAAAAGTGAAGCATGAAAAGATTGCTCTTTCACCAATGGGAAGCATTTTAGCAACTGGTATACAAGTCTAGACATCTGCAGCTCAATTTGTTTGATTGCCGCCAACTCCCTGCCCCCAAAAACAAAGCTATGCCCAAGCGACGTAGATACTTTATCGGACTCCAGCATCTCAACTCTCAGACTACAAATGGCAATGGACATGCTCTTCTTGCCCACTCAAGGAATATGCTGGCTCAACTCTTCCAACACACTATGCTGGTATAGCAGGTCTGAAAACAGATGTTTTGGTTATTGTTGTCAAGAAAAACCTTTCCTAGTCCATTTAGTTGGACACTTTAACAGCACTAACGTCCGACCACAACCCTGTACTTGTCAAAATTGAAAATGAAATTTAAAACCACCAACAGTGCATTAGATACAACTTCAAGAAGGTAGAGTGAAATCCATCGAGGACATTGGCAAAGGTGTAAACCACTTCGCAGCTGAAGTCTACAATGCTATTGAATGCAGCGTTCCTCAACAAAACCCTCAATGCTGTGCCATCTACGACCTACCGAAAGGCATCACACAGTCAATAGTTAACAAAAATAAAGCACAAAAACAGTGAAAAAAAGTATTTCAACCTTCACCTGCTGAAGAAGTGTAACATGCTCACTATGCTGCTGAAAATGCACATAAACCAGCACCAAAGAGAAGGATGAGAAGCTACTACATATTACTCCTCTCTCTGATGAGTGATCCATCTGGAAAAAAGGAACCAAACCCACCAATACACGTGGCATGCAGCAACAGAGATGAGGCAGAGGTCCATCCTGATACACTAGAGGAATCCTTCAAGCCTAGATAGGCCAGCAAATTAACATCAGAAGTAGAATAAGAAGTTGAATTGGAGCACCCACCGGAAACGGAAAGCTGCAAAAACTGAGGAACGCTCAGGGGATGAAGTGCTTAGTCTTGTAAAGAAACTGAAAACTGGCAAGAAATCAAGACGAGAAGGAATAAGTAATCAGGTCATCAAGATGCTCCCAAATACAGCAATGGATTATCTTGCTGATATCTTTAATGAATATGTATCAAGCAACAGTAGTCCCCTAAAGCCTGGAAAGAAGCAAGAGTCATTGTATTTACCAAGGCTGTGAAATTATTAAGAGATCCTGCAAGCTACTTTCCTATAAATCTACTATCTAGCTTATCAACGGCCTTTGAAAAGGCCACTCTTCCCCATCTCACTAAATACCTTCTTTCCAAAAATTGTTTGCGTTCCACAAAGAGCATTCAGAAAATCATCAACTTCCCAAAGTGGTGGAAATTACAAACCTTGGATTTAAAATCAACAAATGAACTGAAGTAGTCTTTCTGGATGTAGCCAAAGTGTCTTGCCGAGGAGTAAGGCACAGAGAACTGATCTACAAAAACATTAAGCTCAAGTTTCCAAGCTATATGGTAAACCTGCTGCCTATCTAGCAGAACATACCTTCATGTAACAGTACAAGAGGAATGCTCAACAGTGAGCCCTTTTCTTGCTGGAGTGCCTCATAGATCCATTCTTGGACCATTTATCTTTCGTCTATTTACAAACAATATTAACAAAGACTTAAAGAGGACAGATCTTGCACTTTAGGCCAATGATGTTGCTATCATTTCTTAGTCTTTCAGCAAAAGGGAAGTGGCTAAGAACCTTGAAACATCTCTCAGCAGAACCTCTGGTTGATACAGTGACTGGCAGATAAACCTCAACACAAGCAAAACCACAGAAATAATATTCACCAGAAAGATTATAGAGCATCCACAAGTCCATCTCAAGGGAGAGGAAATAAAGCAGGATACGCCATCTCTTACCTAGAGGTGACACTGGACTCCAAACTCAGGTAGAGAAACCATATTGAAAAAACTTACCAGAAAGCATCAACCAAACTGGCTAGGTTATAGCCACTTCTGAAGACTAACAGCCTAATTCATGAAGCCTAAATCGGCTCGCAAAGGGCCAGATTCTGAGAATCTGGCCCTTTGCGAGTGCGATTTTTGCATTTGGGATTCAACATCCAAAATGCAAAAATCGCTATTTGCTAATTCGCATATTTGCGAGGAATTACATTTAAGGAATCTCTATTTGAGATTCCTTAAATGTAATTCATCATCCATTTTTCAATTGCCAAATCGCAATTTCGGCCCGCAATTTACCGCAAGGTCAAACCTCGTGGTAAATTGCGAAAACTCAGAAAAATGTATTTAAATGCATTTTTCTGAGTTGCATGTTACACACACACATGTCCTTTGGACATGTGTGTGTGTGCAACACCTGTGTTAATTTCCATTGCAGGGGTGCTACAGGGTGTCCTTCGGACACCCCTGGCACCTTGTACTCGCAATCTAATTTGCGATTAGCTAATTGCTAATCGCAAATGAGGAATGACTCCCCGTGCATTCCTATGGGCCTTTTGGCCCATAGGAATGCATGGGGAGTTATTTCTTATTTGCGATTAGCAATTAGCTAATCGCAAATAAGGAATCAGTGGGAATCGCAATTAATATTGCGATTCCTACATGAATACCGTTTTGCGAGTCTCAAATAGCGATTCCTTATGATTCGCTATTTGAGCCTCGCAAAACGGCCCGTTCATGAATCAGGCTGTAAGTCAATGCCTATGACTAGCAAGGTGTGTGCAATCAATGCAATTATTCAACCCACTATGTCATGTTTTTTCAGTGATGAGTGGTTGCCAAGAGAAGTATTAAAAATCTCTGCAAAAACTACTGAACAGTGCTATACAGATAAAAGCAACGGCTCATTGCTTCATAAGAACAGCTGACCTACACAGAGATCTATGCATTGAAATGCATAGATGTTGGGCAACCCTCTCCGCAACCTCAACAAGAAATTCTACAAAGGACTTGATCAAAAGGAAAACCCACTGAACAAGAGGCTTGTTGACATTTTTGCAATCCCTTTTGACTGCAGCCCACAACCCATCACAGCATTGACCCTATGAACCTATCACAGATCAACAAGGAAACAAGAAAGTGACTTAAAAATTAAAAGTGAAGATGGAATAAGGAGGCTCAAGACTCAGTATCCAAAAATGCCACGTTGATATTGAATCTGACATCCAGAGGAGAACAAATTCCTAAATTGACCTGAAGCCATTTTCCAGTCCATAGTGCCCCACCCTTAACCGGCTTGAATTGCTTCAGCTTTCAAAGAATACAGTGTGTGAGCGAGAGGGCGGGGGGCGTTTATCTAGCACAAACTTGTGCCAAGGGCATTTGAGACCTTTACATGAGCTCCAGATTATGTTACTTGTGGTCAGATTCATTTTTTTTTATATTAAGAGATTTGCCCAGAATCACAAGACGTTGAGCTCATGTCGGAACTCGAACCTGGTTTCCTAGTTCCAAAGTCGACAGCTCTGGCCATTAGGCCACATCTCATCCAAAGGGGTAAATTTGAATCTGCGACATTGGAAGTAGACTCACAACTTTACCTATACACCATTTTTAATTTCACCTGGCTTCATGGGCGGACCTTTCCCACCTCTCAACATTACCAGCTTGGTGAGTTTACCGTGCTGAAATTCCCCCCTATGGTATGCATGCCACACTTATATTTTAATAGTTTTTTCATCAGCCTATTGAGTTAATTTAGAAATTCTGGAAGTTAAAATGCTACAGATATTTTAGGGGATATGCATCATTCTAAATACCAGTCGCAAAGGGGCAGATTTGCCCCTTTGCGACCGGTATTTTTACATTTTGGATGTGCAAATTCGCAATTTAAGTAAACGCAAAATTTGCTATCACTTAAATTGCGAATGCATTTAGGAAATCGCAAATTGTGATTCCCCAAATGCAATGCATGATGCAATTTTAAATTGCGATTTCTCAATTAGGGATTACAAATTACCATAAATTTCAAGTTAATGGTAATTTGCAAGAACTTTCAAAATTGCACTAAAGTGCATTTTTCAAAGTTCCATGTTACACACACACATGCCCTTGGGGCATGTGTGTGCACAAATGTGGTCACATGGCAATTTCAGCGGTGCATCAGGGTGTCCTTTTGGCACCCTTGAAATTGCATGGACAATTTGCGAGTATCTATTTGGTAATAACAAATTGCGCATGCCATTCCCATGGGCCTCTAGGCCCGTAGGAATGAATAGGAAGCTATTCCTTAATTGTGAGTTGCAATTTGCAATTCGCAAGTAAGGAATATGTAGAATTTGCAAATTTCTTTGTGATTCCTACATGAATAAGGAATTGCGATTCCTAAATAGCGATTAATTAAAATCGCAATTCCTTCTGTTGATGCATGTGCCCATAATGCATAAAGTTCTGCAGTAAGCACATTAACCAAATGAACCTTCATACTGGAATCAGAATCTCTTGCAGGCAGGATACACACAAATCTCAGCATTAACCAAGGGAGTTTTCTGGCTGGGATTAGAATATGAGATTTGATTGTTAACATTGCTCTCTGCTGTCAGTCTCGTAACCCACTGAGCTCTCTCAACGATTACAGCCATTGATCTACAGATTGCACAAGGAAATAAAAGAAACAGCACCTCTTATTTTTCTGCAGTTTTATTTCAATTCCATTCTTTTCCCTTCTCCTTTCATCTTCCTCTCCTTTGTTTTCTGTTTAATTTCTGTGTTTTGATCTTGTTCTATTAATTCCTAGTATACTTCACTAACTCTGTTCCCTTCATTCATTATTCTGTATCTCCTTCAGCTCTCAATTAGTGTGTTTACATTTTTTTTCTCTTTTCCGTTTTTCCATGTATCTATCTTCGTAGCTTGGCCAATTTGCAGTTGCTTTTAACCGCGGGTTTTCCACTTTTCAGTTTTTCTCTGTATGCTCTAGTCATGTTCTGGATATTCTTACATTTCATTTCTCTTCTTCTCAAGCCATTTCTTGCTCTGTTCCTGTTAGAACTGTCATCCCTCTTGTGGTCTTCCCCTAAACCTTTGCCTTCTCCCTTCCTGTTTTCTGAATTTTGTTTTTGTTGGCATTAGGACTCTGTGCTCCTTCAAATATGGTACAAAAAATACCCAATTGGCACATTTAATTTACTTATAAGGCCCTAGTAAAGTGGTACTACATGAACCCAGGGCATGTGAATTAACTGCTACTAGTTGCCTGCAACACTCATTGTGCCACCCACTTAGATAGCCCTTTAAAACATGTCTCAGGCTCACCATTGCAGCCTGTGTGCAGTTTTAAGCTGTCAATTTGACCTGGCAAAATATCCCTTTTGCCACGCTCAAATCTTCTTTTTTTAATACATATAAGTCACCCCTAATTTACACCCTAAAAAGCCCACCAGGTAGGGTGCACTGTATTTAAAAAGTAGGACGGGCTTTTAAGTTTTACATGTCCTGGTAGTGAAGAATTCCTAGATTCCTTTTTCACTACTGTAAGGCCTACTTTCCCTTTGGATAATAACAGTTTACATGACTACATTTAAAAAGTGCTTAATTTTGATTGGGAACAGGAAGAGATGTCAAGTTGGATCTCAGATTACTTGTAATTTAAAATCTGCTGTAATAGTAAAGCCGAATTTTACATCTTTCAATCACAATTCTGAAAATGCCCCTTTTAGAAAGTTGTAATTTTTTTGTATAACCATTTGGTGCCTGCATGACTGTGACTAGTTTGCCTCTGTGTATTCCTCCTAGATAGTGAAACAGAGAGGTACTTGGTGAAGGAAGGATGAGCTATCCTGCCAGGATGGGCGGGCAGAGCTGTTCCCTGCCCCACTTACATTTCAAAGTGCTGAATCCAGTGAACTCACAAAAGAACTTGAGACCGGCTCATTATCACCCTAGACCAATTGGAGCCTGAGCAGGGAGTAAAGTTCCAGAACTATATGTGTGGGTTGTCTATAGGTTTCCCTCACTTCAAAGGTTGGCACCGGGTTTAAATATTGAACCCTCAGGCCAACTTTCCAGTACAATGCTGGACCTGTGATTGACCCATAAAAGGACTGCCTTGTACTTTAGATGACTGCCATGCTACTTGAGGCCTGCTTTAATCCTCAGAGGACTGCCCTGCTGTTTGAAGCTTGCCTAGTATACTCAGAGGACTTCCCTGCTGTTAGAGGTCTGCCTTGCTGCTTGATCCCAGGACTACCAGAGGGACTGCTTTTGTGCCACGCAAACAGCGGGTTAAGAACAGGTTAATTCAGTTACTTAGGGGTCACCCAGAAAAGGAATGTTGTTGTTGCTTGAAAAGAGTTTTCACCCACCTCAACCAATAACCGAATTACTTACAGTCCCGGTTTGCCATTCTTTCTCTTCATTTCTCTTCTTCCTCATCTTTTCTTTTTTTACTTCATCTTGTGCACAGGTTTTGGCAATTTTTTCAAGTGAAATGAGATAGAAGCCAGATTCACCAAATTAATGGTGAGCCCGAGGTCATGTAAGCAGATCCACCAGGATCAGATTCCCTGCCAGACTCACAGCCAATGATGATATATGTGGCCATTGCTTAATTGCAAGAGCTGGGAATTATTCCATGTTGCAGATTTGTGACCTCTTAAACTTCTCATTGGTGTTTTTTTTTTTTTTTTTTAATAATTACATTTCATATAGTGTCCACAAACCAGAGCCAGACCCCTCCCTTGAATGCTAAAAGCAGGAAACAAGTCCAAAAAGAATAAGGGGATAGCTAATATTCATAGGCTGTGTGCAGTGATGTCACATTGCCACAGGAAGAGATATCACAATCATATTGTATACTTTGATATAATAGGAATGGGTATATCCTGCAGTTACACTGTGGGCAAACCATGTGCTAGTTATATTATATTTATATGTAAAATGACTGTGCATGGGGTGTGGTCAGGACTGCTATTGTGGCAGCCACAAGTCCACAGGTCTCCACACAACTAGTCCGGTCTGGGAGCAAGGAGAATGCACCGCTGCCTTGGACATCTCTGGGGTGCAGGAGGCAGTAAGGCAACTGGTGAAACAAGTCAGGAAGAGGAGACTTTGGCAATGGACACTCAATGGCTCCTGGAAGAGGTGGCTCTTGCCAGAAGCGCTCTCATTGCAGGCCTGAAACTGCGGCTGCTGCTGTCGAACCAGAAAAGTAGGAGTGCTCACCTCACATTGTTGAGAAAGTAGTTACTCTCAGAGACCAATGAAAGGGGCCAGGTGAAATAAATCTGCAACTCTTCCAGGAAGCCAAAGGCAAGTAACGCAATAGCCTTAACATCTGTGAGGGAGTGGGTGAAAGTGGATGAGATGTTCATGGAGCAATGATGGGGTAGGCACTCAATGTATTTGAAGTGGAACATCTTCAACAGCACCAGGGCAAACCACATGGGCAGAAACAAATACAGGAAAGAAGGGTAAAAAGGGCAAATATTACTGTTCACAATGACTGAAGATGTTAGAAGTCGAGCTATATTGGGCACAATACTGATGGGAGACAGTGACAGCGCTTCTAATAAACGTGTTTTCCTTCATTTGTGTGAGTAGCAGATATCAAAACTAAAACCTAGGTATTTAGTAAATATACAGCTAGGCCCTTGCTGGAGTAGAGCAAGTCTAGCCCACCATCTTGGTGGAAGCATAGATTGGATTAGTGAGGCTGCTAGATTGCAAAAGTCAAGAGATGGCATTCCTACTCCATGGGTGGAACTGCTGTGTGTAGACTCACAAGCAGATCTTGATGGATTGCCCAAAGCAAGCAAATTCTATGCGTCACTGGGTGAATATTGAATTATTTTGGAGGAACAAAGAGGCTAAATGAGCACCCAGTGATGACAAAAACACAGCAACACTCACCAACATGTAGGTTATGAAGGAGAATAGGCTTTCAGAGAGCATTGGAAACCCAATTGCAGGACTAGAATGGTTTACTGTCTTTTTATCTTAATTCATTTATTTATTTATGTAGATTCTTTGAGTGATATTGTTCCTAGTATTACTTTAGGTTGGATTTGGGCTATCTAGGAGGAAGGGTGGAGAACGAGACGTGAGATCGACAGACAACATAGTTAAATACTTAACAGATATGAATACTTTCATTCAGGGTCCTAATGCTAAATTTAATAGGGCCTATTTACCTTTCTGAAGGAAAAAGAATATGCAATTTTCTGTCATCTGAAAATGCAGACATAGTTGTCTTACAGGGGGGGAGGGGGGCATCCGTGACCAGGAGAATGCTAGTGATTCAGGTAGAAATACATTAGGATACAAGTGTATGCAACAGCACCCTCTGAGGCATGTGGGGTGGCCATATTGGTTTCAAAGAGTCCAGGCTTTATGATGTTAGAAACAATATTAGACAATTAGAGAGGAGATTGGTAACGGCAATAGGGAAGACGAGGGAGAAAACCATCTCAATCATAGTTGTATGTGCTCAATATCAGGACCAAATCTGTTGTTAGGGAACATTTTGAACAAAATAAGGAAATTTACTGAGGGCACACTGATAATGGCAATTGGTCTGAACCTGATGATGGACTGGTGAGTGTATAGGTCAACCATACAGCGAGGTTCAGCAAGAGAGGTCTCAGCAGACATGAAGGAATCTTTACAGAAATTACGACTGATGGGCATTTGTATGGTGAAACACCAACAAGACAGGATTATTTCCTTTTATTCACTAGTCCATTGAATGCATTCCAGAATAGATATGATTTTCATATCTCATCACCTAGAAGACCATACCAAAGAGGCAAGGATAAAGACAATCACGGTCTCACATCATCCACTGGTGTGGGTGAAGATGTGATGTGATGTGATGTGAAAAGCATTTGTATAGCGCACTACCACTCCAAGGAGCATCATGGCGCATTTACTCCCATAGCTGCAAGCTGTACACCGCTATATTGTCCCTTCCCAGAGGGAAAGTCAGATTATTGCTTTGCATGTTGAGTCAGCGAGACTGTAGATCCAAGTCTTCAGGGTTTTTCTAAAGTTTTTTTCAGGGCTGATCGAACTGAGTTGGTAGGGCAGTTTGTTCCATGCCTTTGCACCTACCACTGCCAGGGATTTTCCTCCCTTGGTCGACAGTCTAAATTTTGGGACAATCATAAGGTTGGCTGAGGCAGATCTAAGTTCTCGGGGGGGATAGTACTGCCTACAATTTTTACTAAGGTACAATGGGCCTTGCTTATAGAAGGCCCTATGGGCAATCGTCAGGACCTTAAACAGAATGCGTTTCTGAATTGGTAGCCAATGGAGGGCATCCAGTGCCGCAGAGGCCAAGTATTTCTGCGGCCATCTGAGCACCAGTCTAGCGGCCGCATGTTGGACCATCTGAAGCCTGTGTAGGGCCGATTTATTAGCCCCTACATACAGACTGTTGCAGTAGTCCAATTTAGATGTAATTAACGCTACTGCGACCGTGCGTCTGGCTGGCAGGGGAATGAGATCAAAGAATTTTGGACGGGTGTCATTCCTTAACAGCGTGAGGAGATAGAGGCCAGGTAGGTATTTGCTACAATACGCAGTAAACAGGCTGGAAATGTCTGAGGCCATAGATGATTATATACAGACTGACAATTTAGCTGATACTCTAAAAGAAACTCCTTAAGACACCTTAAAAGCTATCATCGTACAAAGACTCATTGCCATGGTGATGGCTGTCTAGAGAGAAATAGACTTGATACTGTTTCGTGTGAAGACAGACTTGAAAGATACTGGCGGAAATACAGAACAACTGTGTTTAGGTCTGACCTTTATGTAGTATTCACTGTAAGAGGACATATAAAAGTACTTTTGGTTACCCAGTCAGTGAAAGACTGGTTTCCCATTAGGAAGAAGATCTACGAGACAGGGGAGAGCACCCATTACCTTTTGGCAGCTAAACTGAGAGCTAAACAAGTTGCAGAGTGTCTCTATAGTCTAAAACTTCGAGTGGACCTGATTTAAGCTGGGAAGTTGAAGGTGGAAATGATTTGCTCCTTCTAAGTGCAATTGTATACCAGAGGAAGTGAATCTGAAAACCAGTTTTTTTAACAGTCTACCTTTTTGTAAGATAATGAGGGAACAAGCTTAAAACCTTTGAAGAAAATTGTGATCATAATTTCTGCTTCCTTAAAAAGTAAGAACATTTAAGGAGTAGGTACGCTTCATTGGTGCTTTTAAAGTTCTAAATCAAACCAGATGTCTAACTGCATGTCATTTTTTCAAAGCGATTATGCTTTGCGGACAAATGGTCACAGCAGCCATATAGTGGCTCACTGGCAGCCTTGCCAATAGCGCTGTTGAACATATTTACGTTTCTTCCTTAACACCTTGGCTGCTATGGCTTTTCCCCTCCTGTGCTGGAAAAGCTTGAAAGGCATTATTTCATGACGAGCTCACCTTGTCATAAGCACAGCGCCAGTGTGCTTCATGACGAGCTGAGCTCGTCATGAGCATGGAAGGGGTTGAAGAAGGACTTCACAAAAGAAAATGGTGAACAACAATAATGTATATTCATATTCTTTTAGATGCGGCTTCACAGCTTCTTTGTCTGCTAACCTAGGGGCCGATTCACAGAACAAACCGAAGACAAAATCCAAAACTTACTACTTTTGGTATTCACAGAAGGCATTTAGTAGTAGTAAAGTTAGTATTTTGTCTTAAGTTTGACTTAAGACAAACTTAAGACAGACTTAAGACAGACTTAAGACAAACTTAGGACAAACTTAGGACAGACTTAAGACAAGAACAAGAACCCTGTAGGATGCAGTCCGCGCCTCACATCATTTGTTACCTTAAAATGCTGTTTGTGGCACTCCAACTTGAAGGATACCTGAAAATGACTGAGCACCATTGTGCTCCAATATATGGGCCCGTTTACAGAACTAACTTAAGACAAAATCCTAAACTTACTACTTTTGTTATTTACAGAAGTTAGGATTTTGTCTTAAGTTTGTCTTGAGACAGACTTAAGTTAGGATTTTGTCTTAAGTTTGTCTTAAGTCTGTCTTAAGTTTGTCTTAAGACAAGCTTAAGACAAAATAATAACTTCTGTGAATACCAAAAGTAGTAAGTTTAGGGTTTTGTCTTAAGTTAGTTCTGTGAATCGGCCCCTATGTTCGGCATATACATTGCTACTAGAATTTTCAATGACAGATGCATTGTTAGGCCTATAAAGCTTAAAGGAAATATATTGTGTAGAATTAACCTGCGGAAAACGGTGGGCAGTGTATGTTTCCCTGAAGTCTCATGTGCCTCAAGTAAAGGATTTGATAAAAGATCTTATGTAAATGTAATGACGTTAATGGGCACTTGTGAACTCTCTTTGAAATATAGAAGTTGTAGTAAAAAACATGGGTAAAATCGTATTTACAATATGGACAGATGCATCACAAATAATTCACTTATGACACTGTCATTCCCAAATAGTTAATTTGATGTAACTATGAGATCTGAGCATGAAACATATGCCTAAAGAGGCACTATCATTAAGGATTTATCACTAACTACTCATATATCTTGCTCAAATCCTACGTTTGCCGATTTCCAAAAACAAAGATTACTCTTAACTTTTTTTACCTCCAAAGTCAAGCTGTGGTTGGATCCTTGCCTTGATACCCTCAAGGGTGACAGGACGCTCTCTACAAATCTACTGAATGATTGATTGATGAGGAAATAGGAGCAACTTTTTTGGAACTAAGTCTGAGGGTAAGGGGTACACATATTGTGGCAATAGAGTAGTGGGAGTCTCCAGATAGAGAGTCCACTCAGTGGACAACTTCCCTTTTCACCTGTTGTTTCTATTATAAGAGCATGTGATGTTCACAACTTCCGAATTCTACCTACATAGGGCCTATCTCCTACATACCTTGAGGAGAGTGCAAGGGGAAGAACTGTGTGATGGCTTACAATCTTTGGTGGCTCAAGTGCAGTGGATTTTGGACTTGCTTAGAGGGCAGCCGTTCAATCACAAATTTTTCACTGAGCCTAAGACCTTACAAAAAGCTTTGAAGGAGTGGGCCAAGGAGAAGCGTGCTAGCCGGGAGAGGGAAGTACTGGAAGGAGCCGTCGGTGGCAGCCTGTATGAACAAGACTGAGATTGACTTTGTTGGGGTTTCAGTAGGCAGATCCCAAGGTGTTCTAAGCAAGGATTAGTCTGAGAGCATGGCGGAGATCTAACTTTTGGGAGGTTACATTATTGTGTGGCAGTTTGCATGCTACAGCCAACAAGTTATCACGACTGCTTGGTGGGGGAGAGGGGGAACTCGGGGGCAACGTTGCATTGAGTATTGGATTAAGTTGTGGGGGCAGCTTCTGCTGCAGAGACAAGCTTGATCTGGGCGGTGGAACGGCGTTGGTGCTGCGATCAGCTGCAGCCCATGTACTTATCTGGTGCGCAACATCTGCCCTCCTGTTAATCACATCATTTGAGTTCAGTATGGGGAGGGGTGGCTAGGACCCTGTGTTTTCTATATTTGAATCTGCATACATGAAAATGCTAACTGTTGGGGGAGGGCAGGTGGGGGTTTGTCATTTGGGCACTGTTGGGCACAGTCTGGCGTTAAGGTAACAAGACTCGCACTACCTATTTCAGAGGTTTTTGCGCTTTCTGAGGACACACACTGCACTCACATTTTGATGTTAGTACGGGACGTTCTGAAGACACATGTAGAACTACTCTATGACAGATAATGATAGTTCCCACAGGGACACTGGCCTTGATACAGTAAGCGCCCTCACATGGAACGTGCATGGCCTTAATGACCGCAGGAAAATACGTAAGATCTTGAGTTATTTGTCACGGTATAACATCGACATCGCACTATTGCAGGAAACACACCTTCCACTGGACAGTCCTATATTACGTATTAGGGGGCTACATAGCAATATTCATGCGGCAAGATTTATCACACATGCACGAGGGGTTTTAACAAGGGTGAATCCTAAGACAGCTCTGACACTGGAACCCTTAGAGACGGATGTGACGGGCCAGTTTGCCATCACTAGGTGCAGAGGGAAGGCTCTGGATTTCCTATTATTAAAATGTTTATGGCCTGAATTACGACAACCCAGACTTTTACAGAAAATTGACCGATACTGTAGGTCTGCAAGCAGGTGGACAACAGCTCTGGGTAGGAGATTTTAATTTAGTTAGAGACCTAACACTGGACAGATCGGGGGTCCCGGAGAGACGCCATCTGAGGCAGCTAGGGCAATGAAAAGCGCTCTAGTGTGTTTTGACTTTTGTGACGTATTGCGCCAACGGTATTCAGCTAAAGAGGGTTCGCGCATTTTTCGGCACATCATGATATACACACTAGAATAGATTACTGGTTTGCTGCTAGGCGACTGATTGCAAACATTTGTAAGTATAAGACTCTCCCTCGTACATACTCAGACCACTCCCTGCTGTTGCTGGTTAGTGACACCCCAAAGACACGTACCCCTCATTTTACCTGGACATTTCTGCCTTATTCATTGTTAGATACAGTCTTCAAGGAAGAAATGTCCGAAGCTATTGAAATATTTTTTAAACTAAAGTGGGGTTGTTGGACAGCTTTCAGACTGTGTGGGAAGCGTTTAATGTATATATAGGAGGGGTTGCCATGTCCAAACATGCGGGTGTGCTTAAGTCGATTCGCAAACGTCTTGCTGATCTAGAACAGAAGCTCATGTCCCTAGAAAAGGCCCAACAGGCCAGGCCTAGTAAGAAGGTCACACAGAAGAGATAAAAATGATGCTAGAAGAGTATCATGAAGCGGCCGACACAGAGGTCAAACACCTTGGCAAATACTCTACTGCGCAAGTATACGGAAAAGGGGAGAGCCCGGGGCGGTTCTGGCTCAACTACTGTGTGGAGGGAGTGGTGTGGCTCACTGGTTAGAGGCGGCAGACCCGGAAGCAGAGAACGGCCCGGGACCAGGGTTCAATTCCCGACGCGGCAGGGTCGTGGACCAGGGTCAGCGGACTCGATAATTCTCGCCTTAGTGCCACTCTAACCAGGGATCACACTCGGCAACTCTGGGCATTAGCTTGCCTCATCTCTACAACGGCCCCCCGCATTCGCCGGGGATGCCTGGTTTCACCTTGGAGATACCCAGTAGGGACCATCTCACAGGGATAGCCAGGACGGGTTCCCCAGCGGTCTACAGCGCCACGACGCCTCAGGGCAGCAGTGCGCTTTACAAGACACATACATTACATTACATTACTCAAGCAGAGTAGGGATGAGTCGGTAGTGCGTGAGCTCACAGCTACAGACGGGGGTACCCTGTCAGCAGGAACGGATGTGGTGGACCGATTCCGACAATACTGCTCTGACATATATGCCTCTCGCGGTGGGGGCTGAGAAGAGCACATGCTAGATTATCTTGCACATATAAAACTACCATGGCTGACTAACACTCATCAGGAATTCCTAATGGGTCCCATTGAAAGGAAGGAAATACTTCTCGCTATATCGAAAATGATACGCTCGAACTGGTGGGGACGGGCTGACAGTGACCTTCTATAAGGCGTTTCTAGAGCTACTCGTACCGCATCTGACAGCACTCTGAGAATATGTGTGTTTCTGGGATGATGTCACCCTCTATGAGAGAAGCAATTATAGTAGCGATCCTAAAACCGGGTAAACCTCCAGAAGACTGTGCCTCATATCGGCCTCTATCCCTGCTGAATGTGGACACAAAAATATTAGCAAAAATACTAGTGTACCATTTAATCCCATTGGTGCCCATCTTAGTGGCACAGGAGAAAGTGGGTTTTGTACCAGGCTGGAGCCTGACTTATAATCTACGTACGGTGTTTTCCGCCCTACAGCATACTAGACCTGAGATTCCCGCTATTGCAGGTTTTTTTTAGACATGGAAAAGGCGTTCGACTCAGCTGAATGGCCCTTTTTAAGACAAGTACCTCTTAGGATAGGAGTTGGGCTGATATTTAAGCAGTTGATTGGTGTTCTGTATAACTCTCCCACGGCCAGAATCAAAATAAGCAACTTGGTTACAGACCCTATCCACATTTCCAGGGGTACTAGACAGTGTTACCCCTTGTCCCCCAGTCTATATGCCCTAGTTGCTGAGCCCCTGGCCTGTGCACTTAGAGAATACCATAGCCATAGAGGCATTCTGTTCCCAGGCTATGAGCTAATTGTATCCACCTACACGGACGACACGTTACTGTATGTCTGACACCCAGACAGCAACCTTTCCCCAGTACTATGTGAAGTGGTACTCTTTGGCACTATGTCGGGTCTATGCGTTAACTAGACTAAGTTTATTACATTTCCCCTAACACCAGCCACAGTAGCCTTTGAACCTGATTACCCACTGCAGGGGTCCACGGAGGCGATGAGATATTTGGGAATTAAGTTGCACACCGACTCGGAAGTAGTGTTCCAGGAAAATGATGGGGTTGTGATTAGCAAACTAGAGGAAGTCATTGCCAGATGGGTCCAGCTACCGCTATCCTTGATGGGTGGGGTATCCGTTATGAAATTGGTTATACTGCCGCAATTCTTGTTCCTCTTCCTAAATGTCCCCATGGTACTGCCCCGGGTGTTCTTCCAACGATTTACGTCCCTTATGGTCCACTTAGAGCGGGAAGGTAAATAGGCACGTGTCAGGTGACAGATCTTTACACTCCTGTATTCTATGGGAGGACTTGGTGCCCCAGACTTGATTTATATTATCGAGCTGCACAAGCTGCACAGGCATATTATTGGATTGATGGCCCCTTTGACATCCCACATATCCGCAAAGAATCTGTTATGGCGGCCACTCTGGCACTGCCAGCTTTGATGTTCACACCCCCTGATAAACGTACGGGAATTATCGATTCACTTAACACTATCACACATGCTTGGCATTACTTATTGCAGCTGCAGGCTGGAGCTATTCTGTATTCTCCCATTGCCCGACTCGACTGGTGCCCGTGGCTATCGCCGTGCAAAGATACAGGGGTTACAATAGCGCTGAAAACTCTTGGGGCACAAACAATAGGGGACCTCTTCACTGATGGCGTGGCTAAGAGCTGGGGGTACATGGTAACTGACGATGAGACACAGACTTCGCTCACGCAGTTCCAATTTCATAGAGTTAGACATGCACTCATCGAGGTCCTGGGGGAGGACATTTCAGAGCCCCCGGAACTTCAGGCCTTGACCAACCTTATTACAGCAAAGACACCCCTCAATATAGTAAACAAAATGTACCAAGTCTCGATGTCTGATAGACGTCATCATTACACTAAGGCACTTTGACCTAGCAACGAGACCTGCAGAGGGACATAATGGATGATATATTGACGTATTGCTGCACCAGCACAAAATGTATATCCCTGAATGGGAGACATAGATTAATACATTTCAAATTTCTAAACATGGTCTATTACACCCCGGAGCGTCTACATAGGTATGGACTGCAGGATGAGTAGACTTGTGACAGGTGTAATGCACAGGCTGCTGATTTTTTACATTTGGCCTGGACTTGTCCTGGGATATCTTGTTTTTGGGACCTAATCTTTGCAGAACTGAGCCGTGTGGCAGAGCTGTCGCTGATGCCAGAGCCTGCGCTTGAGTTGCTAGACTACTCTAAACAGATACCCAGGGGGGTAAGAAGACTGGTTGATATGGGTTTGTCATTAGTTAAACAGTGTGTAGCGATCTATTGGTCACGAGGACTTCCTCCCACAATAGCACAGTGGTCATGTTATATGTTATATTGTAGTACACAAACTGAAAAACATAATGACCTACTACTGCCACTTAATAGACCGACAAACTTCTGGGAACTGTATAAAACATATGTGGCGAGCAATCTGGCAGACATGGTGGACCCCGGGATGGGGAGCAGGAGGCTGTTCAGCCCAAGACCCTGGTTGACGAGTAGCAGGGGAACAACAACGTTTGTACTCCATATTGGTGTGTAACATTATGTAGGGTCGGTTTTTCATAATGATTAGGAAGGTGGGGGTGCAAATGGTGTGTATGCTATGAGAAATGCCTATCAATTTGCTGATGAACGTTCTGTACAGAAATGTTTTGTATGCTAAGTGCTGCTGTCAAGGTATTGACACTGTATGAGTCTCATGTTTTGTTTGCATAAAATGTAATAAACATATTAAAAAAAGAAGAAGATATAGAATGAAGTGTCATTCATGGCTTCAAGAGGAATTAAAACAGCATGGGGGATCCCAAAAAGAGCCATGGCCCATGTATTTAAGGTTGTGGCATTAATATGTCAACTAAATGTTTTTGATTCTTGCTCACTGGCAATCCCTGCATTTTCTTTAACTTTTGTCTTGTCAATATTTTTACAGCTGTGTACCTCTTCACACACACGTGCAACGAATCACAAATGCAACTGGAATACATGATCATTGCTCTGTGCACTCTGCGGAGAGGCCAAGGTTTGGAGCGCCTTTTTGACTCACTAACACGCAGTGTTGTAAATTCACACTGCCTTCAGCCTCAACTCAGGAGCTCTAGGTGTCAGTCATACCTGGAGACGGCTCGCTTTAAGGTATGCAACATACAAGACTAATGAGCTGCAGGGGAAAAAGACAGCAACTCAACGTCCTGGGAATAGCAAACACTCTTAGGAAATGTGAGATTAAGTAAAACATTGTTTTACAGCAAAGCCAGAACCTATTGTGGGAGCTGTAAAGGTCTATGCTGTTTGATATTGCCTCTCGTCTTTCCCTCTTAAATTCATTCAGTATAGTGCATTTTTACTGTGAGGACTGATGCGTCCGTCTTCGACGTTGAACCTGTCATTCATTAAAGTTTCTATTGCAGGTCAGTGAGGAAGGAACTTTGTGTGAAGCTATAATGATTTTGTCACTGATTATATATGCATCAGGATTGGGCTGAGTCATGGAAAAGGATGTCTTTATTAAAGAAACTCATTTAGTGAGGGAAAACCCATGCAAGTGTAGAGGCTGGGTACCAATAGGAAAAGTGGTGTATGTTCGCCTTATAAACTGTGTTTCTCTTATCACAGTGCTTACAATTGTTTTCCAGTCTTTCGTCAAAAGAAGAAATTTGTTGTTAGTAAAAATCTGACTTTCTGACCTATTATTTGTTACAACTCTGATCACTGTTTCCACCTAAAGGCGCTGTAATGCCATTTGGAATTATGTTGGTGGTTTCACGCTTCAGCCTAAACTGCTGCAGAGTGTTTATATTTTAATGAAGGAGTGGAGGAATGTGTGGTCCTTGTAGTGTACATTATACCTTAGGTGCAGATTGGGCAGCATCAATTGTCACTGAAGACATGGGTTCATGAAGACATGCACCATGCTAAGCTGCCCTCCACTTCATAATGCAAATAATGGTTTCATTTTTCCAACCCTTGGCTAAGGATAGCACCCCATCCTCCATATATGGCCCCATAATGAAAATGTCATGCACTCACTTGGTCCCAATCGCAGACACACTACTGGAACTGAAGCTGGACCTCCTATCCCCACATGGCCTGACCCATTCAAGAAATAGGTTTTCCCTAAACAAGGCGCAGCCCTTAGGGGGGAAGTGAGGTTGGGACAAAATAAGAAAAGAAAGACGTGTGATAGTGGTTCTAGTCAGCAACTGTACGACACAGCATTAACTGGAGGCCCTCTTACTCTGCTGGTTGGATGTACATAGGACTGTGACCTCTGGTTTAGCAAAGACACAATGCACTCAAAAACAAGAAGAGGGGCCATTACCAACAGTACACTAAGGACCTCAAACAACAGATTTGCAAATACATCAGTAACATACACTTAGGGGTCTAGTAGGATGGCGGGCGGATAGCCACTGCCCTTATGGCGGTGACGATGCACCCGCCATTGCCATCCGCCTGCCTAACATTTCCCACCCGCCATATTATGATGGCGGTGGGGACCCAGGTGGACGGAAAGACCGTCCACCAGTTTTCCACCGGTAGGCAATCCACCCAATTGCCTACCAGGCGGAAAAGACCTGCAATATGGTGTGGTGCCTTCCAGGCATCGCCTTCCATATTACGATGATGGTGGTCTCATGCCTTTCCATGGTGGCGACTCCGCCATGGAAAGGCATGCGCAGAATGCCTTTGGGAGCCCGCACTTGGGGGGTACCCATGGTACCCCCGACATTTGCATGCACAAGGTGGCAGGCACCACACGGTACCTGTCATGTTGTGCATACAAATGCACAACATGCCCATTTAACATTGTGGCGGGTACTGAATACAGCACCGCCTGCCACAATATTAAATATACAGGATGTGACCGCCAAGGTACCGGTCGCATCCTAATAGGCACAGTGGGACCGCCACACCACTGGCGGCCGGTCCCAGCACCGCTAAGCTGGCGGGTGGACTAGAATCCACCTGCCATCCTAATAGACCCCTTAGTCTCTTTCAGAAGCACAGCAAGGAGAATAACCAGAACCACAGAGTGGAGTCATGCACTTCCAAGGAATAACTGATTGGAGTTATTGATTGACACTCCCAAGGAAACACTCGGGACATAGATTGGAGTTAATGAGATTCCTGTGGAAACTCAAAACATGGCTTTCTGTGCATGGTTAATACATTGGTCAAGCACTTGGAGGAAGGTTTTCAAGGCACTACTGTTCATCAGAGTAGCACAGAACCAAGGCTCTAGTCCTTAACATAATCCAGTTCAATGGCCATGGTTGCAGGAAGAATCCGAAGCAAGGACAATCAGAGTGAACTGGAGGGAAAGGCAATGAGAGCGAACTTGAAAGCAAGTATATTGTCTTGAGGAGGCCAATACTCCGGCATGCTTACTACTATAAAACGATAGTGTGCACTAACCTGATATCAAGTACTTAGTCTGGTACTTCAGCTTGCCCTAAATCTGAAGAAGGACTCATGGTCTTGGCTCAGGAAATTGCTGAGGAATTGGAGCAGCTGAGCATTAGGTGGAGACGAAGGATGCCTTGAGGGAACTGCAGCCAAAGGAACCACCAGAGGAACTTGAACTGCAGCCGAGAAGAACGCTGCCCAGGACTGGTCGATTATTCAGGGGAGTGAGTAGCTAGGAAGCTTGTTCCAAAGGGAGCATAGGCCAAGCAAGAAACTAGGGTTATGGAATGGTTTATATACAGGTTCTGGTATGATAGATACAGTGGGATAATGTGTGGCACC
Source organism: Lissotriton vulgaris (assembly GCF_964263255.1). Taxonomy (NCBI): domain Eukaryota; kingdom Metazoa; phylum Chordata; class Amphibia; order Caudata; family Salamandridae; genus Lissotriton; species Lissotriton vulgaris. The sequence goes on along the minus strand of NW_028247439.1, from coordinate 245,564 downwards.
TGGCGCATTTGGCAATCTGGAAAGTTCTCCAAGACTCCTGAAGGGAGCTTGTGTTAGTGATGGAGCAAGGATTCGCACGTAAAGCGCCTTGCTCATATACAAAACCCTTGTCTAAACTGTATAATAATATTAACCTCCTTTTTCGTCAGTTATAAAGTGTTTTTCCCAACACGCGGGTGTCCCCAGGATGCTTGCTTGTTTGTCTTTTCTCGTACTAAACGAAGCTTGCACTAAAATGGCTGCTTTGCCGAAATTCAGTCTGCGCATGCGTCGGTCATACCCATGTGATGTGACGCACTCGCATTCTGGAGGGATTCTGTGCTCATGCGCACTGATGCAAAATATGGCCGCTTGTCTCTCGCCACGCTCTCTGCTTGCTACTGCTGCATTGGCCTATCTGTCTTTTCGCACTAATCCATAATGCTATAGTCATTATAAAGTAAGGGTTGGTTAGATTTTATCATGGTATACAGTGCGATCATTTTTATGTATGATTTTAATTTGTTTTCGCTTACTTTTCATGTACCGCGTCTTTGTGGGCTGGGGCATACATGAGCGACGCCATGATGAGGCTCCTCTGAACCCTGTCAGCTGACCAGGGAGAGTCCTAACTGCGCAGAAGCTAAAACTAGCCAGCTGGCTCCTGGAGCCCGATGCGCCTGGGAACCCATCCCGAAGATGCAAGATTACACCTTGAATTGTCATACACTGTTGCTATATGCTGGACTCTTGCATTGTCTTCTGTATTCCTATGCCTGGGAACGTGAACCAGGGGGGCGGGTGTGCAAAATTGAATAATTATGATGGGAACGTTGAATTCTAGGAGGTGGTAATGACCGCACCACCTCTCCTGACCAATCACAATGTGGGAAACTGTCAATTGCAACATTAGTGGGTGGTCTGAGGGTCCCCAAAACAGTATAATTGCCCTAGTTTAGCTTAGAAAAATTGTCCGACTTGTCCGAGTAGCAGACCTGTCACTGACCCTACGATCTCAATAGGTGCTCATTCTGAAAGTGCTGCGGAGCACTTTGTCCATACCTTCCACAAATCTCCTAAGGGGTGGAAAATCCTAAGTGCTGGCGAAGCACTTTTTGCTGGGAAATTCGAAAATCCAATCGGGGTTTCTGGCGGATTACTTGCCGGAGGGGGTAACGCAGGCGTTGCTGTCCGAAGCTGTGGGTGTTGGTCGTACCCTGGGAGGCCCAGTCCTTTGACCTGAAACCTGAGGGGTATCCTGTCCTTACTGTCCGTGAGCTGTACCTGCTCGCATTCTGGCATTCCTTTTCTGAGGGTCTCTGTCCCCGTCTTCCCAACTGACCCGTGGCCAGGGTTGGTCTTCAATCTGAACTAGGTAATTATTGATCGTGGGTTTGCGTATCCCTATCTCTCTCTTTCTCCCTCTTTCTTGTCTGATCTATTAAAGCATTCTTACCTGTGATATTGCTCTATTGCCGTTGAAATATCAAATATATGTGTCTGATTTTAGTTGGTTCCTTCTCTCCCCCTCTCCTTTAGGAGTTTATTGATTTTTTTTTAAGTAATAAGCATGTTCCCGGTTTTCCCCTTCCTTTAGTGGATTGCAGTGAACTTAGCAAGAATAGTTTAAACACTTAGGTTAAGTACATGTTCTAGGTCTCATCCACATCCTATGTTCTAGTATAAAATTGCAGTGACTAGTTTTGTTCTAAACCCCTACCTTTAGTCTTCCCATATATCCTAATGGTCATATTTTTGTTGCAAAGTTACCTATTGGTGTTGATTTTAATGTTTGATATATTACTCTGTGTATCGCTTATTATCTTGGCATCTTCTCTTTGAATTCTTATATAAAATTTTAAACTTCATCAGGTGTCTGTGGTCATTTTACGGAATTGTGGAAAGTATTTTTCTGATTATAAAAAGTTTTTGATATTAGGCCTGTCTACTATTTTCCCTGATAGCTCTAGGTCCGTCGTAAGAATTGTGCCTGTGGTAAGTCGGGTACATGGTAAGCAGAGGTAAATCCAAACTTTGATTACTCTTAGCAGCGTGCAGGAGGAGAAATCCTCACCCAGTTCACCCAAACAAATTAGTGTGGTAATAAAGGTTTTTGCACGCCAAGGGCCCAGTGCGTGTAAAGAATTGGTAACTCGGGTGACCCGGGGGAACTGCGCGCTCTAGCAGTAATTTTCTGGCAGCCAGAGGATGGTTTGGACTAGTTAGATTAGGTAGACAGGATAGGTCATAAACAAACCGTGAAGATTAAGTGTGCTGCTGATTTTCTACTGTATTGATTCAAAATTTTGAAATGTTTTAAGGATTTATATGTAAATGTACATGATTTTTGCATTGCTGCTATAAATGTTATATTAACCAGTGTTTGTGAAAGTTCAGTGTAGTCCGAATCCCCGGGGAAGTATTTTAGCTAACGGTGAGTAGAATCCGGTTAGCTGTTGAAGTCACTAGGGTTTGAATCATTAGTGCAGGGTTAAAGGAGTAACTGGAAGCACTAATTAGGACCTTTTGTTTTAGAGTGAATGATAGCTACGAGTCCTTTATAAAACTTTCATTGCGATATCACCTAGTAAGGGTCGCATACGGAAGGAGTAGTAGGGTCTCTGAGGCTTGTCTGGTAAGTAAAATAGTTCGCTGGTGAAATCCTGGCTCAGTACATATCCCCAACTAAGGTGGATGAGTCAGAAGAATAACAGGTTCTATGTTACTAGTGTGAAGGGACAGGCAACGAAGTCTATCCAGAGTGAATGAAAAGTAGACAGAAGTGGTTTACTAGTAGCGAAAGAAAAGTCTTTTCTCTCTTTAGAACACTCAGACATAGTGGCAAACGTTGTGTGTTGTTAACTAAAACTTGCACTCGCACTTTAGAGAGAGTAAAAAGTTTCCGTTACCTTGTGAAGGAGGGAGTCAGTCGGAGAGCTGCTCTGACGTCACTCCGTGCCGCGCTGGTATTGGTCAAAACAGCGGGTGGGTAGTGGAGCTGAATTTGTAAAGGAGGGGTGAGTGCCGAAGCGTGAGACTCTGTCTTGCGAAAAGGCCGCGCACCCATTGGTTAACAGTATTTGTATTTTCTGACCTGATTGGGTGGTGCGAAATAAAAGTCGCGCTAGCATTGGAAGCACAAAGGTAAACAAAATTAATCCAGCCGAGCTAGAAGCGAGTCTGGAGAGTTGTATGTGGTATCCAGACTTCATACCAAATCCCAAGTACCTAGGATTTCATAAGGAGCAGACTTTACGAGGTAGACCGCACATGATGTATGGAATAAAGAGAAAACTGTCATTCTCCGATAAAGTAAAGAATTTTTTCAAAACTGACAAGCCCATTAGAACGAGGGAAGGCGTACTCATTCCCCCGCCAAATACCCCTGCTTCATTCATGTTGTTCGATAAAGGGTATCACACTTGTGTCTGGTTAGAAAATTGGGCAAAGTATACTGTAGATGACGGAGTCCTAGCATTCCCTGTTGAAGGTACATTTAATGGTCGGATCCTGTTTAACTTAAGGACCCGCATGAATGAATTACACCCTAGACCCAGGTTGACCCAGTACGAAGCTTTGGAGGAATGGGAGATTGAGGCGGCAGAGCGAGATAAACCCCGGATGGATAAGGGAGTGAGTAAATGGTATCCCAGGCTTCCAACGCCCACCAAAGAGCAGAAAATGAAACAGTGGAGGCAATCTATGTTGACTGAAGGGCTGTTCCCTATGATGGGGGTGTTAGAAGAGAAGAGAGGAAAATGTAAAGAAAAGACCCATCACCTAGCACCTATGGGGGACATAGAAGACGAACACCTGGAAGATTTGTTAATGAAGAATCCACCTCCCTATGTTGCAGAATTAGAACCGGTGCATTCTCAAAATCCCTTTACAAATTATCCCCGAAGTAGGAGGGAAAGTGATACAGACGGAACAGCTACAGGCAGTAAAACCAGTGAAAGGGATGGGTTTTGCAGACCTAAATCCACAGTCCCAAATTATCAGCCATTTGGAGAAAGTCCACCTCGATTGGTTGCTCCGACTGCCCCGAGTATTTATCCGTCCTTAGTACCTCAAGTATTGCATGGCAGTTCTGCAGAAAGGGGGTTGCAGGAAAAAGAGAAAGAAGCCCTGACCAAACAGCGAGAAGAATTAGTTCGAACCATTGCCCAGATGCATCCCCATCCTGATTCCTTGACTATTCCAGTAACTATTGGTCCTGCTATTCCCCTGTATAGAAATGACCTGACTAGTCCCCACCCTCCTGTTATCACCCCGATACTGCCTACTCCTAGCATCCAGACCCCGAGGAAGGAAGTATTCATAGATGAGGATCAGGAAAGTGAGTGTGAATCTGTGGTTCTGATGGATCTGCCCATTAGGGAATCGAGGGCTAGTATAGCAGGGACAAGAAGTCAGCCCAGACAAAAGGAGGTGGTGATTGAAAGTGCAACTGGAGTTAGGAGTGCCACTTTAGTTTCCCCTGAAGAATTGGACAGATGGACAAAGGAGCTAGAAAAGGAGACCACTCCCCAACCTAAAGCATTGGAAATATATAAATTAAGAATAGAAATAGAAGAAATGATGGCTGGGAACGTAGGAGTTGAGCGCCTAAGCTCGTATAATGAAGAAGAGTTACTGTTCATCAGTAAAAGTCTTACCCGGAGTGCTAGGGTGCTCCATGAAAAGATAATGGATACCGCCACAGAAATGGGAGTTGATGCTAGTCGCTCCAAAATTCTTCAGAAACCCTACAGAGTGGACTTTTCAGACAAGGATTTAGAAAGCCTGAATGTGATGGGAAAACAGATCCAAGTAAGAGAATTGTTGAAAATCCTGCAGAAATGGGGCGAAGTGGGAAAATGGAGAACCAGGTGGGCAAAGAAAAAGGAAGGTAGCAGGGCTGGGTCAGTAACTTCAGAATTCGTATTAAAGGAAGTAACCCAAACAGAAAAATTGTGCCCCATGAGAGAGGTCCCGGGAGGAAAATATGTCCATGTCCCTTGGTCCAGACAAGACATTGTGTCATTTACAAACGACTTCCCGAAATTACGTGAGAAACCAGTTGACTGGTACAGACAGGTAGAACGTTTCATAAAAGTTCAGAAATGTCTGCTGAAAGACCTGGATGGGTTTTTCGACATTGTGGTCCCTGTAGATTTGTGGACCGACTGTAAAATTGAAATTGATTGGCCCAGTGAGGAATTCCCCAGAGATGAGAAAACAGGAGCTCCCGCACCTGAAGTAATGAGGAAATATGAGCAAGTCATACAATACCTCAAGAAAAAGGTACCAGCAAAGGAAACAGATTGGACCCGAATAGATAGAACCACCCAGGAACGTGATGAAACGGTGCATTCATTTTATGAAAGGTTACTACAGGTATTCAAAACTTACAGTGGTATCGATAATGTAGACATGAAAGACATGACCCATTTCAGTTACAGATTTGTGCTAGGATTAAGGCCTGAAATCTCACAATGGATTCGAGATAACAAAATCAGTTGGCAGGGAAAGCCCATAGATGATGTCCTGAAATATGCAAAATACTGCGAAGATGAAATCGAAAATAAAAAGAAGGCCCTCAAGGAAAAGGTCATGTGGGCACAGGTGAAATTAGCTGAACAGCAAGAAAAACAGTTAAGTAAATTGACTTCCGATAATAATGTTCAGAATACCACTACTGGGGGGGGAGGAAAGCCCAGACCCAAAATGAGTCGTGAAGAGGCCATGAAAAAGTTTCCGTGCCATGGGTGCGGCCAGATGGGGCATTGGAGAGACGAGTGTCCACACCTACAGGCCGGTAATGCCCCTGTAAATGGTTTAAATCCACAGGTGCCGAAAGAGGGGACAAGAAAAACCCAGCAACAGGTAAAATTACCTCCAGTACCCCGCGCTCCCAGACAGAATTTTAAGAGTCAGGGTCAGCAGAATGAGAGGGCGGAAGTATGGGAGGTTGAGAGTGAAAGAAACGCAGTCATTCCACAGTACTTGCTAAATGATACCTTCCTTTGTGAGGATCAAGATTGACGGGGCCTGAGAGGGGAGGATGAGGAGTGCGTACTTGGCGCCTCCTTACCGGTAGACCAGACTGGACCATACATTGAAGGAAAGGTTGAGGGAAAAGACGTCACCTTTCTGTTGGACACTGGTGCTACCAGATCTACTGTAAGAACAGTGGATGTTCCTAACCTACCCCTCTCGGGAGAAGCAATCCAAGTAGTGGGCGTCTCAAATCAGATAATAAGTACCCCTGTAACTGAACCAATGGAAATTTCTATAGGAAATTTCAAGGAAATGCACAGATTTGTGGTCTGTGATTCCAGTCCTGTAAACCTGCTAGGACGTGATTTGTTGTGCAAGATGCGTTGTACCATTTTCTGCACACCAAATGGCGTAGAAATTCAGACCCCCGATGAAGATGGCCTGTATAAACTGATGTTGGTCAGACAAGATGCTGATATCAAGCCTTTGACAATTGAGGATTTACCTGAAGAACTCCAGTTAAGAGTAGTACCAGAAGTGTGGGATTTCACAGGAAAAGATGTAGGCCTGATGGCAAATGTGGACCCAGTGAAAATAGCCATAAAAACAAATGCTGTATACCCCAAAACCAGACAGTACAAAATGAGTGCAGAAGTAAAAGCAGGAGTGGCGACCGAAATTACCAGGCTGCTCGAGGCAGAAATAATAGAAGAAGTGATGAGCAGCCCCTGTAATTCGCCTATCATTGGGATCAAAAAGCCTAGTGGAAAGTACCGGGTGGTGCAAGATTTGCGCAAGGTAAACCAAATTGTTGTGCCTTGCTGTCCTATTGTGCCCAACCCTGCAGTAATTCTATATCAGATTCCCTGGAACGCAGAATGGTTCACTGTCATTGACCTATGCCACGCCTTCTTTTCCATCCCATTGCACCCAGAAAGCAAATTCCTTTTCAGTTTTGAATTTGACAGCCATATCTATGTCTGGAATCGTGTCCCCCAGGGGTACACCGAAAGTCCCTCTATCTTCAACCAGATACTGAAAAAGTGCCTTGAATCCCTAGTGCTGCCAAGAGAGTCTGTTTTGGTACAGTACATAGATGACCTGTTAGTGGCATCCAAAACCCAGACTGACTGTGTCACTGACACAATTGCCTTGCTGAATCACTTAGGAAAGGGAGGACATAAAGTGTCGCCTGACAAGTTACAATTCTGTAAAAACTCAGTAAAGTATCTGGGGCACCAGATAGAAAAAGGAATCAGGAAGGTCACTACCGAAAGGATCAAAATAATCAAAGCAATGGAACTGCCCAGAACCCAGAAAGAGGTGAGAATGTTCTTGGGAGTTGTGGGTTACTGCAGACAATGGATTGTAGGATTTGCGGCTCTAGCCCGACCCCTGATAAATATGACAAAGAAAGGAGTAGAAGACCCCGTCCACTGGGACAGTGTAAGCATGAATGCTTGGGTAACCCTGAGAAACTGTCTATGTACCGCACCTGCATTGGGTATGCCTGAGTACACTAAGCCCTTTGAGCTGTTCTGTGACACGAGAGAGAATTGTGCTCTTTCAGTCCTGACCCAGGAGCACGGATTAGTCAGAAGACCAGTAGCCTACTTTTCGGCCACCCTAGATCCGGTGGCTGCTGGATTGCCGGGATGCTTAAAAGCCGTTGCTGCTACTTGCGTCAGTCTGGAACAGAGTGAGAACATTGTCATGGGACATCCCGTCACTGTCTATGTTCCTCACTCTGTTGTCATCCTACTGACTAGAACTAAGACCCAGTACCTCACACCTAGTCGGCTGACTAAGTATGAGAGAATTTTGATTGGTGCTGAAAATGTAACTATTTCCAGGTGCAATGTCCTAAACCCTGCGACACTGTTGCCTATCCCTCTGGATGTAAAATCTGATGAGGACGGGGAACATAATTGCATCGATCTAACTGAATATAGCACAAAGCCCCGTCCAGACATCCGTGAAATAGCGCTACTTGACGGGGATAAAACAATGTTCGTGGATGGCTCGTGTTTGAGACATGAGAGTGGAAGTCTGAGTGCTGCCTATGCTGTGGTTACACTGACAGGAACCATCGAAGCATCTTACATGCGCGAGGTGAAATCTGCACAAGTGGCAGAGCTCATCGCGTTAACCAGAGCCTGTAAGAGGGGTAAGAACAAGAGAATAACTGTTTACACAGACAGCCAGTATTGTTTTGGGGTCGTTCATGACTTCGGACAGTTGTGGCTACAAAGAGAATTCATGACGTCCTCAGGCACACCTATCAGAAATGGGAAGGTGGTGCATGACTTACTGGAAGCTATCCAATTGCCCAAGGAATTGGCTGTGGTCAAGTGTGCGGCTCACAGATCTGGAAATGATGATGTGACTGCCGGTAATAGGTACGCTGACCAAATTGCACAGTTTTGTGCCCGACACCATATGTCCCTACAAATTGCCCTGTGGGATGGAACCAGCTGCCAACTTATGTTGTTTGAGAATGTGTCAACGTGGGAAGAATTAAAGGAGTTGCAACAAGCCACAGACAGGCAAGAAAAGGGCAGGTGGGCCGCAAATGGATGCGAGTTGAGAGAAGATGGTGTGGTGACAAATCCGGATGGGGTGCCTGTACTGCCTGATAGCTTGATCGACCCCATGATCAGAATGATACATGAGCCAACACATATGGGAAGAGACGCGATGTGTCGGGTGTTTGAACAGGTGTTCTGTAATTCAAAGTTCAGGAACCAGGCGGAAAGGCTTTGCCAGAGGTGCCTAGTGTGTCAGCAATTCAATGCAGGAAAAAAGACTGTAGTGGAACAGAGCACTATTGGAAAGGCAGTAGGTCCCTTCGTTAGAATGCAGGCAGACTTCATAACCATGCCCAAATGCAAAGGATATAGATATATCTTAGTCATAGTTTGTCTATTCTCCAGGTGGGTGGAAGCATATCCAGCTAAGAAAAATGACGCTATCACCACAGCCAAACTATTGCTCAGGGAGTTGATACCTAGGTATGGGATCCCAGAGACAATCGAAACGGACCAAGGTGGGCATTTTGCCAACGATGTATTGGAAGAGCTCTGTAAAGCATTCAAAATGAAGCAAAGATTGCACTGTGCCTACCATCCAGAGGCTTCTGGGGTAGTGGAACAAATAAATGGCACCCTGAAGTCCAGATTGGGAAAGATGTGTGATTCCACAAAAATGAACTGGATAGAGGCTTTACCCCTTGTGCTGATGAGTTTGAGAAGTATCCCGAACCGAAAGACTGGCCTGAGTCCCCATGAAGTGTTGATGGGAAGAGTGATGCGCCAGGCATGGGTACCCGGACACAAACTGCTAAGCATTTCTGATGATATGGTGCTAGAATACTGCAAGCAGCTGGGTGACCAAGTGCGTTCTCTCTCTCAGCAGATTGGAGAGACAGAAGACGAGTGGCCAAAGACTCCAGCACATAAACTGCAACCAGGAGATTGGGTGGTGTTAAAGAAACACACCCGGAGCAGTTGCCTGAAGCCAAGGTGGGGAAAGCCACGACAAGTGATCCTCGTCACTACCACTGCTGTGAAGTGCGCTGGTGTACCGAAGTGGATCCACGCCAGCCACACAAAGCGGGTATCTGGAGAAAACGCGACTGGAGCTGAAGGCAGCGCAGCTGAAGAGGCTTCCGAGGAAGAGAGTCCGGAGCTAGCTGACATTGAACTGCCGAGCACAAGTCGAGACGTTGAATGGTATCCCGCCGACGAACCGGTTCATGATCCAATACGAACCCGGAAATATTCCTACTTAGACAGTGAGTGGGATAGTCCAGGTGAGTCAGAAATAGAAGAAGAAGGTCAGGTCAACGAAAGCCACAACACACCTGATCAGGACGTAGGCCAAGTAGGGTCAGATCAGGACATCGAAACTCCTCCTGAAACTCCTGAGAGTGGAAAGGGACAGTTAGAAATCAGAGCTGACGTTCATGCAGAAGAAAACGAAGAGATCGAAGAGCATGAACAGGAACAGATAGAACTAGATCAAAGTGCTCAGACAACGGAAACAACAGTAACCAGAAATAAAAAGAAAGTGCGATTTGAATCTGAGCAGGGACAGATTAGGGACCAGGCAGAAGAAGTAGATGAAAGACCTGGAACAAGTCAGACAGGCAGGGAAACAGAAGTGCCACATCAAAGAGTAAAAAGAGTGCACGAAGAAGGCCAAGTTTCCTCAACAACTGGGAGGCACGGAGGCAGAAGTGCACCCCGATACGTCAAGAGACTGAGGCTCAGACTAAAGACAGTCGAAGAAAACCAGAAAGACAGAAAAAGGGCTCAAAGTGAAAGAAATGCAGCCCAAGGCAAATCGCTAAGAAAGAGCGACAGAATAAAGAAACAGAACAGACTGTATCGGAGCCCTGAGTGGACGTACTTTGTGTTGGAGGAAATTGACGAGCCACACCACAGTGGCAACAGTGACGACGAGTCCATTGCTGATCGGAGTTCGGACGAAGACCCTCCTTGAGAGAGCCCTGAAGTGAGCCTTTGGTGCAAAGAAACGAAGAGGGGTAGCAAAAGCCACCTGTAAGCTAAATATGTCTGATCCGAATGTCTCTGGGAGATCCAGGTGTGGGTGTCTCAAAACCTGTTGTAAAATATGTTTGTGTAGTGTAGCCATGTTAATAGTAATGTGGATAGGACTAACAGTTTTCCTACCTTTTATGATAAGTAAAAATCCTAACTTGTCCCCTACTGAACCCGAAGCAGTAGACGTAGGGGTTGTACAGACTGCAGAAACACCACGAAGCCTAGAAAGACGCGACAAACGAGTAGGACTGACACACACACGACCTAAATTAGAAGCATCAGATGAGGATGGACTCCATTTTCACAAAATGAGAAACAGGACGCATCTAAATGTTTTTGCTAACTTGTTAGTGCATTATGTAGAAGCCATGGAAATAGAGGACTGTTATGTCTGCATGAAGCTACCAACCTCAGTGGCTGAAGGCGTGACATACCACCATCTACCTTTGACCTATGGAATCTCCTGTAGTATATTAGCTAGCTTGTTCTATAGAAGCACCTTGCAGTACTATTATTCAAATGATGACGTAGTATTTTCTGAACTTCCTGTTAGAGGACACTTGAACCGTGTACATACTACCAGTGACGTGACCCGCTATATGGGAGAATATTTCCTGACTATAGGTAACATAGATTTAGATCAAGCAAGAGAAGATAATCTGACCTGTTCGCTGCAAGAGCAGGAAAAGATGTTTATAAAGATGGCAGACAGAAGGAGAGAAAAGTTTCAGAAGAAGGCAAATGACGAGAAGGATAGAATCCCTAGGTGGGCTGAGCACATGGATAACACCTCGGAAGGCGAAGCTAGTCCTGCCTTGTTGCTGGATTTTGAAAGAAAGGGGAAACTTTGTATCCATAGGGAAAAGACAGAGTACTATAACAATGTATTCATCGGTTCCAGCGAGTGTGAACATAATTACAAGGTAATTGGAGGTTGGGGTTTCAAAAATGGGTCAGAACCTGTGTTTCCCGGAATATATTATATATGTGGGAACAAGGCTTATTTCAAATTGCCGGATCACTGGTATGGAAGCTGCTACTTTGGCATTGTTTTCCCGAAAATATACCATGTGAATAATGCAGCTGGAAGCGATGAAGAAACTAATGGCTTAGTGCGTAGTAGACGTGAAAGTGTAGGTGAAATTATAGGTGATATTTTTAGTGCACTGATACCTGGAATGGGGGTAGTTCTGAACACCCATAGAATCTGCAAATTGTCTACAGTAGTGGACCGGTTATCAACGGACACTGCTGCTGGTTTCCTGCTGGTCAATACTGAAATGGTTGCGATCAGATCAATGGTTTTACAAAACCGTCTTGCCCTTGACACCTTATTAGCAAAAGAGGGCGGGGTCTGTAGAATGCTGAAAGCGCAACATTGTTGCACGTACATTCCTGATAAAAGTATCGAATTAAAACAATATGTAAAGAACATAACTAATTTGGAAAAGGAACTCAAACCATTGGAGGTTGACAGTGCCTGGACGAGACTGACTGGAGGTCTCTCCTCTATAGGTAGTTGGTTTACTAACTTAGGTAAAAATCTTTTGTGGAAAATACTGATGCCAATAGTTATAATAGGTGTAATTGTGTTGATCATTTTTATCTGCTGCAAATGCCAAAAGTGCAAAAAGAAATATACAGTAAATCAGAGGGGGGTGAAAAGAAACATTGATGAACTAGAACTAGAAGAGCTAAAGAGTGCAATTTACAAAAAGGCGAAAAATCACCACTCTCATAGGGAAGCTGAAAGAAAACTAAACAATAAGTTTATTGAAATTGAAATGGACGATGTGGATGAATGAGAAAAGTTGGCATCTGTTTCCTTTATAGTGATGATAGTAAATATCATCAAAGAGGGGATTGATGGAGCAAGGATTCGCACGTAAAGCGCCTTGCTCATATACAAAACCCTTGTCTAAACTGTATAATAATATTAACCTCCTTATTCGTCAGTTATAAAGTGTTTTTCCCAACACGCGGGTGTCCCCAGGATGCTTGCTTGTTTGTCTTTTCTCGTACTAAACGAAGCTTGCACTAAAATGGCTGCTTTGCCGAAATTCAGTCTGCGCATGCGTCGGTCATACCCATGTGATGTGACGCACTCGCATTCTGGAGGGATTCTGTGCTCATGCGCACTGATGCAAAATATGGCCGCTTGTCTCTCGCCACGCTCTCTGCTTGCTACTGCTGCTTTGGCCTATCTGTCTTTTCGCACTAATCCATAATGCTATAGTCATTATAAAGTAAGGGTTGGTTAGATTTTATCATGGTATACAGTGCGATCATTTTTATGTATGATTTTAATTTGTTTTCGCTTACTTTTCATGTACCGCGTCTTTGTGGGCTGGGGCATACATGAGCGACGCCATGATGAGGCTCCTCTGAACCCTGTCAGCTGACCAGGGAGAGTCCTAACTGCGCAGAAGCTAAAACTAGCCAGCTGGCTCCTGGAGCCCGATGCGCCTGGGAACCCATCCCGAAGATGCAAGATTACACCTTGAATTGTCATACACTGTTGCTATATGCTGGACTCTTGCATTGTCTTCTGTATTCCTATGCCTGGGAACGTGAACCAGGGGGGCGGGTGTGCAAAATTGAATAATTATGATGGGAACGTTGAATTCTAGGAGGTGGTAATGACCGCACCACCTCTCCTGACCAATCACAATGTGGGAAACTGTCAATTGCAACATTAGTGGGTGGTCTGAGGGTCCCCAAAACAGTATAATTGCCCTAGTTTAGCTTAGAAAAATTGTCCGACTTGTCCGAGTAGCAGACCTGTCACTGACCCTACGATCTCAATAGGTGCTCATTCTGAAAGTGCTGCGGAGCACTTTGTCCATACCTTCCACAAATCTCCTAAGGGGTGGAAAATCCTAAGTGCTGGCGAAGCACTTTTTGCTGGGAAATTCGAAAATCCAATCGGGGTTTCTGGCGGATTACTTGCCGGAGGGGGTAACGCAGGCGTTGCTGTCCGAAGCTGTGGGTGTTGGTCGTACCCTGGGAGGCCCAGTCCTTTGACCTGAAACCTGAGGGGTATCCTGTCCTTACTGTCCGTGAGCTGTACCTGCTCGCATTCTGGCATTCCTTTTCTGAGGGTCTCTGTCCCCGTCTTCCCAACTGACCCGTGGCCAGGGTTGGTCTTCAATCTGAACTAGGTAATTATTGATCGTGGGTTTGCGTATCCCTATCTCTCTCTTTCTCCCTCTTTCTTGTCTGATCTATTAAAGCATTCTTACCTGTGATATTGCTCTATTGCCGTTGAAATATCAAATATATGTGTCTGATTTTAGTTGGTTCCTTCTCTCCCCCTCTCCTTTAGGAGTTTATTGATTTTTTTTTTAAGTAATAAGCATGTTCCCGGTTTTCCCCTTCCTTTAGTGGATTGCAGTGAACTTAGCAAGAATAGTTTAAACACTTAGGTTAAGTACATGTTCTAGGTCTCATCCACATCCTATGTTCTAGTATAAAATTGCAGTGACTAGTTTTGTTCTAAACCCCTACCTTTAGTCTTCCCATATATCCTAATGGTCATATTTTGTTGCAAAGTTACCTATTGGTGTTGATTTTAATGTTTGATATATTACTCTGTGTATCGCTTATTATCTTGGCATCTTCTCTTTGAATTCTTATATAAAATTTTAAACTTCATCAGGTGTCTGTGGTCATTTTACGGAATTGTGGAAAGTATTTTTCTGATTATAAAAAGTTTTTGATATTAGGCCTGTCTACTATTTTCCCTGATAGCTCTAGGTCCGTCGTAAGAATTGTGCCTGTGGTAAGTCGGGTACATGGTAAGCAGAGGTAAATCCAAACTTTGATTACTCTTAGCAGCGTGCAGGAGGAGAAATCCTCACCCAGTTCACCCAAACAAATTAGTGTGGTAATAAAGGTTTTTGCACGCCAAGGGCCCAGTGCGTGTAAAGAATTGGTAACTCGGGTGACCCGGGGGAACTGCGCGCTCTAGCATTAGTACACAGTCTGAACAACTTAACAGGAACTTAAAGTTTCATTTTGTCTAAACGTGCACTACGGAAAAACATTCTAAGACTCCATCAGAAGATGGAGCAAGGCAAGCCATTGGGTCATGCGTTTCAGGGAATGCTTGCAAGGGATGTACCATGTTACAACGCATACCATTACGACTACCTACTGTTACAACGCGACCATTACAACGCATACCATTACAACGCATAGCGCTTTGAGGTGCTGGATAGTGGTAAATATAATTTACTATTCTAACTCCAGTCCCCGTGGACACTAGGGAAGGTGTTGGATAGTAAATTATACTTTTTCCCTATCCTAGAGCGCCCCCCAGCGCAATGCGTTGTAATGGTATGCGTTGTAAAAGTTGCGTTGTAACAGTAGGTAGTTGTAAAAGTTGCGTTGTAACAGGTGTATACCCTTGCAAGCCCTGGAGCTATGGAATCAGGGGGGGGGGGAAACTTGGGCATGAATAATAGCGTGCCATGAGGTGCCACAGGGGTAATGTAACATGAGCTCTCTGCACCGGGCCCACAACACAGAGGGCAGATGAAGGGTTTGTGACAGAAAACAATACTCATTAAATAGTGTATTACCAAACAGCACAACTTTCCATTTCTGCTTAATGTGTATTGCGCCTGAGATGGTACGTAATGCTCATAAAAGACACTTCTGAGAAGCACCCAGTGAAGTGTTATAATAGGTAATGAATACCCCTTCAGAACTGCTTTTTTTTTATACCTACACATTTTGGCAATTTCTTTAGGAAAATATTCTTGGAAAAAAATCACAATTTTGCTCTCTGTTTTTCTCGGTGGAAAAACCCTCAACGATGTCTGTATAGAGATGGGCTCACTCTGTTGTTACAATTTTTGTGCCCTACCACTTAAACATTTCAATAGTCGCCACTGATTAGTATTTTGTTTCACTGTCATGCTAATTGGGGCTGTTATTCCCCTTTACAGGGAATGCTTCCACAACAACACATGAGCTGCATTGTTTTCAGCATGTGCTGGGGCTATTTGGTGAACATTGAAGTCAGCTTGGAAAGTACGCTTCCTCCCTAAAGGCAACTCATTGCGATTATTAAGCTATCATTTACTTGAAATGAGATGCAGGTAAGAATGTAAATGCACCACAATATTTGCACTTAGTTTTATTCCAACAGATAATTTTTGGTGTGCAAAAGAAGGTTGCATCAAAATACATGATTTTGTTGTCAAATACTGCTTGCAGGTACAATAGTACATTTATATAGATTGCAAGATGACTTCTATGCTTCTGCATCTTTGCATCTCATTCCCTGGCATTTGTAATTGGCAGGAGAACTCATTGCATATATCCATGCAGTATTTATTTATTTATTTTGAAGGTCTTGTATAGTGCGAACAAGACTCTTGTGGGTATCAGAGCGCTTTACAGGCAGATGTGAATAATCGAGACCCGCATAGCAAAAAATATAGTGTAGAATAAAACAGTAATAGTAAACTAATACAAATTGACAAATATATACAAAGATATACCAATAGTTCAGGTGAATTTGGCCATGAGAATAGATTTCGCTTCTTTTTTTAAGAATGCCGTAGAAGGGTTGCTCACAGTTAGTTGATGATATAACAGCCAAATGCCCCTCCTTTTCCTCCTCCTACTCCTTTAGGGAGCACGTTGGAAGCAGGAGCTCTCATGCTTTGATTTCAGTGGTGAGTGGAACAAAAACTCTCTGCAAAGGTTCAGGAGCCTATATATCGTACTCCAGAAGGCAGAAATGTCTTCCATTTGGATTTTGGGCCAGTCTCTGACTGTCAGTTGGGCCCCTGCAGCCCGTCAGAAGCCAGCCAGAATGACCGTCTGGTTTCACTTCTGACCAGATGTATTGTAAGCAGCCATTCAATTGAAACTGACCATCCGTCGTAAGGCCGCCGACCTAAGGTCAGACCAGCCCTTTTAGCACTGCCAGAATGCCCTGACTAGGTCTAGCTGTTACATTATTTTACCATAATAGAGGTCATTGTCGCTCATTTCAAAAGTGAACATTTTGTTGATGTTGAAAGGATGACATGCTGAGTCATCTGTGCCCCATTTCCACCCTGTTATGAACATGATGCACCAAGATAACCATGCCACAAGAATTTTAGCTCACATAAGTATCTCACCTAGTAAAATCACCCAGCTGAGCTAGGCCCACTTTTCAATTTATGGCAACCAGGAGAAATTAAAATATTCAGTCCCTCTAAGGTACTACAAACTTAGTGAAATTGCAACAAAAACAAATTGCTTCAGTTATATGAACTGGGCCAGATTAGGATCTCGGCGGATGGGTTACTCTGCCACAAAGGTGATGGACATCCCATCTGCTGAAATATAAATCCGATTATATCCTATGAGATTTAAATTTGAGAGGATGAGATATCCATCACCATTGTGACAAAATACCCCATCCGCTGAGTTCTAAATCAGGACCTATGTCCAGATCCGGCTGATGTTATTCAAGGAATATTTTTTGTACAGATGCACACCCAAAATAAGCCACTGTACAAGGCCCAAGAGCCTCACACTAACTGACCAAATCTTAAAGACAACCAATGTGCAATTTATCGCAGAACACTAAATTAAACAATGAGAGAAAGAATATATATTATATTTACTTACATATAATAAGGTTGGATAGATGCTACACATCTTTCCCTCATACAAAACAAAGACAAACAAAAGAAAACAGATGGGGCAACACAACACAACACAACATGAAACACACAACACTAACGGATTTCTAAAAAGAACAAATGAGAACAATTTGGAAACAATGTAAGTTCAGGATACCCATTCCAAGTAAAACTAAAGTCTAACCCAGAAGCTTGCAAGGGACCTTCCTGGTACGAGCACTCCTACAAATCTGTGTATCTTGATTGCAACATAATATTTATTTGCATCTGGAGCTTACAGTTTCATGTTAAAATATCGATAGTAAAAATATCCTATACATAAACAGGTAAGTACAATAACATCGACACAAAAATATAGATGTAAAAAATATAGAAGTAAAAAATATTGACTTAAAAAAATTACATAACTTAAATAAAATTAATTGAATAATATTAATATTATTGACCAAATAAATTACATGTAATATATATTTTAACTAATTATAACTAATAAACTTAATTTAATAAATATAAACACAAAAAATATGTTCATATACATATATTTACTTAAATACATTATTTTAACTATTATCTATATTTAATATATACAGTTTTTAATTTATATAAAAATGAAATATACACATATATAAATGATTTAAAATTAAATAAAATATTCTATAGTTAATTAACACATTAAACTTTTAAAAAATAATAAAACATACATTTAATAACAAAATAAACACAATAGCAGTGAAAACGTTGGATAGCAAGGGGGAAAAAATTACTATTCCCATTCCAGTGAGTGCCACAGTAGGGAAAGCGTTGGATAGTGTATGGGTAAAAATTACTATTGCCACTCCACTGAGTGCAACAGTAGGGAAAGCGCTGAATAGCGGAGGGATAAAAATTACTATTCCAACTCCAGTGAGTGCAACAGTAGGGAAAGCGCTGGATGGCGGAGGGGTAAAAATGACTATTCCCACTCCACTGAGTGCAACAGTAGGAAAAGCGCTGGATAGCCGAGGGGTAAAAATTACTATTCCCACTCCAGTGAGTGCAACAGTAGGGAAAGCGCTAGTTAGCGGACTGGTAAAAATTACTATTCCCACTCCAGTAAGTGCAACAGTAGGTAAAGCGCTGGATAGCGTAGGGGTAAAGATTACTATTCCCCCTCCAGTGAGTGCAACAGAAGGGAAAGCTTTGGCTAGCGTAGGGGTAAAAATTACTATTCCCACTCCAGTGAGTGCAATAGTAGAAAAAGCGCTGGATAGAGTACGGGTAAAAATTACTATTCCCACTCCAGTGAGTGCAACAGTAGAAAAAGTGCTGGATAGCGTAAGGGTAAAAATTACTACTCCCACTCCAGTGAGTGCAACAGTAGGGAAAGCGCTGGATAGCGGAGGGGTAAAAATTAGTATTCCCACTCCAGTGAGTGCAACAGTAGGGAAAGCGTTGGATAGCAGAGGGATAAAAATGACTATTCCCACTCCAGTGAGTGCAACAGTAGGGAAAGTGGTGGATCCCACAACAATAAAAAACAAAAACATCAACATTTGTATTAAATTTAATTTCCAATATTAACATAATTAATATATATATGTAAATATATTATTATTAACAAAGATAATAAAAAATCATTAATTATACAGTAATTAATACTATAATATCCACAACACACACCTAAAATTAATGGCACAAATACATTTAATAATTACTAATTAATTAATGGAAATGAATTTATAATATTTATTAATTAATCAATAAAAATTAATTACTTGCCACCTTTCCCACCATGTACACATATAAACACTTCCTACACTATTCCCCTATAAACCCACAACCCGCTACAGAACTAAAAACACAAAATTCAAATTAAAAAAAATGCAACTACTGTAAATTATTATTTCAATATATATAATTAAATTACTTCCCACCCTATTCCCCTATAAACCCACAACCCGCTACAGAACTAAAAACACACAATTAAACTTAAAAGAATGTAATAACTAGTAAAATTTTAAAACATATAATAAGATGACAAACAATTCTCATTAAAAACACTAAAATACATAACATTATTAATAATTCAATATTTTTGTCAACTATATTTTTGTAAGTGTGATTTAAGACGTCGATGTTTTTGAAATCGATATTTCTTGCCTTTCAGTCGATATTCTTGCCCACAATATTTTTGTTGTTGATATTTCTTCCCCAGGATATTTTTGCGGGGATATTTATCTCCCTCAATATTTATACGTCGATATTCCTGCTCTGCAACAGTGCCAACTTCCACTCCATCTTCGACAGTGTGTTCATAGCGAATGATCAATTTATTGTCCAAAATCTTTAAACCAGTCCTGGCCACACATGACACATTGTAACACTGACCACTGGATGTATGTACTGCATTGCCTCGCAACTAGCTGAATTTTGCACGGTCTCTGATTCTGGATAATCCTTTTAATCCTTTTCTAACAATTTTTTACATGCACCCATTCCCCCAAACACAACTTGGAATGCTTCTTCCTGTTCGACACATACTCACACACTTGGAGTGTGATAATTTCCTGCTCACTATAGCACTTCTCTCTGCTGCTAGAAACTTGAACATCAACACCAATGCCCCTGACATTAAGGATCCAGATAGTAGAAAGAACAGAAACCACCCTTTTTCCCCTCATCATCTTAAACAGAATATTTTCTTTAACAGAGTTACTCCCACTGGATGCCAGAAGTACAATTAAGCAGGCCCTAATCACAAGCATATTTGACTACGGCAACACACTGCATGCCAGTATTCCAAGCTATCTTCTTCACAGACTTCAAACCATCCAAACCGCTGACTCCAGACTCGCCCTCAACCTCCCACATCAATCCCAAACCACTCCTCAGAGAGCTCCACTGACTCCCCATTCAAAAGTGCTGCCAGTTCAACCTTCTCTCACATGCAAATCACTGCACATCACCCCGCATAATTCAATCACCGACTTCACTTCCCCTAACCCACCATACAACTTCACTCAGCATCACTATCACTCTCACATACACTGTGCATCTACAGAAGCAGAATGGGAGGATGATCATTCTCCTTCCAAGCTGCCAAATCCTGTAATTACTTCTCCCAAGCGGCCTCCTCCTCACTTCTTGAATTCTGAAAGAAGCTGAAGACCTAGCTTTTCAATTAGTCTTCTTACGGGACTATTGAGACTACCTGTATTCAGGACCAGCCTCACCATATGCCTACTCTCACCTACTGAATGCCGAGATACCCTTAAGGGCAACAAGGAGCACTCTACAAACCTACCTTACAATTAGGTGTGGTGGGTTAAGCACAAAACAATTGCCTAATGGCTTCCGAACAATCTTTCCTTGAATTAATGTCACTCTAAACACACGTAACTACTACCTTGCTAAATCTTTCCACTCTGCCATTCAATTATGGGTAATGAAGAGGTAAGTGGGAATGTTGAATATTACACTTATCAAGGAAATCCTTTATGACCACAGAAGTTAACTGAACTCCTCTTTCAGTCCAAATCTCTCCAGGACCCACTTCTGTTACAAACACTTCCTAGATAAAACTAAACTACTAGTTGTAGGTTCAGACCCACCCATCACCTCTACCCAACTAGAACGATAGTTATGTAATACAATAACATATCTCAGTTGATTGGGGAAAACATGAAAAGGCTGAAGAAAGTCAAAAGCTACTTTCTGCTACACCTTAGTGGGACACAGCTAAAATGAGGGTTCAAGGACAGCCATGATCAGATGCTTGCCACTACCAGAACATTGCACACCATTCCCAACTAACCCTTCAACCTCTCTGTCAATACCAAGCCACCAAATATTGTAGCATACTCACGTTTAGTTGCAGTCATACCCAGATGACCCCAGTGAGCTGCTTCTAAAACAAGCTGTCTAAAACACAGTGGTGGAATAAGTTTGTCACCTCTCACTAAAAGACCATTTTCCAAAGAAATGTCATCAGCTACTTTGCAGAAAGACTAGAAATATACCTTGAGCATTTTTTCTTTCAGCCTTCCTCCAATAATATACAACACCACCTCCTTCAACTCATCATCCAATGCTAACACTTTCCAGCAGTCCTCCATTCTAGGACACACAACTTGATCTTCAAACTTAGCAATTAGGCTCTCTTCAAAGTCTTCATCTAAAGATGTTTGTTGTTCATGAACTGGCAGTCTTGATAAACAATCCACCATAACCTTCTTTCCACCCACTATGTGCACCACTTCAAAACTGTATTCAAATAATTTTTTGACAACTGGGCTATGGCCTTTTATATTTTACCACCAGACAATAGTCAACCAGGGGACAATGATCAGTATGCAAACAGAATGCTCTACCTCACAAACATGGTTTACATTTCTCAACACCCCCTGTGCACACGAGCATCACTTTTTCAACCACAAAGTATCTGGTTTCCTCTTCCTGCAAAGGTCTGGATGCAAATCCAACTGTCACTTTCTTTAGCCCATTATTAAAACAAAACAGCCACACTACTATACCCACTTGCATCCACAGTCAAAAATGTTTCACGCAATTCAGAACAGGGTTGGAAAGCAGCCCCCAAAATAATAATCTGTTTCATCAGTTCAAAGTTCTCTTGATATGCCTGTGACCATACAAAATCAGTGTTTAATTTCAAAATGTTTCTATAACTTTCAGAGAGACTTGCACAATAGTTAATACATTTTGAATAAAATTCACACATTGCTAAAAATGATAAAAGTGTTGGTCTTTTTCTCAAGGATTCGAAGCTTTCATAGTACCATCAACAAGACCAGGATTGGGTTTGGCTCAGTCAGCAGATAAAACATGCCCCAAGTGTTCTCATTCTTTGACTGTAAATTTGAATGTGTCCTTTCTGAGAGTGACACCATTATCTGATATTAAATTAAGGACCTTAAGACAACATCATGTTTCATCAAACACTAATATATCTTCTTGAAGCAACACAATTGAATTACATGTCATTGACTTTCTGAAAGACAGATGCTGGTGAGGACTGTCCAAATGGCATTCAGCAAACCTGAAATGTGCCACCTCGTCTAATAAATGCAGTAAGATTACTTAAATTCTTAACCAATTCTACCTGATGATAAGCTGCATGCAAACATAGTTAAGTAAACCATTTGGATTGACCTACCGACTTTATTAGGTCCTTGATGTGAGGAAGTGGAATATTCTCTGCCCAGATATTATTATAAAGACATCTAAAATTGATGCATAAGCGCAACTCTCTTGTCTTTTTCTTGATTTGCACAACTGGGGAAAGTTACAAACGTGACATCCACAGCTTGAATTATTCCCTTTTCCTGCATCTTGGTGAGGGTCCTTTAAAGTTCCCATTTGTAGGACAACTGAACTTTGCGTAGTGTATGCTTTACAGATACACAATCCTCTATCAATTTAATCTAATGTGAAAAATTGTTGATCAAACAAAATCCTTCTTTGAAAACGTTTTTCAATTTGTTACCCACCATTGAATAATACAAGAAGCAACCTGTAACATCTCAATACTTTCTTCCAATGATACCGGGCATTTCCTCCCAGGTCTGAGCACCATGCCAAAATCTGCTTTATGCCACCATCCTAAAACATTAATCCCAGTCTGAGCTAATTACACCTTGCCCTTAATATTCCTTTCTTGTAACCCGGTATTGGCTCAGAAATATTCAAGGTGGTCAATTCTACTGCCTGCAAAGCAGCGGTAATCACATCAAGGGTTAAAAGATTTCTGTGAACCCAGTTCTCTTCATACTTATATATGGCTATGATAGTAATTGTTGTACCTGAATCAAGCAACAGTGGTATGTCAGTCCCATCTATAGAAATGCTAATTCGTGAATCACTGTACATTTTGTCATTGTTATTGGCAAAGATTGGTCATGAACACACCTGACACGGTTATTCTTCCCTCCTCTACATACCTTCTCAAACTGACCAACTGTATTGCATCTCCAACATTCCTGAATGAGAGCTGTGACCCCCCCATCAAAAACAAAAGATTTTCAACCCCAACAACTCCCCTCCCTTTGTTAGAGTTAGGATTGACTTTGATTAGATTAAGCAAAAGGTGCTTACTGAAACAGTTGCCCTTCTCTGTCTGGGACAAATGTGAATCTAATTGCTTAGAATCCTCTTGACAACACTAATTGCTTTTGGTAATGCGCACTCCCTCTTCCAAGCTTGGCTTCTTGCAAGGTAAAACTATTTGCTGTACTTTTTTAGAATTACACCTGGATGGTACCTGATCCTGAAGTAACTGTAAAGTAAAATGTTCAAATTCTTAATATGAAGCCAAGAATGTAATGCTGTCACATAAGTGTTACAGATTGTGAAGGGCCTTGCAGCCTGATAAAACATTTGTGTATACATATAACTAGATTTACTATGATTTTAAAATGCACGTATAATTGTTTGACAGTAACTTGAAATCTATCCTGAAATTCCTCATCATAAGGCAAAAAGTCAGGTAAATTATCAAAAATGTTTAGACTCTCTACTCTCTACTCCTAGATAGTAATACAACAGACTTCTGTTGGTATTAGGTTTACACTTGACACTATCAATTGCACCCAAATAAGCATTAATGGACCTGAACCAAAGGTATCTTTTCAAGGGAGGCTCACCTGGTTCTTGAAAGAAAGGACCAGGAGGTGTCACACAATTTGCATCATGTTTAAACATGAAGAAGCGTGATATCAATTAAATGTGAAAAAAGAATACAAGCCCACAAATCAGCAGTGAAGAATAACTCTGAACACTAAAATAAACATAAAAATTAAATATAATATAATACTTCTAAAATGCAGATACAGCAACCAATGCCTGCACAAGTGTTCAAGTCACTGTAGATGAAGATTGAAAAAGAAAATGTAATAGGATTACTCCAAGTCATAGACAAAATCAAGTTTAAAATCTGCACAGATGTGCAAATCATTGTGGTAGAAATGCGCTGATGATAGAAATCCTTCCTCCATTATGATTTCTACAGAGAAAGGGGCGTGGCCTGAGCCCGAGCAAGATGGCAGCTTATCCCGACTGCTCCACGCCTGGCCCTGCAGTTTCTAGATTTTTGTAGGCTGCAATGTCCCCGGTAGATGCCTGGCGTAAACCCACCGTGTCAGAATTCACTCAGGGACAAGTGTAAATGGTACCTGAACACTACCAGGAAAGCTTCTTAACTGCATCAGCAGGGCGTGCAGTTAATTGAACTTTCCTATCATGGTTAATACAGAAGTGGGGGAATCTGAACTATCCTTCCTGTGAGCATGAGTTAGGGACCCACCAAGCACCATGCATGCGATAGAGGTGGACAGTGCGTACAAAAGTGTTTCCGCATTCCAACATGCTGCTGATTATTCTTGGTATTTGCAGAGACTGTGTGGAGTTGATAGTGAAAACGTGGGGGCTTATTTACAAGGGCCTTATCTCCGCTTTAAAAGCCAAAGAAGCAGAGATAATATTAGCGCCTAATCTACAAGGGGATGCTAACATGCAGTAGCGCATGTTAGCACCCTTTTTCCTGACGCCTCGCTTTGCATCTCTATTGAGATGCAAAGTGGGTATCACTGGGCAGTACAACCTGTAAAATATCACTGATGTGCACATCGCGATATTTACAAGGCGGCCCACGTATTTTAGCAGATGTTAGTTTTGGGAGAAAACAGCTGTTTTCGCCAAAATCTAACGTCTTCTAAAATCCTGACTCATGTATGTTTAACATGGGGGCTGGATTATTGTGTTACGACCACAGGGTTGTATCATCAACCATATCGCCATTTTGCAGGGAACATCGCTGAAAAACCAGCAATGTTCCCTGCAAAACAGTGGTTTCCCCGCTATCGCAGGAATGTACATCGCCCTGGAGAAATGCGTTGTTAATAACGCGCTAACAGGGCGATAAATTCCAGCGATAGACGGCGATAAATACAAAAGCGCTAAGCGCGCTTTGCGTTATTTATCGCCATGGGTTGCTGATATGCACCTTGGTCTGGTATGGGTGTGGTTCACACCACTATTCTTGTACATCATATTGGTATAGGCTCACGGGCCTTCAAAGTTTAAATTGAGGTACGTGTTCGGTTTGGACTCGTTCTTGGGGGAGCAAGTGCTGTTTGCAGTATCCCTATTGTTGGAGAGTCCGGTTTTTACTTGTCGACTCGAGCATGGGGTATTTTGATTGCCTAGCTCCGATGAATGTCAGATTGTTCCTTTCACACAATCCCATACAGCGAGACTATAAAGATGTCTGTTTGTTTCACATTGCACTCGTTCTGGATTCCACAGGATAGATTTATGTATATATGAATATATTTGCCAACCAGTGAAAAGGATTGCAAGTGACTATTGCTCTCATTTCAAATTACGAAAGACTGTTTCTTTGGAGGAGGATACTGGATGATTTATGGTGTAATCTGAAATTGTATTTAATTTACACTGCTGAGCAAGATCTTTGCATATCACCTGTTTATAATTTTATTTTATTACCAAATTAACAGGGGGATTCATGTTAGAATTCGAGGATTGGCTCTTTTATCCCCACTATATATATTTTGCGAAAACAAAGGCACCCAAGCAATATGGAAGGGACCTTGGGTGCGAATATTTATAAAGGAATAGTGGTTCCTCACAATATAAAATTATAACCGTAATTAACACAGCGATATAATGATGTCTATGTTCATACATCAAAATGGATAATTATGATTTATTTTGAAAAATACACAGAGAAATACAAGTGGGACAGTTTACAACAAAAAATTGAGTTACCAAACCAGACATTGTGCATAGTGGTTGACATTACATTTAGTGATTAGGCCAAAAAACATAAAGAGTAGCACAAAATTAGTAACAACAATTATAGGTTTGTGTCAAGGTGCTGAAGTCGACGTTTCGATCCCTAACATGATATTGGAATCATCATCAGGACATAGCAATTGATGCCTGAGAAGTATGCCTGCTGAGAGAGAAGGAGTAGAGGAAGAAAAAATTATAAAAAAGACAAAAGGAGGGAAAAAAAGGAAGAACAGATTACAATTGCACAAGTTGATGGGCCATATCAAGTGACGCATCCACCGGTGATAGGCACGTTCATAGGGGTCACTCAGTGAGTCAAACCCACTACAGCAGTTGCAATGGCCACCAAGACAGGGCAGTATGAGAAAGGTGAAATGCCTAATGTGAGGCAGTGTTATGTGGAGGCCAGTGAGGTGATACACAGAATGTACATGATATCCAGTGTCTTCTGGGTTCCGCAATGCTGAGGAAGCATACTGTTTTGCAGTGGTCAGAAGATGCACAAAAGCCTTTGAAGAATTACAACATGCTTTTATTACTGCTCCAATTCTGGCTCATTCTGATCCAGAGAAGCCATATGTAGCAGAGGCCGAGGCATCAGATATTTGCAGTTGGAGCAGTTGTATCACAAAGAAATGAGAGAACAGGACAGTTGCATCCAATTGAATACATGTTGAGAAAATTAAATGATGCAGAACGTAACTACACGATAGCCAAAAAAGAAATATTAGCTATCAAAGATTCTTTTATGTAATGGAGACATCCGACCATGGAAGCCAAACATATGAACAGGGTATATTATGACCGTCGGAATTTGCAATTCATGAAAGCAGCCAGAGATCTAACTCCTCATCAGCCATGGTGGATGTTGTTTTTTGCAGAATACAACTTAATCGTCACTTAAAGCCCTGAGAGCAGTGTTCCATGGAGCCTGTACGCCTGCATGTGCGCACACCCCAACCTCCCAGAGCATGCAATAGCTTTTCTGAAGCGCTCACACTTCGGACATCGAAAACGAACCATTGCAGCTGCTGCTTTCAAAAGCGAACAGTGCAAAAAAAAAATCACTTACAGTAAAAGAGGTGAAAGAGCAGCAGTTTAGCTTTCCTCTTCCTTGTTCGTCCCCCTGGTTATATTTTCTTTAAAGTCTGTGCTCTGGGCATTAGCAGCTGATGCTCCTGCAGTGAGGGTGTCTGCTCTTTTTAGGCCACTCGTTGCACTCATGGAGGTGATAATAAACAAGCATTTGCAATGCAATAGGTCTCGCATTAGGAAAGTTTGAGGTATTGGTCTTGTAAATGACATATTTTTTATTTATGTGTTGGTTTTTAAAATAGTGAAATTAATAGCTTTGTCATTTACAAAGCCAATACTTTTAAGTTTTGCAAATGCGAAACCTATAGCATTTGTAATGCAACATGTTTTGTATTTACGTGACTTAGATGTATTGATATTACAAATAACAATGGTTTTTAATTTTTTAAGTAATTAATACTTAAATAAAAGTTATTGTAATTTATAATGGCAATAGCTTAAACTTTAGTAAATAACTTTTGTGAAGATTATGTTCAGTGTGTTTTATTGTGGCGAAAATCCAAGAACATAAGTGAAATATTAACATCTTTTTGTGACATTGTAATAAAGCTTGAAACATTGAGAGAACATATTTGAACCAGTTGTTGTTGAATAGTAGTACAGATTGATGTTGTGGTGCCCCCGAGTGATGCTGTGGTGCCCCCTGAGTGATGCTGTGGTGGTGCGATAGACAGACATACTGAGGGCGATAGATAGCTAGAGGGAGGGCAAAAGATAGATAGAGTGAGGGCGAAAGATAGATAGATAGATAGATAGATAGATAGATAGATAGATCGATAGATAGATAGATAGATAGATAGATAGATAGATAGATAGATAGATAGATAGATAGATAGATAGATAGATAGATAGATAGATAGATAGATAGATAGATAGATAGATAGATAGATAGATAGATAGACAGACAGACAGATAGAGTGAGGTAGATAGATAGATTGATAAATAGAGAGTGAGGGTGATAGATAGATAGATAGATAGATAGATAGATAGATAGATAGATAGATAGATAGATAGATAGATAGATAGATAGATTGATTGATAGATAGATAGATATAGATAGATTGATAGATAGAGTGAGGGCGACAGATAGAGAAAGTGAGGGCGATAGATAGATAGAGTGAGGGCAGGGCAGGGAGTTAGAGAAGGAGGTGGGTGGAAGAGAGGAACAGATCAGCACAGCAGAAGAGAACAGGGAGTTAAAGAAGGAGGTGGGTGGAAGAGAGCAGCAGATCAGCAGAAGTTAACAGGGAGTTAAAGAAGGAGGCGGGGTGGAAGAGAGCAACAGATCAGCACAGGAGAAGAGAAGAGAACAGGAAGTTAGAGAAGGAGGTGAGGTGGAAGAGAGCAGCAGATTAGCACAGCAGAAGAGAACAGGGAGTTAAAGAAGGAGGTGGGGTGGAAATGAGCAGCAGAACAGCACGGGAGAAGAGAACAGGGAGTTAGAGAAGGAGGTGGGGTGGAAGAGAACAGCAAATCAGCACGAGAGAAGAGAACAGGTAGTTAAAGAAGGAGGTGGGTGGATGAGAGCAGCAGATCAGCACATGAGAAGAGAACAGGGAGTTAAAGAAGGAGGCGGGTGGAAGAGAACAGCATATCAGCACAGGAGAAGAGAACCGACAGTCACAGAAGGAGGTGGTGGAAAAGAACAGCAGATCAGTACAGGAGAAGAGAACAGGGAGTTAGAGAAGAAGGCGGGGTGAAAGAGAACAGCAGAGCGGCACCGGAGAAGAGAAAAGGGAGTTAGAGGAGGAGGCGGATGGAAGTGAGCAAAAAGATCATCACAGGAGAAGGCAACAAGGAGTTAGAGAATGAGACGGGATGGAAGCTAAGAGCAGATCAGCACAGGAGAAGAGAACAGGGAGTAAAAGAAGGAGGTGGGTAGAAGAGAACAGCAGATCTGCACAGGAGAAAAGAACAGATTTAAAGAAGGAGGCGTGGTGGAAGAGAGCAGCAGATCAGCACAGGTGAAGAGAACATGAAGTTAAAGAAGGAGGTGGTGTGGAAGAGAGCAGCAGATCAGCACAGGAGAAGAGAACAGGGAGTTAGAGAAGAAGGTGGATGGAAGAGAGCAGAAAGATCAACACAGGAGAAGAGAACTGGGATTTAGAGAATGAGGCGGGAGGAAGAGAACAGCAGATCAGCATTGGAGAAGAGAACAGGGAGTTAGAGACTGAGGTGGTGGAAGGGAACAGCAGATCAGCACAGGAGAAAAAAACAGAGTTAAAGAAGGAGGCGGGTGAAAGAGATCAGCACAGGTGAAGAGAACATGGAGTTAAAGAAGGAGGCGGGTGGAAGAGAGCAGCAGATCAGCGCAGGAGAAGAGAACAGGGAGGTAAGGAAGGAGGCAGGTGGAAAGGGCAGGAGATCAGCACAGGTGACGAGAACATGGAGTTAAGGAAGGAAGCGGGTGGAAGAGAACAAAATATTACCACAGGAGAAGAGAACATGAAGTTAAAGAAGGAGGTGGTGTGGAAGAGAGCAGCAGATCAGCACAGGAGAAGAGAACAGGGAGTTAGAGAAGAAGGTGGATGGAAGAGAGCAGAAAGATCAACACAGGAGAAGAGAACTGGGATTTAGAGAATGAGGCGGGAGGAAGAGAACAGCAGCTCAGCATGGGAGAAGAGAACAGGGAGTTAGAGAAGGAGGCAGATGGAAGATAGCAGAAAGATCATCACAGGAGAAGAGAACAGGAAGTTAGAGAATGAGGCTGGAGGAAGAGAACAGCAGATCAGCATTGGAGAAGAGAACAGGGAGTTAGAGACTGAGGTGGTGGAAGGGAACAGCAGATCAGCACATGAGAAAAAAACAGAGTTAAAGAAGGAGGCGGGTGAAAGAGATCAGCAGATCAGCGCAGGAGAAGAGAACAGGGAGGTAAGGAAGGAGGCAGGTGGAAAGGACAGCAGATCAGCACAGGTGACGAGAACATGGAGTTAAGGAAGGAAGCGGGTGGAAGAGAACAAAATATTACCACAGGAGAAGAGAACAGGGAGTTAGAGAAGGTGGCGGGGTGAAAGAGGACAGCAGATCAGCACAGGAGAAGACAAGTGAACAGAGAGTTAAAGAAGGAGTTGGGGTGGACGAGAGCAGCAGATCAGCACAGGAGAAGATAACAGGGATTTAAAGAAGGAGGCGGGTGGAAGAGAACAGCAGTTCAGCACAGGAGAAGAGAAGAGAAGAGACCAGGGAGTTAAAGAAGGATGTGGGGTGGATGAGAGCATCAGATCAGCACAGGAGAAGAGACCAGGGAATTAAAGAAGGAGGTGGGTGGAAGAGAGCAGCAGATTCTCACAGGAGAAAAGAATAGGGAGTTGAAGGAGGCGGCATGGAAGAGAGCAGCAGATCAGCACAGCAAAAGAGAACAGGGAGTTAAAGAAGGAGGCGGGTGGAAGAGAGCAGCAGATCAGCACAGGAGAAGAGAAGAGAACAGGGAGCTAGAGAAGAAGGCAGGTGGAAGAGAGCAGCAGATCAGCTCGGGAGAAGATAAGAGAAAAGGGAGTTGGAGAAGGAGGTGGGTGAAAGAGAGCAGCATAACAGCACAGCAGAAGAGAACATGGAGTTAAAGAAGGAGGCGGGTGGAAGAGAGCAGCAGACCAGCATAGGAGAAGAGAACAGGGAGTTAAAGAAGGAGGTGGGGTGGAACAGAGCAGCAGATCAGCACAGGAGAAGAGGACAGGGAGTTAAAAAGGAGGCGGGATGGAAGAGAGCAGCAGATCAGCACAGGAGAAGAGAAGAGAACAGGGAGTTCGAGAAGGTGGTGGGTGGAAGAGAGGGAGGGTGATCGATAGAGGGAGGGCGATAGAGTGAGGGCGATAGATAGATAGAGGGAGGGCAATAGATAGAGGGAGGGCGATAGATAGAAGGAGGGTGATAGATAGACAGAGGGAGGGCGATAGATAGAGGGAGGGCGATAGATAGAGGGAGGGCTATAGATAGAGTGAGGGAGGGTGATAGATAGAGTGAGGGAGGGCAATAGATAGAGTGAGGGAGGGCGATAGATAGAGTGAGGGAGGGCTATAGATAGAGTGAGGGTGGGCGATAGATAGAGGGAGGGTGGGCGATATAGAGAGGGAGGGCGATAGAGTGAGTAAGTGCGGTAGAGGGGTAGAGTGAGGGTGGTAGAGTGAGGGCGGTAGAGTGAGGGTGGTAGAGGGGGAGCGTGAGGGCGGTAGAGTGAGGGTGTGAGGGCAGTAGAGTGGTAGAGTGTGGGCAGTAGAGTGGTAGCGTGAGAGTGGTAGAGTGGTAGAGTAAGGGCGGTAGAGTGAGGGCGTGATGGCGGTAGAGTGGTAGAGTGAGGGCGTTAGAGTGAGGTTGTGAGGGTGGTAGAGTGAGGGTGGTAGAGTGAATGCGGTAGAGTGAGGGTGTGAGGGCGGTAGAATGAGAGCGGTAGAGTGGTAGAGTGAGTGCGGTAGAGTGAAGGCATGAGGGAGGTAGAGTGGTAGAGTGAGGGCGTTAGAGTGGTAGAGTGAGGGCGGTAGAGTGAGGGCATGAGGGCAGTAGAGTGAGGGTTTGAGGGCAGTAGAGTGGTAGAGTGAGGGCAGTAGAGTGGGGGCAGTAGAGTGGTAGATGAGGGCGGTAGAGTGAGAGCTGTAGAGTGAGGGCGGTAGAGTGGTTGGGGGACGGCGGTGCGCAGGAGCAAGGGGGCCGAATGTCACAACCATTGTTGCTGACAATTAAGTGCTCGAAAACCACGGGCTCAAATTAAGCTCTGCACGTCTTCCTCATAAATACTACACACTAACCGTTTTCCTCTCAAATGGCTCACTTAGGTAAAAACTTTCAGATGACACCTGCAGATCACAAGCTTAAATTCTGATAAGACCAACTCAAACTAACATTTTTCTGAGGTCGGTAAACCGAGACCTATTTCGATATGATCAACACATTTTATTTACAACTGATAGGGACAGGTGGTGACAAAGTTCGAATATCACTAACTCTTTCACAGAAACCACACAGGTGTGCTGTAAAATGTAGTAAAGGGTGGGCTTTGTTATTAAAGAGCCAAAACCGAAGCTTTTTTCAAGTGTTTACTGCAACAGCGCTTGACTATTTTGGGAATGTACAA
This sequence comes from Lissotriton vulgaris, assembly GCF_964263255.1. Lineage (NCBI taxonomy): Eukaryota > Metazoa > Chordata > Amphibia > Caudata > Salamandridae > Lissotriton > Lissotriton vulgaris. The sequence goes on along the minus strand of NW_028247439.1, from coordinate 213,420 downwards.
ACCAGGACGCCCAATATAAACATTGGTTTTCACATAGCCAAAGTGGGGGAAGCAAGGTCTGAGGAAGGTAAAACCACAAGGGAGTACAACTACAAAAAAAACTTTGAAAGGAAGGCATTTTTCTGCTTATAAAACCTCATGACCTCTGACCCGCAAGAAAATAGACTTTTTAAAACGTTTTATCGGCACCACAGCTGGCTTTAGTGTGCAGAATACTCCACGGCGTCACGCTCTTACACTGCTATTTATAAGTTGAAAGGTAACCATTTTACCGGCCTTGGAATGTTGTAAAGCAAACTCAGCACGGCTTGGGAGACATTCCGGGACATCGAGACTGCACAAGCGCCTGAAACACATTGTTGTATTTTAATTGCATTTAAATAGCGCTTACTATAGCGGACTGACGAGGCGCCGAAGCGCTTGCATGCATTAATAATTTAACCTATCTTGCACAATAGCGCTATATTAACAAGCACACTTAGTTTAAAATAAAAGCCCGGGTTCATTGTTGCACAAACTGTCATAGATCAGACTTCACTTGAAAGTCTCCTCGAATCTATACTTTAAAAAAAAAACAAAGCCTTCACATCATCTAGGTGCCCTGCCCCTAACTACATCTCACCCCTGGCAGATGACCAGCTGCTGGAAGGTACGTCATGTGTTTAGTGCTATGTATGTGTGTAATGGGTGTACATGTCATCTAGTATACCTTGAAAAATAGGTCAGAGGAGCACTAATGCGTGGCAGCAAACGAGAGGGGAACAGTAGTGGCGCTCAGTGAGGAGCAGGAGAGAGAGCGAGAAAGGAGAGAGAGAGAGAGAGAGAGAGAGAGAGAGAGAGAGGAAAATGTGTATTTGAAGGAGTGGGTGGGACAAAGAGGTAGAGAGACAACCTGGGGAGTAACAGATTAAAGGGACATGCAGGGAGGGCTACGGATGCAGAAAACAAAAGGGAAGACAAGTCTTCACGGCTCAATGGTATACCTATAGCAATGGAGGAGGGGGCACAACTGGCCACCCTGGGCCATTACAGAGAGAAAAAGGCAGCGAACGGGGGAGGGGGTGCATCGCCTCCAAAGGTGGGGGGAGGTGACGTAGCAGGGGCAGACGGAACTGGGAGTTTGCAATTCAAACATGGCACACACACTGCCTGCTGATTTATTAAAATAATTATGAGCTGCAACGGGCGCCGACTAGCAAGAAACGCAGCAGGAGGGGACAAAAAAAATAAGCGAGACGCATGGGGAGCAGCAGCCTTTGATGTGCCGGCCGGCCATGCAGCGAATATTTAGGGGAGAGAGAGGGGAGGTGCTGGGGAACAGATGGCCGTGAAGCAGGGGGAAGGCTTGTGCATGAGAGCAGGTCACGTGATTGTGATTCATGTGAACTGTCCAAAATCCCCTTGGCCTGAAGTTTGGTTTAGCTGCATCAGGGCTCTTTTCCTATTCCTGCGGAATAGGAAAGGGGCGAGCCCTAAAAAGATAGAGATCAGCCTGCTCACTTTAACCAACATCAGTGCACAGGCCCGGCTGTCTTGGCATGTTTACCGACCTGAGCGCTGAAACGCACACCATGTAAATCATACAACGAACATCACCTAAATATGATAAAGTCTCTTTAAATTCAAAAAAGCTCTTTTCCCTATCATGTAGAATCTTCGATGTTAATATATGAAATTACATCGCTGCACCTACAGGCACATAATAAAAATGTTTTTTTTTAAGCATGGACTTAGAACCATTCCTGCACTGGCCTTTGAAAAAATGTTTGTGAACTAAGAGACAAGTAAATTGTAATACACTGTATGTGGCCCACATTGTTATTGATAGAGCAACATTGGAGAGAAGATAGGTTCTAACAGCATGGGTAGTCGACCTCGAAAACTGAGGAACCAGGTTTCAGTCTCTACAGGTACACTCAACAGCCTGTGGTTCTCGGCAAAAAACACTTAGGGCCAGATGTACGACCATTTGAAATTGCGACTCCAAATTTGCGCTCAATTGCGAGTTGCAAATTGCGAGTCGCTATTCTAAATGTACAACAGTGTCTGAAACACTGATTGCGATTCCCAATGGGGTAGCAAAATGCGAGCTCATGAAGGCACTCACAATTTGTGACCCCTTTGGGAATGGCTGGCCCTCCCAGGGATGGTGGCCTGTTGGGCTCCCGGACCTCCAATAAATAAAGCAGTTTTTTTAATGCAGCGCGTTTTCCTTAAAAGAAAACGGGATGCATTTAAAAGGAAAATGAAGCGTTTTTGTTTCATTTTTTTAAGGGCGGGTAGTGGTCCCTGGGCCAGCATTTGCGAAGGGGAAGGGGTCCCCGGGGACCTCTTCCTATTTGCGAACGAATTACCACACTCTTGAAGAGGGAGGTAAATTGCAAGTATTTTGCGACCGCAATTGCGGTTGCAAAACATTCGAACATTGCTTGTGAGTCGATATTAGGAAGGGAACGCCACTTTCTAATAGCAAGTCGCAAAACAAATTAATTGCGAGTCGCAAAATAGTGTAAGTACATGGCCCAGAGGAAAATTGCATGCACAAACGGGTCGCAAACCCGTTTGTGCACGCAATTTTCCATCATACATCTGGCCCTTAATCTCCCTGTGCCCAACAAAAATGTGTCCATCGGTAACACAACTGATGCTCATGTAAAGCATTCTGATACCTTCTGGTCTAGTTCGTGCTACATAATTTTTTTTGTTAACTTACATTATAGTCTAATAAATGACAACCAATACGTTTGTATGCCTCATTTTCTAAACTCACATATGAGAAGATACTTTTATATGCAATTATAAAGAAAATGGAAGATTGCTGAAATAAAATATTTGCCTAAGGTCACACAGTTTAGTTAAGCAAAGAAGCTAGGATTAATCTCATGTTTTCTGGTTTCACTTTGTGCAATGAGCCACTAAATGGGTATCTATTTGTCACCTCTTCATAACCGCAAGTGTTGGTGCCTTGTGTTGGATATATGATGATACAACGCATGTTATTACAACGCATGCTTTTACATCGCATTTTTTACAACGCAAAAACTTTTACAACGCATGTATTTACAACGCATGTTTTTACAACGCAGGTACCTTTACAACGCATACCATTACAACGTAAGTATTGGTAAATATATATTAATTTTATAATCGTAAATTAATTGAAAAAATATATAATTGAATGTAATTTAATTAAAATTTAATTTTAATTTATTTTTACCCTGTACCCCTGTACCCCAAAAACCCAAAACTGACCCTCAACCCCAAAAATACCCCTTTACCCAAAAACTCAAAACTGACCCTGAACCCCAAAAATACCCCTTTACCCAAAAACCCAAAACTGACCCTGAACCCCAAAAATACCCCTTTACCCAAAAACTAAAAACTGACCCTGAACCCCAAAAATACCCCTTTACCCAAAAACTAAAAACTGACCCTGAACCCCAAAAATACCCCTTTACCCAAAAACTATAAACTGACCCTGAACCCTAAAAATACCCCTTTACCCAAAAACTAAAAACTGACCCTGAACCCCAAAAATACCCCTTTACCCAAAAACTAAAAACTGACCCTGAACCCTAAAAATACCCCTTTACCCAAAAACTAAAAACTGACCCTGAACCCCAAAAATACCCCTTTACCCAAAAACTAAAAACTGACCCTGAACCCTAAAAATACCCCTTTACCCAAAAACTAAAAACTGACCCTGATCCCCAAAAATACCCCTTTACCCAAAAACTAAAAACTGACCCTGAACCCCAAAAATACCCCTTTACCCAAAAACTAAAAACTGACCCTGAACCCCAAAAATACCCCTTTACCCAAAAACTAAAAACTGACCCTGAACCCCAAAAATACCCCTTTACCCAAAAACCCAAAACTGACCCTGAACCCTAAAAATACCCCTTTACCCCAAACATATAAGATTTAAAATATAATTATATACTTACCAATACTTACGTTGTAATGGTATGCATTGTAAAGGTACCTGCGTTGTAAAAACATGCGTTGTAAATACATGCGTTGTAAACGTTTTTGCGTTGTAAAAGTTCAGTTGTAATGGTATGTCTTTGTAAAAGTTGCGTTGTAAGTGATGTTTCCCCTTGTGTTGAACTCTGTCTGCTTAGTTTCCACATTTCTTAAGAAGTACAGGGGAGACAGGCGAGTCATCGCCTTCACTCAAGCCAACTATTTGTTTTCCCAGTTTGTATTGAGAGGCAGCAGTTACATTTCTCAATTTGTTTGCGCCATTGTTAATTTTGTTGCTATCATTATCTTAAAATGCCAGAGGAATATACACTAATGCACAACACCAGTGATGTAGCCAGTATGGCATGGGCGCTAGTGCAGGGAAGAAAATAGGCCCCTTGGCTGCTGTTCGAATGGCTAAATACAGAAACAAATCAGCTTTCAATGGCCCCCTCATACCTCTAGGCCCTGGTGTCACTGCACCTGCTGCTTTATCTTTTCATGTTGGCTCTTCTAAAGGATTTTATCTGGATAGAGAATCTATGGTTATCAGAAATCATCTATATTAGGGCAAAACACAGTTCCACTCATGTTGCACCATATTACAGTACATATGGGTTTCATCCTCGCTTTATTCCATTTTGCAATCCACAGACAAGCAAAAGAAACCCAAAGTTCATAACAGAGATATTCTCATTCAATTAACACTGACGGATACTCAACAACATGTAGCATTAGCTAAGTCTAGATAAAAACAATATGCTGATGCACAATGAAGACCTGGTCTAATGTATAAGAAAGAATATCAGGTTTAAGAATGTCCAATGTATTCAATCCTAAATTTAGTGGCCAAATAGGGTCATTAATCCATTTGCAGTTAAATTGGCTTTCCCTTCTAGTTTGCGCATCCATCCTGGATTGTACGGCTTTACAACACGTGCTTTTACACCGCGTGCCGTTACAACGCGTTTATTTCAACGCAAGTCGTTACCACGACTTGCGTTGGAAGGGGTGCGGACTTAGGAATTTTTTAATTTACTATTTCAACACCAGCCTACGTACAGTAGGGGAGGTGTTGGATAGTAAATTAAAAAATTCCTTGTCCTGTAGCGCCCTCCAGCGCAAGTCGTGGTAACGACTTGCGTTGAAAAAACTGCGTTGTAACGGCACGCGGTGTAACAGCCGCATCGTAAAGGCTGTTCCCCATCTAGGAATATACTTGCCAACCAGGGAAGAGGATTGCAAGTGACTATTGCCTTCTTTTCAAATTACGAAAGGCTTTCTTTTGGATTGTGTGCTTTTGAAGGAGGATACTGGATAATTCATGGTGTCATCTTAAAGCTAAGCAAGAGCTTTGCATATCACGTGTTTATCTTTTATTTTCTAACCGCATTAACAGAGGGATTCATGGGAGAGTTCCAGGATTTTTTCTTCCATCCCCTGTGACGTTTTGTGTGTGGAATGCATCTGTAGGTGTCACCGTCCTATATTTATTATGGTACATTTGGAGGACAAGCGGTTGGATATGATGATAGTAACACATTTGCTCTTTCTTTTGTAGCATTTATATGTTGTATTTGGGATACATACTCATGGGTTCTAAAAGGAATTCCCTTAACCTAGGAATATGGGATTTTCGTGTACTTTTGTTTGCTTTCAGGTATTTATATTCTTAATTAGGTGTTACATATATTTAATTCTATAAATCGTATATGGGGTTACATACATAGTTTATTCTTTTTTTTTAGGTCTCCCTTCTTGCTGTTCCCTCTTTTTCCTTCCCCTGCTTGATCACTTAAAAAGTTTGCACTATTGTAGTTTTCTAACTTAAAACTACCGAAAGGTGGATAATTTTGAGCTTCGTTAAGATCCTGGGGATTTGTCAAGATGATACACGAAGGCAAATTAAACACAGCGGGTTGAGATGTGGCAACAATCGAGGCATGAGCCTGGTGCATTTGACGGATTGGACTCCTCACCGCTTTCATGCAAGGAAAACAAATATAGTGGCTCCCAGTGGAGTGGTGTAGCCTTACATATCCCCCCGCGGTTGCACACATAGTCGACTGTAAGGTAGGAGACACAATGCGCTGACCCCAATGGGGGACTCTTTCGGAGAACACTTTATAGCCTGCACAGCTGCTTTGCTCAATCCATGGCCTCATAACTGATATCATTCACAACCTATGGCTCATGTCACCGTAATGGGGCAAAGTCCTCCAAAAGAGATCGCTGACACTGTATCCTGCCACCACTTACCACAAGCCTGCAACCAGTAGACAGGTCACTGGACACGTGTGAAATGCTTCTGATACACGGACAGCTCAGACGCAGGAATACAAAATGGCTGCTCTCATTACCTCCACACTCTGTGAAGCACCCCACTACTGCACACAGCAATAATAGACAGATAGAAGGCACAACACACTGCATCCAATTGGTGTCCCAATTTAAAAGCTCACTTGCTGGTATCAAGTCAAAGGTATGTTTATTATGACCTTAGTCATTTAAACAGGTGCAAGAGAGTATCAAAAAGTTAAAACATTCACATCAAAATATTTAAAACATTATAACAATAAAATCCGTCAAATATAAGTTAAAACTCTTACACACGCTTCTTCCTTTGTCGACAACCATAAAATTGCATTTAAGTTAGCATTCAGCATTTATGAATAAAACCCATTCTACTTCCTTCTGCCAGACTAATTTCATTAATTTAAAATGCTTTAGAATATACATGTTATTCCCGGTTTCTTAGATCACTCAATGCTGCTTTTATGTATTTCCCAAGAGCAATCGCAATATCGAAAGTGGGTATTTCAGTTAATAAGTTAGCTGCCTGCGCTCTAGAGCTTATAGCATATTTTAGGAACACGGGTCGTAACCACAGTTTCCGCTGTTCCAATAATAACAGGCAATCAAGAAGGATGTGTACCAGGTCTCCTTTGCACTCCAAATTACACTTACAACATCCATTTTGATCTAACAATTTCTTTTTCGGATCTTTATTTGATAACAATGGGTTTAAACCAACCCTCAGCCTTAAGATCTCCTGCCTAAGGCCGCGGTTGGGAAGGATGTCTAGGTAGGGGAACCAGTTTTCATTTAGCCAAGCGCCCATCATATGTGTTATTGATTTCTTTTTCGCTAAATATTCCATATCGGTCAATCTCGATATTTCCTTCCCCTTTGATTTCAGCTCACTCCTAGTACAAAGGAGTTGATGTGTTTCCTGGTTCACCTCTAATTTTAATTTTTTACAAATTTGGGTAACTCTTTCCCTACACATTTTTGCCCATTTTAGATTACTCGATAGGATTTCCTTCTTGCACCATTGTGCTACTTTTTGTCCCTCAGGGTCTTCCAGTCGTTTCCAAAGTCTGAGTATTGCCATTTGAGTTAGTGTCTCCCAGGACTTTGTACCTATTTCCATTCTTATGGCTTGCACCATGGCAGATTGTGGGAGAGAGAGGAGTCCTTTGAGGCATTTTCCCTCTACCAAGTCCCAGGCTCCTTTATCGCTCAAATAAAGGATTTCTACCCCATACAGAACTTGGGAGGGTATCATTGCCTCAAAGGCCCTTGCTGGTATCACTGCTTGGAGTGCACATGGCTGCATCCCAGAGGCGCCGTCCATCATTAGCCGCACAATTGCTTTCGCCCGTGACCCCTATCTATGACCTATGGAACGTTTTGCCACAAGAGCATGGAGTGCCCTCCTACTGCGGCCCCGGTACCAGTTTCCCTCAGCTACTTACTGCACTTAACCTGAAGGATCCGATCACCAAGTGCAGGTGAGGAGCTTCTGCTTTGCTGGAAATGCCTCATGGGGAATCGTGCAGCACATGAAGAGATCTGATAAGTGGCTATATTCAGTATCAGACACTGTGGACCACTCTGAATCTTAGTGTCACATCCAGTATTAACAGCATTTAAAGGAGATAATACCAAAATGGGGAACACACCCATCTCTGCAATCTTCAGGATTACTGAAGCCAGGCTATCGTTTGCTTACCAACACTTTGCCTACCAAGGTTGTGAGGGCTGTGAACAATCCCAATAAATCGTCCTCTATATAGTTCCACCTCGAGTTTTGCAACCATAACTTTAATGGACCTTGGGGACCAGTGCAGCTATGCTCAACATACCCTGACACCTCAATTGTCCAACTAAACGGTTCCTGGCTCCATGAGAACTGAACACCTCACATTCACACATCACCAAGTGACCAACACTGATCTTGTAAACAGCTGCGTGGATACACTACACAATAACATCCTTTTAAATTCACTGCAGCTGCCACACTGGCAGATCACAGAGGCAAAGACACCAGAGACAATAAAGACAGCAAGTCTAAACTAAAACAGGCCAAGGTGGAGCCTCCATTGCCAGACTCCCCCATCAAACCAAAAACAGACTCAGAGGCCAACCTGTATATGATACTTCAGCGACTTGGAGCCTCATGTGACCAGGTGCAAAAAAGCAAAAGCAAACACAGATGCCATGCATCACGACCTTCAAGCCTTAAGGAATGACTTTAAAAATATGGCGGTCGGGGCGTGGCTTACGCGCCGAAGCGTGATGGCGGATTTCCCGTGAGCTCTGGAGAGCTACGAAATCCCGGGGTGATTTTGGACGGCTTTCTTTGTATTTGAGGCTGGAATTACGTGTGTTTATGCGGCGGAACCTCTACGGCGACGTTTGCTTCCAAGATTGAGGCTCCAAACGTTGTTTCTGCGGTCCTGCGAGCCCTGTCTCCTACGCCGATGTCGGGAAGCGGGCGGCCGCCATTTTGAGCTGCCGCAAACGCGTCTCTCCTCAAAAATTACCGTTGCCTCAGGTTCCGCCCAGATTTGGTATTGCTTCATGCTTCACCTTATTGGCAACCCTGCATAAGGTATGGTGTACTTTAGCTAATGGCTCCTCTCTATATGACTGATTTTTTCTAAATATGGATTTTCTACCTGCATGAGTGACGACCACCTTTTCCCAAATTGTGTTGCAAGGAAGTATTGGGTCCATATTTCTTTCAACTGCCGCAATGTGGTTCTTCAAAATTAGTTCCTGCCCCTCAGTTTTTTCATGAACGCTTTGCGGTTGCTATGTTTTCATCATTTCTTGTGGATTTCTTCACCCTGTCAGTTTGCGGAGTCTGACGGCATTATATTTTCTCATTACACTTATATGAGGTTAACCTTGAGGTTCTGAAGTAGGGTATCTGAGTCATTTTACCCTTCATTTTTGCAGTTTTTCTTCACGCTTGGTGACTTTTTTGGACTACCTCTTCACAATCAATATCCTTTTTACTCATTTTCTTCTGTGTTCTTGGTGTGCCCCTATCTTGGAATAATGACGCACGTAACGGGCAGCTTAAAGTCGTTGAACACAGGAACCACACCCAAGCGCCTTAAGAATGATCCCCCCTCTTCGATTCGCACCTCCCAGAATCCTATTCTGGACTCCATCTTAGAGGAGGTTCGAGGTCTACAACCCTTTATGTCTGCTACCAATGAGAAACTCAGGCAGATTGAAGAGAGGTGGGTTGTTATGGAAGGCAAGGTCTTGAATCTGGAACAGCGTGTTAGTGATATTCAGGATGTCTCTACTAAGATACCCCTCCTGGAAAAGGAAATTCAACAGCTCAAACTGCACACAGAGGACCTTGAAAATCGCAATCGTAGAAACAACCTACGTATTTACGGAGTTCCGGAGAATCTTGAGGGGTCTGATATGGTGTCTTTAATTCGTCGCCTCCTGCATGAGCTGCTAGACCTTCAACCAAATGCTCATCCACTAAACATCCAGCGTGCTCATCGTCTTGGTCGTCCTGCATCTAATTCCTCAAAACCTCGGGTATCATCCTTCTTTTCCTCGAGTTCACTGAATTAATGACTGTTCTAAAAGCTGCCAGGCTCAAACATCGCCTTGTGTGGTCGGGTCATAACATCTATATCTCTCAAGACCTGTCAAATGCCACTAATGCTCGACGTAAGGAATTCTTGAATCTCCGCCCTCAGATGAGACAGTTAAACATTCAATATGGAATTCTACACCCTTGCCTCTGTAAAATCACTCATAATGGTCGTACTCGCACCTTTGATGATCCTCAGAAGCTGCACGGATATCTGCAATTTGCTTCTACTCCTACAATGGATGTTACCACCTGATGCCCTCTATAGGCATCTTCTGTTTTCTCCTTTTTTGCCAGCTCTCTGTTGTATTGTTCTACTGTTCCTAGCCTCAACATGTTCTCCTTCATTCTGTCGTGCCGTCCCTGGCTTTTCTCTATTTTTCTCCTGACGCTCTTAGGGGTTTTGCTTCTCCTTCGGCGTCTCCTCGCTCCAGATGTCTTGGTGTTTTCTTTCTTCTCAGATCTGGCATTCGTGCCTTGATCTGTCCACTTTTTCCTCGTCCTTCTACTATCTCTTTTCTTTCCTCCTTCTAGTAACTCTTTTCTTGTTCTACCAGTATGTATTTTTGTTCACCATCTCTATCTCTTACCTTTCTTTTTTGATTGTTCTATTCCTTGATTTTTGCTTGTTAGTTCGTATTTGGCACTTTTTGGCATGTTTTTTCGAATTAATGTACTTTTCTCGAATGCTATTTTTCTCTCTAATGTTTGTGTTTCTTATTTCTTTTATTTTAGTCAACCCCCTGCAGTGTGTTCGCCCCGGATGTACACCCCCCTCCTCACCTCCCATCATGTGTAATTTTGTCTCGTGGAACGTTCGTGGTCTGGGTCACCCCGTCAAGCGTCAAAAGGTATTGTCACATTTATCTAAGCTTAATTCACAGGTTGCCTTTCTTCAAGAGACCCACTGTACAGATTCTGAATCTTCCAAACTCAAGAGACAATGAATGGGCCAAGTAGTTTATTCTCCTGCTGTTAACAACAAGGGAGGTGTTGCAATTTTATTTCACAAAGGTTTATGTGCCCAAATTCTCTCTTCCAAAGCTGATACTGAAGGTCGCTGGGTTCTGGCTAAGGTTGTTATCCAAAACAAAACGCTGGTTTTTCTTAACATCTACGGCCCTACTCACCCTTCTCCTGAATTTTGGAATGAGGTTAAAGTTCTCATTTCCTCTATTGACTGTCCCAAGATTGTTATTTCTGGTGATTTTAACCAATGGTTGGATCCCTTTTCTGATAGGCTCTCTTCTACTAAATTCCGTCCTGACAAAACCCATAAATGTTTCCAATCTGCCATATCCTCCCGTCCCTTATATGATGTGTAGAAAACGTGTAATCCTGATACTTTGGAATACACGTTTTATTCCAATGTGCATCATACTAGATCTAGAATTGATTATATTTTAGTCAGCAAATCTCTCCTCCCCACATTGCATACATCTGAAATTGGTTCTATTTTTATCTCTGACCATGCCCCCGTCTTTGCAACCCTTGATCTTACTCTTACCTCTTCCAAATTCAGCCGTTGGAAATTCAGCACCTTCCTTCTGTCAGATGCTGTCTTTATAAAGGAGGTTCAGAAGTTTATAGCTGAATTTTTTACTTTTAATGTTCCTACGGACACATCTGTTCCTAACAATTGGGATGCCTTTAAGGCTGCCTTGAGAGCTTTTACAATCTCGTATGTTTCCAAAAAGAAGAAACTTAATACATCTAAATACTCGGAACAACTTACCTCCATTAAGAAGCTGGAACATTTGTATTTCTCATCTAAAGACTCTGCTGCCCTTCATAATCTTATAAAAGCGAAATCCGATCTGAATAAAATTGCCACAACGGAAGCATGTAATACTTTATTGAAAATTAAGTCTAAGTTTCATGGAGGTCAGAATAAGGCTGGTAAAATGTTGGCAAACTACCTAAAAATCAAGTCTGAGCGTAAAGCTGTGGGCCCTATCCTGAATGACTCTACAAATTCATTAGTTACCTCTGACGAAGATATTGCAGAGGTCTTCCATACCTATTATCATAATCTTTACACTGATGATACTCACCCCACAGATCAAAAGTTATCCTCTTTCTTTGGCAGTCTCCCCTCACCCCCTACACTCCCTGATGAATTTGCTCTATTAGAAAAAGATATCACATCTCAGGAAATTCTTCTGGCCATCAACTCCCTCAAAAAATCAAAGGCCCCTGGCCCAGATGGATTGCCAATTGAGTTTTATTCTGCCCTCCATACTATTTTTGTGCCTAAATTGCTACAATTGTTTACCTCTTTCATTGCTGATGCTAAGGCTTCTGGCTCTTTCTTGGATGCCCTCATCGTCATAATTCCCAAACCGGATAAGGACCATTCCCAATGTAAAAACTATCGCCCTATTTCCTTGATCAATTATGATTGTAAAATTTTTGCCAAAATCCTCGCATCCCGCCTTGAATCTAATATCCCACTCTTAGTTAAAACGGACCAAGTTGGCTTTGTTAAAGGCCGCCTAGCTGCTGATAATGCCCGAATGTTCGCTAATGTTATTTCCCATAGCAAAAACCTTAAAGCCCCTCTAGCTGCCTTATCCCTAGATGCGGAAAAGGCTTTCGACAGCATTAACTGGCATTTTATGTTTCACACTTTGCAGTGGTTTGGTTTTGGTCCCTCTTTTATTTCCTTGGTCAAACTCCTCTACTCAGCTCCCCGTGCCAGCATTTTTGTCAATAACCAATTTTCTAGATTCTTTCCATTAGGTAGAGGAACGAGACAAGAGTGTCCCTTATCCCCATTACTTTTCATACTCTGCCTTGAGCCCTTTCATGAGCGAATTTGTTCTAATCCCCATACAACTGGTTTTAAAATTTCCTCTGTTGAAACTAAATTGTAAGCTTATGCTGATGATATTTTAGTGTACATGTCTAATCCTGTCACGTCCCTTCCCCCTTTTCTAGACGAAGTCCTCCTTTACTCCTCAATCTCTGGGTATAAACTCAATTTATCTAAAACTGAAGTATTACCATTAAACTCTATTTGTTACCAATACATGTTTGCCTCTACTGACTTTGCATGGTGCCCCTCTAAAATTAAATACCTGGGCATTTGGTTCTCACCTTCCCTTAATGATACCCTCAAAGCCACATTCATGTCCCTTACTCAGAAAGTTCAATCTCTCCTTCAAAGTTGGTCCCCTTTATTCTTATCATGGTGGGGTAGACTGGACACCATCAAAATGATGATTACGCCCCATATATTATATACTGTATCAATGCTTCCCATGAAAATTCCAAACATTTATTTTGCTCGCTTAAACTCCATTTGCTCCAAATTTTTGTGGAACAACAAACACCCTCGCATTGCCTTACATAAGCTCATACGTCCTAAATCGGAAGGTGGGGTTCGTTTCCCTAATTTTAAACTCTATCACTCAGCCTTCCTCATTAAGCAATCCTTTTCTTTAGCTTTTGACTTTCAGGACTTCCCGATTCCTAAATGGGTTACCTTTGAACGATCATTGTTACAAGGTTTTTCATTTCAACATACTGTCTTTATGTCTAACTGCTCGTTTTTATCGAAGCACACAGTTTTAAAATATTCACAAACTTTATTGCATGATATATTTGCTAAGGATTTATCTCCACTCCAATGTTTTTTGTCTTCTTGTGTCTGGTACAACAAATTTCTCAAATATAAGGACAGGTCTTTCTATTACAAATACTAGAAAGAAAAGGACATTGTTTTTGTGCATCAGTTCTTCGCCAATAATGCCATTATTTCTTTTTCTGAGCTACAAGTTTTGTATAAGTTACCCTTGTCTTTTCTCAAGGAATATATGATTATTACTAATGCTATCACTTCATACTTATCAACCTTTCCTTCCTCTGTCACTCTACCAACATTCTCTAACTCTTCCCCTCTTTATCCTATATTTTCCCTTCAACAACCCAAGGCTGCTCTTGTTTATAGAATATTGTCTTCGAATGTCGTGGAACGGCCTAAATCAGCTACTGAACTTGCTTGGGAATCTGATTTGTCTGTATTTTTATCTGTTGATGAATGGGATGGTATATGGAGCAAATTGTTTAAGACTTCTGTTGCAGCCCGTATTACCCAATCATTATATTTTATTTACCATAGATCCATTCTCACCCCTCTTAGTATTGCCAAGTTCTCACCTTCTTCTTCTACTTTATGCTGGTCATGTTCTTCGCTCACTGGTACCCTCAAACATCAACTTTATGAATGTCCCTCTGTTTTAGCTTTTTGGAACTCGGTTTGGGATATTTGCATGCGTATATTTCAATGTTCAGTTCCCTTGTCATTTTCGACTGTGTTTTTAGGTTCTGCTTCAGTTGATATAGACATTGCTCCTTCTAGTGTTAGATTACTGGATCTTTTTATTGCAATTGCGTTTAAAGTAATTTTATCTTGTTGGAAGGATAATTCTAAACTATCTGTTCTTACATGGTGGAACTTTGTTTGTGATGAACATAGAATTGCTTTTGATTCCTCCTCATCTGTCTCTTCTAAAGTTAAATCTGATCTTCTTTGGCTCCCCTTCTCCAGTTACCTTTCATCACCCCCCTCTCTTTGATAACTGAGCCTATGTATACAATGTTTTTACCCTCCCTTCTCCTTTCTTCTTCTTTCTTCTTTCCTTTTTTCTCTCTCCCCTCTTTTTTCTCACTCTCCTCTCTTTTTGCTTTTCCTTTCTTTTTCATTTCCTCTCTTCTATTGAACCGTTTATTCCATAGTTTTTTCTTTGCCTCAAATGTGTATCTTGGTTCTAATGTACTATTGCATTACCTTTGTATTGAACTTTATGTATTAAATCTTTTATTGAACAAAGATAAGCATCATGCATGCATAAGCATCATGTCCCAAATGGCAATTTGGACAACGGTCAGGGGTGATATTTAGCCATAGAGTCCCCACCACCTGCACTACCCTCTTTAGTTCTTTAATGTAAACATCAAGGCACCGAAGGGATTTCTGGAGGGACCTAGACAAGCAGCTCTCAGACCTTCCTGACAACCTAGGCGTTTTCTTAGGTGGAGATTTTAACTTGCCTACAGACGGTAACCTAGACAGAATATCAACTCATAAATGTATCGGTAATAAAGCACACAAACAAATGAAAATGTATTGCAATAATAATAGCTTAGTAGATGTGTGGCAGTTACATAACCCTACTGGGAGTGATTACAACTTCTACTCCTCGCCCTTTCACTCATTTTCATGACTAGATTATGGTGAGCAACTCCGACTCCACCTCTATCAATCCCCAAAAATCTCACCAATAGGGATCACACACGTATTTATCCAATTAACACTGAATGACTCCACCACCTCAACAGTGGTGAATGAATGATGATTTCCTAGATGACCCCAACAATAAGACGGAGATCAAGAAGGCCATTTAAAAATTCCTGAAAGAAAACCTCCCGAATGACGCATCCCCTACAACCCAATGTGAAGCCCTCCAAGCCATGTTAGAAGGAACTCTGATTGGGGGGCGTGGCTTGAGCGCCGCACAAGATGGCGGCTTGATACCGGAGCTCCGCTAACCGAGCACCGGAGCCGGCGAATTTCTTCGCGTACACCGGATATTTGTGGACACTACAAGCATATTTCGCTGTCGGAACATGAGGTGAGCAGGAAGATCTAAGCTGCTTTCCTCTACTCCAGCGTTATGCGCTCCTCTCATCTGTGACGCGGTTCGCTATTTATGCGGCCGCCATTTTATCGCATTCTGCCGCGATATTTCTTCGACCGGCAAATGCCGCTTTTCTGCCTCAGCGTTTCCTCTGCAGAACTCTCCATCGTCAGCCTCTTGCCTCAATAGTATTCTCACGTACATGATGCCTTTCCAACTGTTACTCTCCTTGTTCATTTTTTGACGTGCAAGCGCCATTTTCCTTCAAACTGCCTCAGCGCTCCACGCTGTATCTTCATGTATGGCGCCTCTTCTCATCACAATATAATATACACAAACCTGCATGTCTACTACAGAGTTTCTCAATACGCATTGCCATTGCAGTAATTTTCCTCACGACCATTGACTCCTCTGTCATATTCACTTCATGAATTTACGACATATCCTCTTAGCTGCTGACCTTGGCGTTTGGATTTTCTGTTCCTTGACATGCGGTGATACTCTATTGGCGCTATATTTATTTATATTTGTGGAGGTTTTTCTGCGGAGAAGCTGTATGTAATACAACTATCATTTGGCTTTATCTCATCATTGTTTCGATGCATTTCCTGTACGCTTTCCACAGTATTTCATCATAAAGCGTATTTCCTGCAACTTATTTACAAAAACTTCTCCTCTGGAATCTGTGGTGGCACTGCTATTTTTCTCCCTTGCCTTTTATGGGGAAGCAGCGTAACCTCAAGCTTACTGCTTCTAAGGCCAAACCACGTCATTCCTCAGACTCTGACTCCACAGCACAGACCATGGATGACCCTGTTTCCCTTAAGCCGGATGTCACTCATGGGGCAATTCCTAAAGCTACTCCCTCAAGTAAGCTTTTGCAACCCGGTTCAACGAAACGTCTGAAAAAAGATCCTCCCTCTCCAGGCTCTTCGTCGCACTCAGCATCTATGGATCTTATCCTTGAGGAAATTCGTGCACTCAAACCCTTCATGGCTGAAACCACTAAAACTTTGCAATTTCTTCATGACAAATGGTCTACTCTTGAATCGCGGGTTCTTTTGGTGGAACAATCTACGGAGACTCTTCAAACTTCCTGTGCAAAAATTTCACTGTTAGAAAAGGATGTCTCTCTTCTGAAGCGACAGTCAGAGGAGTTGGAAAATCGCAATCGTAGAAACAACCTACGCCTTTATAATCTTCCTGAACTTACAGAGGGGTCCAATCCAACAGCTTTTTTCCAAACCTTTTTACCGAAAAGTTTGGATCTTCCTCCTTCCTCTTCACTTAACATTCAACGTGCGCACAGACTTGGTCCTAAAGTTTCCACCAAACCCCGCGGAGTCATCATGTTGTTCCTACAATATACTGACCTCCTTCAAGTACTTTCAGCAGCAAAAGCTAAAAAACAAGTTATGTGGGAGGGTCACCGATTATACCTTTCTCAGGATGTTGCTAAAGTGACAGCTGATCGTCGGAAACAGTTCCTTGATTTGAGACCACGACTGCGAGCTCTCGGTGCCAGGTTTGGACTGCTTCATCCATGTCTCTTCAAGGTGACCTACAAAGACAAGACAACAACGTTCGAAGATCCACAAGCCCTTGAAGAGTTTCTTCGTCATCATGAAACCAATAGCATGGACACTGCAAGAGCTGTCTAACCATCCTTATTTTACCATGTTCGACTACATGTTTGCCTTTCTGTTGCCCTGCCGTATCTTGTTTTTGTTTCCTCCATATGGACGAGTACATCTTACCCCAGTATATCTTGCCCTAGTATTGTGCAGTGTATCGTGCAGTTTCTTTATCTTGTATATCATATGTATCTCTAACATCCCCTTTTGATTTTTGTCTTCTTACAGATCCTCTCCCCATGTTCTTCGTCCCGGTGTACCTATGCTCCCCTTCAATTTGGTCCTCTGCTGGTTCCACAGGTGTTCGACGGTGTGAGTTTCCGTTGTCGATGTCGTCCTCTTCTGGCGTCGTCATCCCTCATTCTTCTTCGTTTTGTATCTGTTGATATGTTTCTATTTTCTTCTCTCATTTTCTATCTTTTCTACTGTTCTCTTTTTCTATCTTCTTTTTTACTCCTTTCTCTTCCTTTTTCTTAGTATATTCTCATTATTTTCTCCTGAATTCTTTCTCTTACAAATACTATTTTTCTATTCTCGTTATTATTTTCTCATCTTCTCGGCTCACTTTTTACTATATCTTATCTTTTATATCATTCTATTGATGTTTTATATTCCGTGTAGTTACTTGGAATGTTAAGGGGTTAAATAACCCCATTAAACGTCAACGTGTTCTAACACACTTGACAAGGCTTAAAGCTGATGTAGCCCTCCTCCAAGAATCCCATCTTTCGGACAAGGAGGCTATCAAACTCAAACGTTGCTGGGTGGGACATGTTTTTCACTCTCCTGCTTTGGGTAAGAAAAATGGTACTGTTATATTGTGTCATAAAAAGTTAACAGTTTCAGTTATATCTCAAGAAAGCGATGTTAATGGTCGTTGGGTTCTTACTAATCTTCTTATTGATAAAATACCTATAGTTATTTTCAATGTTTATGCTCCCACAGGTGTTGATAAATTGTTTTGGCCTGCTATTTCTGACAAACTAGTTACTCTTAATGAACAATACGTTATTTTCGGTGGTGATTGCAATCAAGTCCTAGACCCCTTTATAGACAGGAATTCCAAAGTTAAGTTTGTTCCCTCCAAAATGCATTCCCAATTTATTACATCTATTCGAAATAATGCTCTAGTTGACATTTGGAGACTATGTAATGCTGACCTTAGAGAGTACACGTTTTATTCCCCCACCCATCACTCCCAATCTCGTATTGATTACCTCTTCCTCAGCAAACCCCTAGCACAACTTGCCACTCACTCAGACATCGGTTCCATTTTAATTTCAGACCACGCTCCCGTCTTTGTTGATATTGATCTTATCCCCTTCTCTCCTCATTCAGGACGCTGGAGATTTAATAACTCTTTACTCCTTGACTCCATCTTCTGCACTAAATTTACAGCTTTTACCACTGAATTCTTTACACTAAATCACCTCCCTGAGTCTCCCTTTGTCACGGTGTGGGATTCATTTAAAGTGGCTGCTAGGGGCTTTATCATTAATTACGTTTCTCAAAAGAAAAAACAATCAATCTCCAAATCAACTCAACTTTTAGATAAAATTAAGAAGTTAGAATATGCCTATTATAATTCTAATTCTGAATCTTCTCTTCGCGAACTTATATCTGCCAAATTTGATTCGCTATTACGGTGGCCAAAACAAAATGGGCAAACTCCTAGCTAATTATCTCAAGATACGAAAAGAAAGAACAAAAATTGAATCTTACAAGGTCCGGCTGGTGTTTCTCTGTTCAAGGACAAGGACATATTAGCTCAATTTGTTTCCTTCTATCAAACTTTATACACTCCTGAGTCTAGTCCTGATCCTATTGATCTTCTTGCTTATTTTCAGGATATTCCCTCCCCTCATTCTTCTCATGTTGATTTTCAATCACTGGATCTGGATATTTCCCTCTCTGAAATCTCACATGCTGTTTCAATCCTCCGTCGCGGTAAGGCGCCTGGACCTGACGGTTTCACCATTGAGTTCTAAAATCACTTTTCCTCCCTTCTCCTCCCTAAACTACTTCTATTATTTCAATCCTTTGCAGATTCCGGATCTTCTCGGGGAACTTTCCAAGAAGCATTAATTTGTCTAATACCCAAACCAGATAAAGATCATACCTTATGTAAAAACTATCGCCCAATTTCCCTGGTAAACACAGATTATAAAATTTTCGCCAAAATTATAGCTCTCAGATTAGATCCTCTGTTACCGGAACTTATTGGTCCTGAACAATCTGGGTTCGTTAAAGGCCGTTTGTCGTCAGATAATTCTCGTGTTTTCTTTAACATTTTGAGTAAGGACACCTCCCTCTCTACTCCACTAGCTGCCATTTCTCTTGATGCCGAGAAGGCTTTTGATAGAATAGGCTGGGACTTTATGTTTCAGGCTCTTCGTTGGTTCGGTTTCTCACCAAAATTCATTTCTCTTATTTCTTTACTTTATTCTAGCCCCCATGCTTCTATTTTTGCTAATGGTATCACTTCCGATTATTTTCCCCTTCAAAGGGGTGTACATCAAGGTTGCCCTCTATCTCCTCTTTTGTTTATTTTAGCTTTAGAACCCTTTTTAACTAAGACTAGACTCGATGATAATATTTATGGTTTTCAATATGGTTCTCAACAGCAAGTTAAATTATCGGTATATGCGGATGATATTTTATTTTATTGCTCAGACCCTCAAACAACTTTACCTTCCTTTCTAAATCAAGTTTCCTCCTTCTCAAATGTTTCTGGTTATCGTCTGAATACTGACAAATGCGAAATCCTGCCCTTAAATCCTCTCTGTCAAAAACATATATTTGCTGCCTCTGGCTTTTCCTGGCAGCCCTCTAAGATTAGGTATCTAGGTGTTTGGTTCGCCCCTCGTCTCTCCGACACTCTTAAATTCAATTTTGAATCTCTTTCTAGTAAGCTTACTGCATCTATCAATCGTTGGAATCCTCTCTTTCTTTCCTGGTGGGGTCGTCTTGACTCCATCAAAATGATGCTAGCACCTTTAGTCCTTTACTCTATTTCCATGATTCCCATTCGCATCCCAGATCACTATTTCAAGTCGATAGATTCTATTCTGTTGAAATTTTTGTGGAAAGGTAAGAAATCTCGGCTAGCCCTCTCTGTTTTGAAAAAGGATAAATCCCTGGGTGGAGTCAAATTTCCTAATTTTAAATCCTATCATAATGCTTTTTCCTTAAAGCAAGCCTTGCGTTGGCTCTCTTCAGATCTTCCTTATTATCCTCCCCTATGGCTGACGTTAGAATCTTCTTTCCTTCATCCTTATGAATTTAATGAGTTTCTTTCCTTTTCCTCTAATGTAACGTCTCTCCGTTCCCCCATTATTTCTCACTCACGCTCTCTTCTTCAACCTTACTTATTATCCTCCTACCCTTCTACTTCCTCTACCCATACCCAACCTATTTGGCATAATAAACACCTTAAAATTCGTAATCGCTCACTGTATTGGAAATCCTGGCATTCTCTTGGCTTAAAATGGATCTCTCAACTTCTTTCCGGTACTCAACCTCTTCCTTTTCACCTCCTCCAAACTCAATTTTCGTTGCCATCCTCTTCTCGTAAACAATACTTATCGCTGATTCCCTCCCTTACCCAATACCTTTCTTCTCTTCCTGCCACCAACTCTATTCCTGTAACACATCTTCCTGTTTCTAATGCCCTCGACCAATCCCCCTCTGCTTCTTTTTCTCTATAAATCTATGCAATCTTCTACTGAACGTACTAAATCTAAAGTTGAGTTGGCTTGGGAAAAAGATTTGTCTCAAATTTGGCCCTTTACTCTATGGGATAAAGTTTGGTCTAAAATTCACAGTACATCCAGAGCTGCCAACACTACCCAAACTTTATTCTTTGTATATAACCGTACACTATTTACTCCTTTAATTCTGTCATCATTCTCCTCAGACACTCCCTCCACTTGTTGGTCCTGTCCCTGCCCTTTGGCTGATTTGAAACACATGCTGTTTGAATGTCCTCCCATTTTACATTTCTGGCAATTAGTTTGGTCCCAATTTAAAAAAAAATTCAATTTCAATCTCCCCTTTTCCAATGTTCATATTTTTCTAGGTTCTCTCTCTCCTGTTTTTTCCGGGTCCCACCATAAACATAAATTACTTGATCTCTTGATAGCCATTGCCTTCCACCATATTACGTCGCATTGGAAACAGGCTAAAGATGTTTCCTTTCCTGCTTGGTGGAACGCAGTTTGTTTTAATCATCGTCTAGACACCAATTTTGTTTCCCCTATTTCCCTAGCAATCAAACGTGAACTTCTATGAAAATCTTGAAGAAGAACAAATCTCCATGGGAATAAACAGTATCACACTATCTTCACTGCCAAATAGCATTCCCGATATCCCGGGTTGCATAGTGGCTGCGATCACAGGAATTCTGCCGCTGTGGCTCATCATTGAATCCAGCCTAACCTTGCCCCTTAGTTCCACCCTCACAATACACAATATCTTGAAACTCCCTCTGAAACACTCCACACAAATAATAATGGACACAGGTGCACCACATGCCTTGTACCTAAACCGCCATATGGTTCAAACACACAATTAAACTTGAGGGGAAGACACTATTCTGGGATACATGGGTTCAACAAGGCCTAAACTCCACAAAGAATCTGGGTTTACGCACCAACACTGTACCTGTCTTCACCTTAGAAATGATCTACCCAATATTGACTTTCACAAATTTCTAAGACTTAAAAGGGTGTTGAATAAACTGAGACCCCCACAGGAACCAGACCTACCCGGACTAATAGGCATCCTTAAAAGGAGAGCCCATAACACCTCACATCTGTGCAAACATCTCTACACATCCAATGGTCAGGCTCTGAGATTATTTAACTGACAATGGGAACCCCATACACTATGTGCAGGATACTCAAACCTCAACGAAACGATAAGGCAAAAGATTTAGAAATATCCATTTGATGCCAAAATCGCCTCTGCCCTAGCAAAATCTAGATTCTGGTCCCTCCACAAAGCATACTGGACTCCAGCCAGACTACACAAACTGGGCCTGAGGGGCTAGAACACTTGCTGGTGGTGAGGGGATGGCCCAGGGGACCTCCGACTTATGTTTCTGAAATGCAAAATGGACCTCCCACTAGAGGCTAAAATCCAAGACCTGCTACCTCAGATCACTGAGGCTCCAATAGAGATCGACTTCCTAACAACCGTCTTGGGCCTCCATGCCAACCCCGTTCCTCGGAACTCAACTTCCACACTTCCTCGTTAGTGGACCTCCTCCTCTATTTGGCACCAAAACAGTTCTCTAAGACTGGAAGTCAACATCTCCAAGGGCTTAGGCAAATGGTGGAATTTACTATGTTCTGACAGAGACGCTAAAAACCCTCTATACATTAAACTCAACAGCACTTTCGCCCCAGGCGCCTTTGGGATGCCTTCGACAAATGCTTACAGGAGAACAAACCTTCATGAACTCATCACCATCTTAGATCACCTTACAGCTTAGGGTAACGCCCGGACTTTACCCCAACAGTCTGCTCACTCCTGCCTCACTATTCTGACAGCTATGGTGTTTCCTGCCCAATTAAACCAATCTTCCACGCCGCTTCCTCTACTCCTATCTTCTTTCTTCTCTCGCTCCCTCCTCTCCCTCCTGCATTCCACCCTTAGGGTTCCCTTCCTCCCCACACACTCTCCCCCCCTCCCCTTATTGAGCCAGGGGTCCTCTTCTGATGTACACTCGGACAGACAAGCACAATCAGCATAAGCTAGGACAGTCGGTCATATGACATAACTTCTGCCATGTTTGTTTCCTGACAGGGTACATTTAATAGTGCCCCCTATCTATAATAGTGCCCCAGAAGCAAATGCTGCAATCAAGACACCATGAGGACAGATACAAGTAAGTTGGACTCTAATATTTATTTATGTATTTATTGATTCAATTTGATATAGCAGGGATATTACCCACAGGTGTCAGAGTGCTTTACAATAGAGCAAAGAATGTTACATGATAAATTAAGAGTAACATGGTAGTACATATAGCTACTACAATTACTCATGGTGAAAGTTACGAATTTACAAATTGCATAATTTATTACAGGTTACATATTTACAAAAGTTTAAGCAATTCCGGTTACACAGATAAATATTACACATTTCCAGAGTTAAATACCAGTTAACTGAAGTTAATTACAGAGGTATAGGTCTCAACAGTGTTATTTAGCAGTTAGGGTCATGCCATTAAATGTGAGATCATATGCCTGGTGGGGAGTTTGGTGAGGAGTGTTATTGTGAAAAATGTTTTTGGAAGAGAAGAGTTTTAAGGTCTGTTTTGAAGATCCATAAGGTGTGGTAGCACTAAGGTTTGGAGGTTGTCAATTCCAAATTCTAGTTGCATTACCTGAGAACCATTTCGCCATAAGTCTTTCCCTTTTAAAAGTTGGAGGTTTGAGGAGCAGATTCTCATCATTTTGTGAAGGTCTAGAGCCACCTATAAACTTGAGTTTATTAGTTAGGTGGCGAGGTGGGGAGGTGTGAATGGCATTATGGATGATGCAAGTAGTCTTAAATAAGGTCCTATCTTCAATAGGAAGCCAACAAATGTGCAATATGGTAACTTCTTTTGGCCCCATAGACCAAACATGCAGCAGAGTTGAGGATGGATTTTAAAGGAGATAGGGGGTCTTAGTAAGGCCTCCAAGTAAAGAATTACAGCAGTCGAGGGGCGCTAGAGGGCGCACTGCAGAATGGCTGGCTGAGTGTGTCAGCTGCGCCGGACGGGAGCTAACTAGCGGCCTTTGACCCCCTTCGGACATCCCAAAAGCGGCGAAAACGGTCGACATGGCCGTCTGAATACTCTGCCCAGGAGCGACGTGTACTGAAATGCCAAACTAGTGGCATTTCCCGAAGTTAGCGACAAAAATTGCTGCTGAGAGGAGCGAGGCTGCAAGATGGCCGCGCCCGCCATTAGTGGACATCGAAGGTTCTGACGGACGCCCGACACACTGCTGCCCAGACCCGCTGTGGGACATGCCGAGACGCTCCGATGCCAGCACACCTAAAGACAACCAGCGGTGAGCTCGGGAACACACAGGGATTGCGGAGATGCGGTGTGCATTCCAGCGGACACAAGATGGCGGAGGTGCTGGAACGCAAACCCGCTGCGACGAGAGGTGTGTCTGAAAATATCCTGGACCCGCGCACCGCTAAGGGGTACTGATTGCCGGACGATCGGGGACCACCGGCAGAAGGCCAGCGGAGAAACCTCCTGATAGCGGGATGCAGCGCTGGCGGTGAGATCACGAGCGTGAACAGCGTCAACTGACTGCGGGTCGGCGGGAGCCGTAACTGAGATTGCGAGGTGAGCTCTCGGCGGCGCCAGGGGTGCGACAGCGGCGATTCTAAGCGGCAAATCCAGGCGAACGGAGCTACTGCCACACGCACCCCACAGTGTTGCAAACCAAGGCTGCGCTGGAAAGAGGGACAACGCGGCTATAGCCGTTAAGCTGCAGCGCCTCTGCCACTCTGCACGGAGGGAGCGTAGATCCTGCTGAACAGAAGGTATGGCACTGCAATGGGACTAGGGAAGGTCTGGGTCCCCGTATATTTGCCCTGCGACCTCATTTGAAGAGTGGTGCCTGAGCCCTGCGGAGACGGCAAACATGGCTGCCTGAGCTGAAGCTGCCTGTAACGCTGGCAGTGAAGTCAACACGGAGGGCAACGCGCAACCAGCCTGCAATCGATGAGTAGACCCGCAGCCCTGTCGGGATCCAGAACACCAGCCCGCCACTTCCAAGCCACTACGGGAGCCCAGAAAACAGCGAGCCCGCACAGCCACAGCCCCCAAAAACAAGTTGGTGATATGGGTAAGCCAGGTAAGCAGCAGACGAAACTCTCGTTCGAGACCAGGAAACAAGTTAAGAGCAACGCGGCTACCCCAGATATAGAAGGTGAACAGGAGACGCCTGAAGGTGCGGGCATGGAGGCGGTCCTCAGGGCTATCCAGCAGAATCTCCAAGAGATGAACAGCAAACTGGATAACGTGATGCAGAGGGTAGACAACATGGAGGCGAAGATAGAAAAACATGATGGGCGCATAGTAAAAGCGGAACAGAGGATCTCTAAAGTAGAGGACGACTCCAGGACCGCATTGAAAGCATGCAGTGGATATGACAAAACGTTGGAGAGTCTTCGAGCAAAGGTGGAGGACCAGGAAGCGAGGTCCAGACGTAATAATGTGCGTATTTCCGGCCTGCCGGAGTCCACCAACACTGGTAAAATGGAGACCTATGTTGAGACATTACTGAAGGAGATCTTTGGTGCGGAAAAACTGTCATCTGTCTTCCTGGTCGAACGGGCTCATCGATCATTGGCACCGGCGCCTAAACCGGGAGCGGCCCCACGCATGATCATTGCCCGCCTGCTAAACTACAGGGACCGAGACACAGTCCTCAGGCTGGCCAGAGACATGGGCAAAATCACGCATCACGGGAATACTCTGGAATTTTACCCGGACCACACTATGGAAGTACAGATGGCGCGCAAGGAATTCGCCCCGGTGAAGAAAAAATTGCGAGATCTGGGACTAGAATACGCAATGCTGTACCCGGCGAAACTCAAGATCATGACTGCGGGTAAATCGGTGGTGCTCCCAACAGTACAGGTGGCACAGGAGTACATCAAGAAATTGGGCAAGCGGAGGAAGGCACAGGACCGGGACGAGCAGACCAGCGACATAGATTGACTCTCAGGGAGAATGGACTCCTCACATACATGCATAACCAGACGGAGACAAGTTTAACTAAAGGGTGCAGAAGTGGGGAGCGAGAGCGGATGGGTATCGCGCTCACAGAGGGACAACGGGCGGCGTTGGTACCACACTGCTTCAAGGCATGGAGACCCCCATGCACCACATGCTGGACAAAACTGGATGTTTACACTAGAGGTGGCACCTCTCGCAGTGAGTACACTGGTCATGCACTGAGAGTCAGGCTAGAGGGAGCGGAATGTAGATTACGATGGGCTACACGACGCCACGCTGGGTGTTGCATGCTGACTGGGGCATATAGGGAGATTGATGGGATTAAACTTAAGGAGTGTAACTGAACACTGGAAATATGCGGTGGAGTCCTGTTGGGCGTTTTAGCAAGGACAGATTCACACATGTGTCAGTTGACGTAACAGACGCTTACTGCGTGGCAAACACACAAATGGGCGGCAATGTTGAACTGTGCGTTTGCAGACTTGCGATGGGTGGGGGAGGGGGAACAATGGAATTAGTACACTAAAATGACTAGACCGCAAGCTTCTGTCCACATCCACCATGTGGATGGAGATGTGTGTACCTGGTGACACCCCCGAGAGGGTGCGCCACAATCCAAGTTTTACTACTGTTTTGAAAGTTTTGAAGGGAAGGCTTTGGCAAAGTTTGGGCGCTGAAGTGGGTGGGGGGGAAGGCGGGGGGTTTGGGGGTTGTTGTATTTCAAACACTGTGTCTGAGAAGCATGGGGACTTCCCCGTTGCTAAATCACATAGACATGACAGTTGTAATGAGTTTCACACTTCACCTATTTCACAGAGTGATGCGACCAACTACTAAGACACGCATCAAGATGACCACTAACACAACATGGCTTTACCTGCTCACACTGACGTGACGGGGTCGCACGCATTAAAAATCATCACGTGGAATGTAAGAGGCCAGACAGATATTTGCGTACCTGGATAGAATACATGTTGACATAGCATTTCTGCAAGAAACGCATATTGCAGCCACAAGTACATCTAATCTGGGCGCTAGATGGGCGGAGTCAGTTACCTGCTCGAACTATTCGTCATATTCCAGAGGGGTTAGCATCTTAATAAAGAAGGGGACACATTTTACAATAGCTAGCACACACACGGATCATGAAGGCAGGTATGTGATTGTAGTGGGTACAGTGCGACAAAGGAGACTGGCATTAGTGAACACGTATGGTCCTAATATAGATGACCCAGGTTTCTTTAGGAATGTGTGGAATACCATTGCAGAACTTCAGGTGGAACATGTGCTCTTGGGTGGGGATTTTAATGTAGCGCTGAGAGATGGGCTGGATAGGACACCGGGCACGCTGGAACCACATGTCAGAGCGAGAGCAATGATACAGGATGCAGTGGAGGACTTAGGCCTGATTGATATGTGGAGGGTTCAACATGGCGACAGTGGCGACACACATAAACGCAGCGCACAACAGCTGGTCCAGACTGGACTACTGGCTAGGAACACATGAAGTGACGTCATGGGCCACACAAATAAGGCATCTCCCCAGGACATTGTCTGACCACAGCCCTGTGCTGGTCGAGATGACTATCCCACAATATGTGCCGCCACCTTTCACTTGGAGATTTAATGCTGCAGCACTGCGAGATCCTTTATATGTAGACACCTTACAAAAAGCAATGGTAGATTACTTCGAACTCGATGACCCCAAGACCGATGATCCTTGTCTGTTATGGGAGGCGTTTAAAGCCACAATCCGCGGAGTTTGTATAAGTACTTCAGCAGGCATACTGAAAGACATCCGACGCCAGCTACAAACACGTGAGAAAGACATACACGATCTAGAACAGAGATACACACAAACAGGCGACACTAAACTATTAGGGGACATACAAACACTGCTAGTCGAACACCGCCAGTTTGCAGAGGACGAGATTAAATATATATCCAAACGCACAACTGCCAGACGGTATGGGGAGGGGGGCAGTCCGGGCAGAGCACTAGCGGACAAGATCTGCTCAGGCTGTCCACCCCCAAATGTCACGGCTATTCAAACCCAAGGGGGACACGTCACTAGGGACATGAAGGGAATAACTAGGGAATTCATGGCCACATATGGTAAGCTATACGAGGCACGCCCCTTGATACCCCAAGAGGACTTATTGGCATATATGGGAGACGTAGAAATTGCATGGCTCGCGTATGGACACCGGGACTATCTAGCTCGTCCTATTACAATTGAAGAAGTCACGGATACGATTAAAAGGCTCCCAAATGGCAAAGCGCCAGGCCCTGATGGGTTCGTGACGGAATTTTATAAAATGTTTGCGGACCTGCTAGCGCCATATCTGGTACGATTGTATGGAGCGGCACATGAGGCACAGTCTCTGCCTGCATCAATGAGAGGGGCACTGCTAATCGCGTTATTGAAACCTGGGAAAGACGAGGATAAATGCGATTCATACCGCCCCCTCTCACTCATAAATGTCGACACAAAAATAATAGCAAGCCTATTGGCGGATAGACTCAAGCCACTGATGCCCATGTTAATTTGACCAGATCAATCTGGATTCATACCAGATAGGTCCACCATGCATAACACGCGCACGCTCTTCGCACTGGCCCACTATTTGGCGCCGGAAATTAAAGCAGTAGCGGTGTTGCTAGATGCGGCCAAAGCTTTTGATACCATAGATAGGTCATTCCTGCACGCTGTTCTGCTCCGCATGGGATTTCCACCTATCTTTCAGGGATGGATTAAAATGCTATACACGAACCTAACAGCACGAATACGAATTAACAAATATGTCTCTGAGCCGATACAGATCTGTCGAGGCACCAGACAAGGGTGCCCGCTTTCACCAATGCTATTTGTTTTAATATTGGAACCTCTGGCGTGCAAAATTCGACAACATCACCACTATTCGGCAATACAGCTACCAACACGGCCCATACACATCTCGCTTTATGCTGATGATATGGTGTTCTATGTTAAAAATCCGGAACAACACCTCAATCCCTTGTTAAGAGAATATATTAAGTTCGGGCAGCACTCGGGTTTACAGATAAACTGGTCCAAATCCTTAGTGTTAGCATTGACAGATAGCACGCATCCCACGACTCTAGACTACCCTCTTGAATGGTCAGACGAACCAACCAAATACTTGGGGGTGTGGTTTCATAGAGACCTGGAGCTGGTCATTCGCACTAATTACGGTAGAACGATATCATCATTAGAAGATAAGGTTGCCAGGTGGAATAAATTGCTGTTATCCCTGGCGGGTAGAGTAGCGATAATAAAGATGGTGCTACTGCCCAAGTTCCTCTATTTATTTAATAATATCCCAATAAAACCACCTGCGGAGGTTTTCCGTAACATTCAGAAACTGGTGCTTAACTTGCTGTGGGCGGGAAAACAGGCCAGGTTAGATTTACACACTATGACGCTACCATTCGCACAGGGGGGTTTCAAAGTCCCAGATTTCTATCTTTATTACCTGTGCGCTCAGGTGCAATTCGCGCATTACTGGTACCACGAAATACCCTTCCTGACACATGTGGTGGTGGAAGCGGGGGATGCGGACCCGATTCCACTGACAAGTATAATATCGTACAAACGGCCTAGTTTACACGAACATGCAATTAACCCAGTCAACACCACCTCGGAAGCGTGGAGACTGATGGGGAAGACTGCGAATAGCTTACCACTTTATGCGCCTGCCCTTCCACTAGAGCACCATCCAGCACTCTCAGTCACCCAGGAACAGGTTGGAATGGATTTTCTGAAATGTGCTGGGATAGATAAGTTAGGCGACCTATACCACACTGGGGTCTTTAAGACACTGGATAGCCTGGCGTATATTACTAATCCGACACTGTTATTTAGTTTTACCTATTACAGGCTGCAGAGGGCAGTTAAAGAGCATTTCCCGAATTACCCAAAAGAGCCTAAGACACTGGCACCTTTACAGCTAGTGCTCACCACACCTACGGCTTCCCACTTGGTATCGAAATTATACACCAGCATACAGAGAGATATAGGAGTGAACACAGAGAGGGCGAGGGACAAATGGAACACTGCGCTAGACGCACAACTCACAGATGACGAGTGGTTAACGGCCTGCCTGCTTACAGGTATGCTGACGCCAAATGGGAACCTGAGGATCATTCACTACAAGTACCTACATCAAATGTACTATACCCCAATGAGATTACAAAGATATGGGTTAAGAGATGACTCCAGATGTGTAAGGTGTAAGCAAGAGAATGCGGACTTCATACATTTGGCGTGGAGTTGTCGCCGGGTGGCGGGATTTTGGGAGGAGGTGATGCAGGCCCCCAATGAAATGCTTGTAATGTCAATGCAATGTGAGGCCAAGATATGCTTATTGGGCGTTATCCCGCAACTGAGGGCACAACGACGTAAATTCTGCGGGGTGGCATTGCTGATGGCCAAGAGACGGGTGTCAATGCATTGGAACAGTAAGTTAGGGCCGAGGGTTAAGAACTGGCTTGAAGATTTGACATATTGCCGGGATATGCTGGTCGCATATGAGGAAGAGTTGCCAGTGGGGTCGCGGCCCAGAGACTATTGGATGTACTTACGCAAATATTTATTGGAACATGAGTTGGTAGAAAATGTTGATAACCCATAGCGTGGACTAAAATGGACATGATGAAATGTGGTGTAGTAATATCAACCTGTGACGGGGGGAAGGATGCTGTGACACAGTGATAGTTATTCTCAGATTTCCTGGTTTTTTAGTTGTTTAAAGAGTATTAAATTTTACTACAAAAACAACAGAAAAGTAAGATGACTAACGTGATTTTTATATGCATACGCACTGCTCTGAAATGTCACACAATATTCGCTACAACGCCGCCGGTCCCCTGGATGTCGGCTGATGGGCTGTGTACTTGGCAAAAACTGTACGTATGATACAACTGCATAGCCGGCCTGTTAAGGTTGTAGGCGACAACGTGTATACTGATGATGTGATACAGTGCAATAAACTTCTTACACCAAAAAAAAAAGAAAAAAAATGAATTACAGCAGTCCAGTCTAGAGAGTACTAAAGATTGGGCAAAGGTTTTCAGGTCTTGCTGAGGTAGTCGCAGTATGAAGCTTTCAGTCTTGGCCATGGGGTTGATATGGGATTAGAGCTTAAGGGTCAGATGTACGACCATTTTATTTTGCACCTCGCAATTTGCGACTAATTGCGAGTCGCAAATTGTGAGGTGCAAAATAAAATGTACAACAGTGTGTTTTACACTGTTTGCGATTCCCAATGTGGTCGCGAATTGCGAGGCTCATTAATATTAATGATCCTCTTGCAATTTGCGAGCCAATTGGGAATGACAGGCCCTCCAAGGAATGGTGTCCGGCTGGTCTCAGCAGACCACCATGTCTGGGACTGCTTTTAAATTAAGCAGTTTTTTTTTAATTCATCCCCTTTTCTTTAAAGGACAACGGGATGCATTTTAAAAAAATATGAAACGTTTTCGTTTCATTTTTCAAGGGCAGGCAGTGGTCCCTGGCACCACTGGCTGCCCTTAAAAAATATTTTTGCATGCATTTGCAAAGCGGAAGGAGTCTCCTGGGGACCCCTTCCCATTTGCAAATGGATTACCACCTATTTAGAGTAGGTGGTAATTGCGAGTGTTTTGCGACAGCAATTGTGGTCGCAAAACATTAGTACATGGTTTTGAGACTGGCTATTTGGAAGGGAACGCCCCTTCCAAATAGCGAGTCGCCAAAACCTATTTGGCGTGTCGCAAATAAATTGTGACTCACTAAATAGGCTTAGTACATGATCCATGATGTTTTTTGCATGCCTAAACAGGTTCGCAAACTAGTTTGCGCATGCAAAAACGGGTCGCACATCTGGCCCTAAGTCTTTTGGCCAGGAAGATACCTAGGGATTTGGCTCTGCCAACAATGTTACGTTTACTGTTAAGAATATTTAGAATATCCATTCATGAATGAATAGCAGGAGGAGAGTTTGATATAGAGATAAAAAGGAATTACATTTTATAGGTTTTCAGTTTTAGGTGATACGACGTCATCCATTCTTGGATGTAGTTAAGGGAGTGGTGAGAAGTGAGATGTCGTGTGCGGAAGATACCTTGAGGAATACTTGTGTGTCACCAGCATAGAGGTGATAGAGGATTCGGGCTTCTTTAATATGGCTCCTAGTAGTTCAATGTAAAGATTAAATAAGGTCAGAGCAGGGATAGAAGCCTTGACTGAAGCCAGATTGAATTTTGTCAAGAAGATTGTTGTCCTTGATGTGTTGGGTGAGTTTCTCTGCTACACTTCTTTCAGTGATTTTGGCAAGGAAAGGGAGGTTGGTGATAGGGTGGAAGTTAAGGTCAACCACATCAACAGAGGGTTTCTTTAGTTGAGGAGTCACCTGACCAGATTTGAGGACATCAGGAATCGATCCTTGGCTGCGAAAGAGTTTAATCAGATTTGTCCAGTAGTGGAGCGTGCAGGTAATTAGGTCTATTGCAGTGTTGCTCAGAATAGGGTCTAGAACATGGTTTGAAGCTTTCGTTTTAAAGATGTTCTTAAGGAGGGCAACGTCAGTAATTATATCAAAACCAAACAAAGAAAAGAGCCTTTGGATTTGCATACCACAGGTGGAGTTGGATGCACATCATGATCGAAGAGCAATTTAACTTTTGAATCGAAGAATTTAACATATACTTCTGCTTTCTTGGGTGGTTTGTCAAATTTGTTGCTTGAAGATGGCGGGGGTTGCTGGTATTTTTGATTAGGTCAGAGAGTTCTTTGGTCTGTTCTTGACGGAGTCGATGAGGGCTCTAAAGTGATTGGATTTTACGCTACGGATATGTTTAACTGTCTCCATTCCTTCTCCAGGAGTCTTACATTTTTCCTTTTGTCATAGAGGGGAAGAGGGGGTGGGTCTTTTCTTCTTGCTTTGTATTGGAGCTATATTGACTATCAAGACAGATAGACTGGTGAAACAGGTGGTCAGATCACTTACGTTCGAGTTGGGGTGGATGTCTAGTTGTACCTTTTAGTGGTGTTGCTGAGAGTACCGAGGTCGATGTTCTTTGTGTCGTGAAACCAAGTAGTTGCCCTTTTTGGTTGGCCCAGGATTACAACAAGAGAGGGGTTGATGTGAAAAAGGGATGAGGAAATGGTCTGGCCAGTCTACTTATGTATAGGGTCATCTACTGTGAGTAGGTCATCTTTGCAAACAATAAGGTCAAGTGGTGAGCCCCAGGAGTATGTTGGTTTAGAGCTGTGCTGTGAAATGTTCATTTCTGGAGAGAAATGAAGTAAGCTGATTGGCAGCCAACTCTTCCAAGGTGCCCCAGTGAAGATTAAAGACTACTAGAAAGATAAGTTTATCGCTTTGTGAGGATTGGTCACTTGCAAAGTTAATGAATTCCTCAGTAAAGGTGGAGTTGCCACTTTGTGGGTGCTAAAAGGTGTTAATCTTGTATGGGGTGCTGTTCTGCACATGAAGTTCCAGAGCAAGGCATTCCAATGTAGAGAAAGAGCTACTGGGTAGTTCCCTTCAGTGGAGGGAGTTTCTGAAGATGGCAGCGACAACTCCCCTGACTCTATGTAACCTATTAATCCTGATAAATGAATAATTAGGGGTAAGCATAGGATTGAGAATGGTGTAGGAAGTGTCAATGAACAAGGTCTCTTGTTGTGCTCGTAATCAGAGTACCTCCTTGTGCACTGCAGCAATGGGTGCAACAGCAGAACCGGGAGCCCTTCCTCACTCTACGGAAGCAGTCAGCAGACCGGCACACTAACAGCAGGCACGCTCAGCAAATAAAAATATAGGACGAAGGTCTTAGAAGTGCCGGTCAAGCCACATTTCGACCAACCAGGAAGTCTAATCTGGCTGTAACCTTTGTTGTTTCCTCCTCTCCCTGCTTGATTTCTTTCTCTTTGCTCTTTACCTCAGGTGCTGCTTTTGAGCTCCCAGCCCCACGTGCTCTGTGATGAACTGCCCTACTACCACCTTATCAAATTGCTTACTCCTTCTTAACTTTACTTAAATAAATTATGTAATTCCACCTGACATTGCTCTTCCTGCTCGCTATCAGTTGCTTCCTTCCCGCCCGCTTCTATGTTGCTCACATACCCCTTCTGGTAATGAGCAAAAAATGGGTTGAAGGGCTCCGCAGCCACCATTTGTTGCCCAGCTGCTCTGCTTTTAAAAACGTGGTTTTGCTCTGGTAACTGTTTCTTTATTTACCATGCCAAAATGCATCTGTTTTCTTGGATCAGTGAACAAAAAAAAGACAATGGCACCCACGGTAATCAGTAGGTGGAGACAACCATGGTGATAGATGTGTGAACCTACTGAATGTTGCAGCACAAGTACCTTCATGATGCATACTTGCTATGCGCTTGTCACATCATGGCAACTTTTTACTGAGGCTGCACAGCATCTGCAAAAAGAATTTCCAAATCCATAGGCTAGGAAGGCGAGACCTATTGCATTTGCCAAAGCTTGTTTATTTGTGGCACTTTTCTTCCTGTTTTTTTTTTCTTTCTAGGTGTCCTGAGTTACAGATTCACTGCTACTCCATCAAAGAGTTGTATGTGCAGTCTTCTGACAAAAAATATATAAACATATTTAAAATTAGAATAGAAATAAAAACTCCATGCTTTCCATATTGTTCTTGTATACATGTCTGCAATATATTTTGAATATCCCAGATTCACTAATGATGACGCACGTTTGTCTCCTGATTAACCCCTTCGATGCTGATGACGAGCTCAGCCACGGGGGGCGTGTGCGGATGACGAGCTGAGCTCGTCATCTAACGCGGCTTTTAGAAAAAAGCCGCGTAGCGTGAACATAACCGCCGCAGCGATGCGGTTAAATGCATGGCACCACTAATATGCTGCACTTCCTGAGCTCCAGGACGGTGCAATCTAAAAAATCCTCTTTAGTGCATGTTTAAAGACATACCTCTCTCCTGTGGATGAACTTGCCCATCCCTCCTTCTTCACTAGAACTGACTGCAGAGGACCCCCAGCGTGTCGTCTTCTCCCTCGGCCGGTGTAGAGGCTGATTTTGAGTGGTCTTCCCCGATGTCCGTGTCCCAGTGCCTTTGGGTGCAGTGCCCTGTACACGGAGACAATGGAGCAAAAGACTTCATTACTTGGTGCACTGTTATTATTTAAAATAATATATATCGTGGGCCTGCATTACAGTTCGATGGTAGCGTTCGCCCTCTGCGGAGGAAGTGGATGGTAAGTCCTCAGTTGGAGTATCCTCCGCCACTGAAAGATTCTCACCTTAGATATCATGTGCCAGAGGTTGTTCGGCAGGAGGATTTGTCAATCCCTTCACAAATTAGATCACTTTCTGTTACTGCCCAACTCTTAATTGGGATCTAGCACAGAGGACATCTAACTGTTACCAGCTCCCTCTACACCAGCCTTTTTATACCGCTCTTGAAATTGCCAATTCTGTCACAAAATTGTGGCTACATCCTCCAATGCAAAAGTTTTTTAGAGTGCCTCACTGATCCCAACAGCACTACATTCATGGTACTGGGCTAACTGCACTGAGGCCTGTGATCTGAACCTAGTGATGCTTATACTAACTTTATCTTGCTGGTTTTCCCTTGTCACAAGCGGTGCCCCTCGAAATGGGTCACAAGCGAACATTGTAGATTCTCCTCTTCCATTGCAGTTCATTTTATTTGTCGTATCACATTTTATTCTAGTCTATTCCATGAAACAGTTTTTGGGCCTATTCTATGCACATGATATTCATAGCCAGGAATAATACTCAATATAACAAGCCACACCGTAAAATAAAGACCAATCATAGAGAACCTTAACTGAAAGGATTTTAAACAATACTCAATTAAATAATGCCATACGCCTTTATCTGGTATTTGACTCTCAATGAACTGCATCAGATGTTTTCCAACATGAATACAACATGAAACACATTTGACACAATTAGAAACAAGTGTGAGTTGTTGAAAGGAAAATGGCACAGGTTGAATTGAATGACAGGTTAAAACATATGACACACTTTTATTTTTTGTAATATTTATTTTTATTAAACAGTTCGACCAAATCACAACACATTAGATACAAGCAGACTGCTCCGTCCATCACAGAGACCATTCACATTATGCAAGATAAATCACAAGTAATACATGAGTCAGTTTAAGAGGTATCAAGAGAGTCTGACTCCACCTGATGGCTTTGCGGGAGACAAATGTCGCCTCTATATTGGTTCCACTCTCCCCATACCTTAATCCATTTCCCAGGGCATCCCTTCGCTATGAACACTGACTTTTTTCTGTACATGCACCAGTCTAGATCTTCCTTCCACATCCCCAATTGGGGCAGTTGACTGGCCCCCCACAGCGGTGCGATGTTACGTTTCGCGATCATATATGCAAGAGGAGCCCATTGTGTGGTGTATGTATTGAGATCCGTAGGCTCCCAGACATTCAATATGCATCTGTAAGCTTCCGGCTGCATGTCCACCCCAATACAGATCGCAGTACGCGATGAAAGTCTGTCCAGTACCTTTCTATCTGTTGACAGTTCCACAGTATGTGTATAAATGTTCCTAGTTCCCCACATCCCCGTCTGCACTCTCCACTTTCTGCCCGTCCCATGCAAACCTGACCCGGACCCGTTACATAGACCCTATGCAATATCTTAAGCTGCACTAACCTCAGCCTGGCTGGGATTGCAACCACTCATGGGGAGGAAATTGCCTCATACCAGTCTTCATCGTCAAGTTCTAGACCGTCTCCGGTCCATTTTCCTCTGAGGGCCAATAACGGATCTTCAGTGTTGTTAATCAACTTCCTATATATTAGGGATATGGTATTTTCTGGAAGATGCCTATTGAGGACTCTATCCTCCAGGTGGGAGGCTTCCGGGAGTGAAGTGCCAATGGGCACATGTGTGTGTAATGCATGGCGGATTTGAAGGTAACTGTAACGCTCAGTGTCTGATAATTTTTATTGCGCTTGTAGTGTCGGAAACGGT
The DNA here is from genome assembly GCF_964263255.1 of Lissotriton vulgaris. Lineage (NCBI taxonomy): Eukaryota > Metazoa > Chordata > Amphibia > Caudata > Salamandridae > Lissotriton > Lissotriton vulgaris. Next base: position 176,492 of record NW_028247439.1, on the reverse strand, counting down.
AGCACCGTTCCTTCCCCCAGATGTCCTTAATTCGGGAGATCCCTATAAGGTCCCATTTATCGAACTCCTAGGATTTCCAAAGGATACCCAGTTTCTCCGAGATCCACAGTGGTGTGGCGAGCGTGAGTTTATTCTCCCATTGCAGGTGTTTGGTGACGGTATGCCATACTTGTATGACATGTGCTGTAGGTCCAGTCAGCGGGTATCTATGGGGTTTAGCGTATAGCACTTTAGTATAGTTCACCCCCAGGAGCAGCCATCTGTCCATGGCATAACCGGGGTCATCTGGTTGCCCATAGATCCCGTGGTTGATTGCTGCTAGCTGAGACGCCCAGTAGTATTTCTTTAAGTCTGGCAGACTAATTCCCCCATCAATACCAGTTTAGGGTCAATCTGGAGAATGCTATACGCGGTCTGCCCTCCCATAAGAGTTGTCTCTGGAGACTCTCGATGTCTTTGAAACAGGACGCTGGAACTGGATCCATCGTATTCTGAAGTGCATATAGGAAACGTGGAAGCACCATCATTTTGAAAAGGACCGCCCTGCCTAGCATGGATAGAGGAAGAGATCTCCAATGCGCGACATCATTCTTGAGTCTTTCCAGAGGCGGATCGAGAGTGCGGGCATACAGAGTTTCAAATCTAGGGCCACATAGATTCCGAGGTATCGGAACCCTTCTGACGCAATTTCAATTGGGCAACCTCCCGGTATTATAGTCGGTTCACCCTGTAGGACGAAGACCACCGATTTGAGCCAGTTAATAGTAAATCCTGAGTACCTTCCAAATATTACCAGCACATCATGGAGGCAGATCAATGAACCTCTAGGATTTGTGAGGTACAATAGAACATCATCTGCATATAGTGAGATCTCGTCTTCCCAATCCGGCGACCACCTCAATCCATGGATGGATCAAGCCTGCCTGATCCAAGCTGCCAATGGCTCCACTGCCAACGCAAAAAGAAGCGGAGGCAGGGGGCATCCCTGCCGAGTACCTCTACTGAGCTGAAAATCCAGGGACTTATGATTATTTATGACCACCCGGGCCATCGGGCCGGAGTAGAGAAGACGAATCCGGCCAATGTATTCCAGCCCAAAACCTAACCTGTCTAAGACCGCAAACAGATATGGCCACTCAACCATATCAAACGCCATAGTGGCGTCTAACGATACTATAACTGCCGGTTCCAGTATGGTGGCCGCTCTACTAAATATTCCATGCAGTCGACATAGGTTAAGGGCTGTATTGCGATGTGGCATAAAGCCTGACTGACTTGGGTGCACCAGAGTGGGGATTACTTTGATTAAACTTGTCGCCAATAATTTGACGAGGACCTTGGGCTCCACATTTAACAGTGATATCAGCCGATAGGAGGCGCAGCTAGTTCTTGGCTTACCGTCTTTGCATATGACCATTATGTTTGTCACTCGTTGGTTGTATGGAAGCAGTCCCTTCTCCCTACTCTCCGTTAACATGGACCAGAAATAGGGGGCCAGTTTGTTGGAATTCAGTTTATACAATTCAATGTGGATACCATTGGGCCCTGTGGCTTTTCCTGAGTTCACTCCCCGGATTGCCTGCGCCAACTCGTCGTCAGTTATAGGGGAATCCAGGTATGCTCTGTTTTCGTCAGAGAGCATGGGGAGTCTTATATCTCTTAACATGTCCACATTTTCTTCTTCCGTGAACCTGCCGGCCGTAGTATATACTGTACGGTAGTGGGCAGCAAATGTGTCTGCTATGGCCTGTGGGTCTGTTATAGGAGCGGAATCAAGCCCCTCTATCACAGGCACAATGCGAGAGGCCCACTCCCATCTATCCAGCTACGCTATCAGCTACCCTGCTTTGTCTTCGAGTTCATAAACTCTGTCCTGGACCTCTCTACTCTGCGCCCTGGCTATATCCCTAGCAATACTGTGAAACTCATCTTGTTTCAGTCGCAGGAGGTGAAGGCCCTCCGGGGAAACCGCCCAGGCCAATTCCTCCTCTGATTTTACCACGTCCTCTTCTGCTCTTTCCAGATCAGCCTGCTGCTCCCTCTTTTTTCCCCGCTATGAGGGAGAGCGTCTCTCCCCGGACAACCGTTTTATAAGCCTCCAATATTGTCTGGGCAGAGCCCACTGAGTCCTTGTTTTCTTGAAGGTAATGATCGGTGAATTTGACTAAGCTTCTATGGGTGTGCGGATCCTTCAGATACCCTGGGTTGATGGGGGCTACTCTACCAACACTCACGTATTAGGGTTATGTATCCTCCAGCCATCCACTAGACCTACTGTGTCTCCGAACTCAGGGAGCCACCTCTGAGCGGGTCTGATCTCCAGTGGGGGATGTCAATCTAAATCCCCTGAGATAACAGCATTAAAATTGCCTTCCAACACCAGAATACCTAGCAGAAGAGTCAGGAAAATTGCTCCGAGGTCCGTAAACGTTTCCGTCTGTAGGTTGGGGGGACATATATTGAAACAAATTTGGCAACCTACCCTTCCCATAGGCCCGAGACCCCTATAGATCTTCATCGTTTATCTGTCCATGTGTTTTGTATCGTGAAGGGAAACACATTTTTGATCAGTAAGCCTACTCCTCTCGACCCTGAGGTGAATCCCGCAAGTACCACCAGTTTATATCCTCCCAGATGCAACGCCATACATTTGTTCCCAATCAGATGGGTTTCCTGTAAAAGGATTGCATCTGAGGCATGCCTTCTAACAAATTGGTTGACCATGCCCCATTTTAGTTTGTCCCCCAGCCTATTTTCATTCCAACTGAGCACTCTGACTCCCTGATCTCTGTCTATCGCTCACACATCTCGCCTCTGTGGAAGACTTCTCAGCTCTGCTCTGCTCCTTGATGGTGTTGAAGTAAACAAACAGTCAAACAATACAAACTCAAAAATGAAAGTCAATACAAATCCCTCCCCCCTCCCTCCCTGCACCCCTGCTCACGGCGTTCGCCCATCCCCAACTGGCAGAGTGCCTGTCGCCCTACACACTAAATCTACTATATGACTAAAGGTAGTAAACAGGAGGGAGGCCGGCGCTCCATCACCCCCCGAACCTGTATCAACTCAAACAAAATTGTCTTGTGGAGCTCACATTACGTATTACCAGTTTGGTTCACCCTGAGGATATACTAACGATGGACCCCTTTCCCAGTACCTGCCAAAGTACATTTAGTCCATGAGCATAGGTGCCGGATCTCCACCTTGCTCCTGTGCTGCTTGCTCACCACCTCGGTCCCGTGACCCCGAGCCACCAGGTGGATGGCTGTCGATCCAGTCAGATGCAATTTCTGGATTATCAAAAAAACATGCTCTTCCCTCAACCTCCACCCTCAGACGTGCTTGGAACATCATGGCGTACTTTATCCCCTTGTCTCTAAGTTTTTTCTTGACTGCGAGGAAGTTCCGGCGTTGCTTCTTCACCAATTGTGTGAAATCGGGAAAGAAAGAGAGGGTGGCATTCTCATAGCGTAGGAGGGCTCCTGTCCGGGTAGCCTGCAGGATAGCGTCTCTGTACCTAAAATTCAGGACCCTGGCGATCATCGGGCGCAGGGGTGCACCGGGTTTGGCTGCCCTCCTGGGACTCTGTCTGTGTGCTCGATGGTGAAAAATGTACCAATACCCTTGGGCTTGAGATGCGTTAGAATAAGGTCTTCAACAAACAAGTCAGGGCCCGGCCTTCAGATTTTTCGGCCACACCTAAGATACGGATATTATTGCGCCAGGCTCTCCCTTCGTATTCGTCCAGCTTAAGCTCAGCCATTTCATGGGAAGATTTGAGTTTGCACACTTCCTGCTGGAGCTGCGCCACATCATCCGTTAGACTGGCTGTCTTAATGTCCATTGATTTGACCTTTTCGTTAAGTTTGGTGAGGTCCGCGTGCATGATATTTACTTCTATGGAGACTGTGTCCAGCTTATTTTCCAGTGACTCCATTTTTGCCCCAGGGATGATTTGACCCCCTTTATAGCTGCCATTACATCAACCAGAGTCAGGTCTGAAGCTGAGCCCGAGGACTCTCCTCCCGCCATAATGCTGTGCCTAGAATCTGTTGGAGAACCTTTGGGCAGCGTATATCGATCCAGTTTATTGGTCTGGACTTGCCTCATTCCTTTAGTTGTCCTGTATTGATGTTTATCCGTGTCCGGTTTGGTCGCCATTAGTAGATCGTCTCCCCTTGTATCCAGCTGCAGCCTTCGCCAGTCAGTTTTCACATTACAGGCCTTCAGCTTGACCGCCTGGTCTCTGGGATTAACTGTACGATGTTCACCAGGGGGCCCAAAGCGCTCCTCTGTGCCAATTCAGACCTGTTGCTTCCTTAGTCTACCCAATCTGTATGATATTGCATGGAGTTGTCGTCCCCGTTGACCCTCAATGGCTTCCCACGTGTGGGCTCTGTTTCTTAATAGAGGTCTCAATCATGGGGAGGGGCCTGCTCCTCTCGGCCCCCCAGCGGTAAGAACCCGGGCCGGCTCTCCGATCCATGTCTCTGCGCCACCTCAATCAATCAATCAATCATAACACTTGTATAGCGCGCTACTCACCCGGAAGGGTCTCAAGGCGCTTTGGGGACGGGGTCCGCTACTGCTCGAACAGCCAGGTCTTGAGTTGTCTCCTGAAGGCGAGGTGGTCCTGGGTCAGCCGAAGGTGGATGGGGAGGGAGTTCCATGTCTTGGCCGCCAGGTAGGAGAAGGATCTGCCTCCGGCGGTGGCTCTTCGGATGCGTGGTACGGCGGCGAGGCTGGCAGACCGTAGCTGGCGGGTGGGCGTGTGGAAGGTCAGGCGGTTGTTGAGGTACTTGGGTCCCAGGTCGTGGAGAGACTTGTGTGCGTGGGTGAGGAGCCTGAACGTGATCCTCTTGTTGACGGGGAGCCAGTGCAGTCCCTCAGGTGGCCGGAGATGTGGCTGCGTCGGGGGATGTCCAGGATGAGTCGGGAGGAGGCGTTCTGGATGCGTTGGAGTCTTTTCTGTAGCTTGGCTGTGGTTCCGGCATAGAGGGTGTTTCCGTAGTCCAGTCGGCTGGTGACGAGGGCCTGGGTGACCGTCTTCCTGGTTTCAGTCGGGATCCATCGGAAGATCTTGTGAAGCATGCAAAGGGTGTGAAAGCATGATGAGGAGACGGCGTTGACTTGTCTGGTCATCGAGAGATGCCCCGCAGACCGCACCGGAGTAGCAGCGTCTCCAAGGCTCCTGTGCTTGCCCGGTCACTGCGGAGAGCTTGCGTAAGGGGGGTTCTTCCTAGAGCACCACTGCCTACCCCTCCACCTCTTACATGCCGCGGCGACTGACCGCCGTCATAACTCACGGCAGATTCAACATGACCAGCGACTTCCGGCCCGAGTCACTGATGTTGCTGCACTACGGAGCTCAAATCTCCGACCCCGACGTCGTAGGAAGGTCGGAGTTGCGCCGCTTTCACTCCTTCTTCAATCACCAGGCTTCAAGGTCAGGATATCGGTCAGGATGCTGGGGCTGGGGGACGGTTATGGCGGAGCCAAGATCTTACGCGGCCATCTTGGTCCGGCACGTAGCTCCTCCTCCCATATGACACACTTTTAAATTAAACACATGCATTTAAGTGAAAGAAACATATTAAAAATAAATTACATTTAAATATTTAAAATACAATGAAATTACTAAGATGTGCTACAATGTGCTCAACAATTACTGAATTCAATGAGACATGGATTGAAATGAATATTTGAATAATTAAAAAACATAATATGCTGCAATCAAATGACACTCAATGGAATTAATGTGACACCATGGGGCATATTTATGAGAAAATGTCGGAGCACAGAGATGTGCCAAATTTGCCAGCGCTGCACTCTGACATTTTCAAAACGTAGGGATGCGCCATATTCACAAGAATGTGGCGGAAACTTGTGGTTTCCATAGCACTCAATTTAGCTGTCTAGTGCCAACGCAAGCACCCTTGCACCATAGTGCAAGGGTGCCAGCATTGCAGGCAATGATGGTTTATGTAGGGGTCACTAATGCTGGTTTGTTACTTCTATTACATTGAAGTAGCAATTCGTCATTATTTAATGACTGTTTATGTGCAGGAAGGGACACCTTCCTGCACATAAACAATTGTAAGGGCATTTTGCTCTTTCTATGTGTGCTGCAGAATGCTCAACACTTAGAAAAAGCACAACTGAGGAGAAATAGAAGTATTTCCACTCATTTCACCATTCTAACGCCTGCTCTTGCATACCGTTAGTTTTTGGTGCTGCCTCAGATTTACACCTCCTTGTAAATCTGGGCAGGGTCATAAACAATGGGTGTTGCTGTGGAACGCCCACGGCAACACCCACTGCACACCCCTTTCACGCTAAGTGTAGAGGGGCCTTATTTACAAGATGACATTAATCCTCAAAAAGTGACTTAACGGCGCTTTGTAAATATGAAGAAGGGTGTATCGCACCAAAATATCACTAAAACTGACGTTCTGGTTGCAATATCCCCTTATAAATATGCCCCTGAGTATAATGGGTGCACGATTTAAATTAAAATGGAACACGTTCAATGACATCAATGAAAATGAGTGTGTGTAATATATTTGATTATTGTTGATATGAAGCTGACAGCTGGAGTGGAAGTGAGAGGAAAAGCAAAAGTGGTCAAGAATGCAGAACGTTGAATGTTAGCCGCGAGACGTCTCGCAGAGTAGAGAAGCAATTGTCGAGAGACGGGAAAGGAAGCGCAAGGTGCCGCAATGCGTAAGGCACTGGCACCGGCAACCTAGCACTCCACCCGTCCACGCTGTCAAACCCATGGCGGCCTCGCAGACCCCAAAGTCTTCATTTGGTGGCACAGTAAGTTGTAATCCGCCAGCAATGGAGAGCCACAAATCATGGGTAGACAGCCGACGGAGAGCTGTGGCACAGTGGGGTGCTGGCTTCCTGCTTCCAGCAGTCCATTGCAACAGGACAAAGCATAAGGAAAGAAAGACGCAGTGGTTGCCCTGAGGAGCCAACAGGAAAACAGGTGCCAGCATGAGCCAAGAGACATGTACTGTGGCATGAGGAGAGGCACCCACCCAGGGCTGGACTGGCCATAGCGGGCACCAGGTGTTTCCCCGGTAGGTTGCGAGAGTGGGGGCCAGTTTTGGGCCACTGGGGGACCATTTTTGTTACCGGGGATCAGCAATATCACCCCCCTGTAACAAAATCGGCCTTCGCAACCTGCTTGGCTGCACTCTCCCGCACCCGAAGGGGGGCAGGCTGAGCAGTTTTCCAAGGCTGGTTTCTGTTCCCAGTCCGGCCCTGCACCCACTGGTGTTCCCCTGAGCGTTCTGCTGTGCCCTGCCATGCTCCCACTAACTCACCAGCCTGTTGGCCTTGTGAAGCTCGTGCGCAGCCCAGCCCACCACATCACAGGCATCCACGCAGCAGAGAATAGGAAGCTGCGGCAGTGGGAGGTGATTGATCCCAGTCCATCAGCGCCCCAAGTGAGGGCAGCAGGTGCCACTTGGGTAGACAATAGCCACTAGGACTCCATGAATGGCAGCCTGTTGAGTTGCTCCTCTCCTCCACTCAAGACAGCCCGCGTCTGCAGCCCCAGACTTACCTCTGATATGCCAGTCCACAATTTGCAAGTAGAGTGGGCTTGGAAAAAAGATTAGAAAAGTGGTGTAAGCCAACCCAAAGGTAAGAATACAGTTTGGAGGCAATTGGGCAATCGGGCAATTGGGTCTAAGGAGGGAGTCAACCGACATATGTGAGCTGACACGTGGTCGGACATTGGTGGTGCAGAAGCGGCAGGCCTAGTGGTCAGTGCAGCTTGCGTCCTAATTGTCCCCTCACTCTGGCTTTATACGCAAGCGTCCCAAGGAGGGTGTAGCCAAAATCGCCTGAAACCCCCAGCAATACTGTGCCATCCCCCTCAGAGGGCAAAAATCAAGGAGAACAAATATCAAGGAAGCCTGGAAAGTCACAAAAAAGTGGTAGTTAGCCGTGCTTGTGCCCTAACAATCCTGACCAGACGAATCTCCATCCAGGTCATCCAGGGTAATCCAGTGTACTTCCTGATGTACATCCATAGACTGAAAGAAGGCGGCTCTAGAAGCCACACCAAGTTACACCGAACAGCACAGCATCAAGGCAAAACCTTAAATCATAAATCTTAACGCATACCAGAAAGGTCCAAAAGAGGAGAATGAGGTCAGGAAAAACCCAGCAACCTTTGCCGCATAAATGCCGTAAATGCCCAAATCAGATGCATTCGACTTTGGTTAACAAAACCTCAAGGAATAAAACACGCACATTTTCCGATACAGTAGTCTCCTCTGGCACAACATATAGGGCCCGATTCACAGAACTAACTTGTGACAAAATCCTAAACTTACTACTTTTGGTATTCACTGAAGCTAGGATTTTGTCTTAAGTTTGTCTTAAGACAGACTTAATACCGACTTAAGACAAACTTTAGACAAACTTAAGACAGACTTAAGACAGACTTAAGTTAGGATTTTGTCTTAAGTTTGTCTTAAGTCTGTCTTACGTCTGTCTCAAGTCTGTCTTAAGTCTGTCTTATGACAAACTTAGGACAAAAACCTAACTTGTGTGAATACCAAAAGTAGTAAGTTTAGGATTTTGTCTTAAGTTAGTTCTGTGAATCGGGCCCATAATTTCAACAGAGAATAAACATACAGACCGTTGCACAACAACATCCATTATCCAGTTTTGGCAATAGTACATTATACTTCATATATACATTCCCAGTGATGTAGCTAGAACATGCAGTTAACCAACTTGGTACAGTTTTAAAAATGTATTTAAATATTCCCAGTAATCTCTGGGACTGGAGGTCGCAGGTAATTCCTCCTCATAAGTTAGCAGGATGTCTTTACAATACGTTAGGTCCAGAAGCCACTGTTTAATTTTAGGGGCCCTTCTACCATTCCAGCTGATTGAAATTCTACGTTTAGCCAGGAGTAGTCAATTACGCAAAATTTACGCTTGGTGGCACGTACATCAGGCACCAGACCCAGTAGGCATGTGCGAGCATTGCATTCAATGGGAATATCTATCATGGCACTCAACATTTTAATCACCTTTACCCAGTATTCTGCTACTTTGGACATGACCATGCGAGGTGTATAAAATCTGCCGCTTCAGCATGACATCATTGGCATTTCGAATCTGCACATAGGCCGTATCTATGGAGCCTTGCAGGTGTATAGTAGGTCTAGTGAAGATATTTATAGTGTGAGATACTTAAGTTCCCATTGGGCGTTAGTAATCCTGTGAGTGTGCAGGTTATGGTCCATTCCTCTTCTGTTAGTGGAGTGTCTAGACTAGCATTCCATTTCTCTAGTGCTCTCTGTGTGTTGCCCGCTATATCCTCTTGCAGTTTAACATACATTCTAGATACTATGTGTTTCGCTGTGGGAGTAGTAAGCAATAGCTGCAGTGAGGACAGTTGTTGTGGCTCCTCGGTGTAAGATGGATATAGTTCCTTTATCGCCCCTTGCAGCCTATGATAGGTGTATCTAAAGAGCAGTGTTTGATTGCTTATGAAGGAGAGATTGTCAAGGGACCTAAACTGGCCGTCGTGATATAGGTCACCCATGTTATCTATGCCAACTTGTTTAAGTAAACCCATACCCACTTCTTCCTGAGTGACGGATAGTTCCAGGTGATGGTTTAGAGGCTTTGAGGCAGCGAAGAGTGGTAGCTTATGTGCTTTCCGCCCCATTGTGTGCCAGGCATTATTTGTCGCATCTATTGTGTTGATATCTCGATTGTGCAGTGGGGTTCGTTGGTGTGTTATGATAGCCGTCAGTGGTATGAGAAGTGCACCTCCCTCTTCGATTGAGACATGTGCAAGGTAAGGGCCCTCATGAATCCAAAAATGTGTGTACTGTGCTTATGCAGATAAGTAATAAAGCAAAAAATCTGGAACTTTGAACCCCCTTGTGAATAGGGCACTGTGAGAGCATGCATTTCAATCCGGGCTTGTTTACCCACCCATATCAGGTTTAATACCATGGTAGAAATCCTATGAAACACCGCTGTCGGTGGTTTGATTGGAATGTTGTTAAACAGATACAGAAACTTAGGTAAGATTACCATTTTCACAATGGCCAAACGGTCAGCTAAAGATAATGGCAAACAGTTCCACCTCTTAATTTTGTCTTCTATTGCACTGACTGCTCTACCATAATTTGTGCAGATGACAATTTCTGGGTCCCGGTGGAACCAGTCTCCCAGATATCTTACTGGTTCCGATTGCCATTCTAATGGATAATCTATGGCGAGTGGGCATGTGGTATCAGTTAATGGTATGATTAGGGATTTGGACCAGTTTATTTTAAGTCCTGATTGTGGCCCGAATTTTATGTATTCCATCAACAGAGGATTTAAATGTTGCACGGAATCACGGACATATAACATCATGTCGTCTGCATATAACAAAGATATGCAATGGCCTCTGTGGGAATTGAAGCACTGAATAATTGTGCCCCTGTCTAATTTTGCACGCCAGTGGCTCGAGCGCAATAGCAAATAGTAAAGGAGATAGAGGAAAGCCTTGTTTTGTCCCTCTGGTAATTTGTATAGTGTCCGATATATATTTATTAACTTTAATAGGTGCCGTTGGGGCAGTGTATAGCATTTTCACCCATTGTAAAAAAAATAGGGGGGAAACCCATTCTTTGTAGAACCGTGTGTAAGTACGGCCATTCTATGGAATCAAATGCTTTAGCCGCATCTAATAAAACTGCAGCAGCTTTGGTATTAGGGATTAAATAATATGATAGTGCAAACAGTGTTCTAGTATTATGGGCTGTCGATCGTGATAGAATGAACCCCGATTGGTCCGGTAGGATTAGATTGGTCATATACGTTTGTAGGCGTGTAGCAATCAGTTTGGCTATAATCTTTGTATCTACGTTGATGAGGGACAGGGGCCCACAGGAATCGCAGTATTCCGGATCTTTGTTCGGCTTCAAAAGGGCAAATAACATGGCTTCTATCAATGTTGGCGGGAGTAGTTGTTTATCGTGTGCATCCCCGTACATTCCACTAGATGAGGTGCTAATTGATCCGCTATAGAATTCGCACTTGAAGCCATTGGGGCCCGGCGCTTTTCTATTTGGAAGTGATTTAATAATTGCAATGACTTCTTCGATGGTAATGGGTAGTGATAGGTATTCTCTCTGCGCATCTGACAGCCATGCTATGGACACGTCAGCGAGATATTCCATGAATTCCTCTGTGGTGGCAGTAGGCTGTGAGGTATATAATTCTCCATATGCTGTCATGAATTCCCGCAGTATACCCTGTGCATCATACCGTAGAACCCCCTCAGAGGTTCCTAATCGCCTGGACTGCACTAAAGCCAATTCTGACACAGTCAGTCAGTCAAAATATCTTTATTCGATTTAGTTAAAAATCATGCAAAGAGATAAAAACATTTCATACACTTTAAAATAAATACAATACAAACTATTTACAAATCATTTACAATAGCAAGCAAATCAGAGCATACGTAGGATTAATAAAAGAAGAAAGACACATTTTTAGTTCATTTAGTATTACACCAGGATCTCACACCTTAATTAACACAGTTTTACGGAGGGCCATTGGTCTAATATATATGTTTTTTGGTTCTAGCTGCAGCCACCAAGAAGTTAGCCATACAAAAAGTAGTACGCATGTTAGTCAATGATTGTAGGTAGAGCAGGTCTCACTTGTGTGAAGCCAGTCTCCTTTAAAACCGGTAACAGGTGTTTTTTTCTTGGCTCTAAATAAAACGCACAAAACATAACAAAGTGCATGGTGTCTTGGGTGGAAAAATGATCACAACTACAGGGGGGGGGCTAGTTCAGGTTTTTCCCATGTTTTAAAATTGCCCAAAAAAAAATGTAACAAATTAAACCTGAACTTAATTAGAAGGAACCTGTGAAATGGGGTCCTGACGAAACCAAGATAAGGTGCTAATGCAAATGAGTTTACAAGTAAATAGTGTCTCCTCACTGCTGGTTTAGCTAATTCCTTTTCCTCACGACGTGCTGTTGCCCTCCCTATGAATTACTTTTTAACAATGTCAATATCCTGAGTCTTGATGTCCTGAGGGGAAGTAAAGAGCTCTGGTCGTCCCAGATCTGAGAACGCCTTCATCAAATAGGCCAACCATGGGATCCTTTTAAAGTGGTCTAGAGACAAAACATCAGCCATGATCTTATGGTTGAGTGGCAGATCTTCATTAAGCCAGGTCTTCAACCAAAAGATCAGGGGTGCCATGTTCAGCCCATCAGTGAGGAAGTCTAAGCCCACCTCCATATGTATGGAATAAGTCAGTGTAGACTGAGGAACAGACAGGAGGGTCCGTATAAATCTGTTCTCCGCTTTCTGAATTGGTTCCAGGTTTACATAGCCCCAAAGGGGTGAACCATATGAGGCCAGGGTGACTGGTTTACTTTTATATATTTTCAGAAGCGCTTCCATGGGCCTAGCGCCTAACCTGCCCGCAAAACCCATGAGGGCTGCCGATGACCTAATCACCGCCAACCTCTTTGCCCTCACCTGAGGTCCCCAGGATCCTCTCTGATCGAAGAGAACCCCCAGGTAGGGGAAAGTGGAGACTCTGGAGACGACCTCGCCCTTACACTCAAAAATGTTTGTTTTCTTCTTGCTACTTTGTCGCCCCACGACCATAGTATGGGACTTATTTGTATTTATTTTTAGGTCCAGCTGGTCCATGAATGTACCAAAAGCGTTCAGTAAGCGTTGAAGGCAGACGCCAGTGCGAGCAATCAGCACGGCGTTGTACGCATACAGGAGCGCGGGGATCAAAACTGCTCCTGCACGCGGAACGTCACCCTCAACCTCCTCCAGATAGGCGCCCAGTCCGTTGATATAAATGGTAAAAAGCAGGGGGGCTAATATACAGCCCTGCCTAACCCCCCGCATGGACTTGAAGCGGGACGTACACCTTCCTTCATTGGTGACCCGCACTGCAGCAAAGAGCTCTTGGTGTAGAGACGCCATGAATTTAACCAATGCCTCATCGATCCCCATCTTCAACAGGGTCGTCCATAACTTAGACCTGTTCACCAGGTCGAAGGCCGAGGAGAGGTCCATAAATGCTAAGAACAAGGACCCCTCCTTGGCCACCGTGTATTTTGAGTTAGAGCACTGCTCAATCGTACCTTTCTTCTCTCTAAACCCATACTGGATCTCAGCCAGCCCTCCACAACTCTCTACTTTATCCCTCAATTTTGTCAAGAGGACTCTGCCTAAGATCTTTACTGCAGAGTCCAAGAGGGATATGGGCCTGTAACACCCAGGATCATCCCGCTGGCCCTTCTTAAAAATAGGGACGATGGTAGAGATGGCCCAAGAGGAGGGTGTGGGGTTGCCATTAACGGCAGAGAAGACATTGGCCAAGACCCCCGCCCATAGCATGGGGGAATGTATGAAGAAATCACCTGGCACCCCGTCAGGGCCCGGAGCTTGTGCTTAGTTGTGGCCAAAATAGCTTTCTCCACCTCTGAGCTAAGAAAATAGATAGGAGTGGCGTCCCAAGTCACCAAGGGCCCAACTTGACCTGCCAGATCATTATCCACATACACCTTTTTAAAATGGTCCAGCCATTTATCGTCTGGGATGACGCAGTCCATAGCCTCATTATTTTGGTCAGAGAAGAATGGCTGTTTAATTATTTCCCAGAATTTCCGGCTATCCTTCAGGACGGCCACGGAAAGACAATGTCGTCCCTTATCCTAGGTGTTTTCTTCAAGGCTGACATCAGGGACCTATGTGCATTTGAGCAGGAGGCATCAAACCAACGCTGCTTATTTGGCACTCCCTTCTTAGGTTTAGCCAGGAGATCCTGCGAAACCTGCCCACAGATCGTCTCAAAGACCCCTATGATTTCGCAGTCCTGGGCGTGTGGATTTTGGCACACTGCTACCTGTGCCTCAATTTTCGGGAAAACTTCCGCATAACAGTTCTCCGGGACCACCTTAGCCCATTTGACTCTTCTGCCCTGGTCAGAGGTGCGCAAAGTGTGCTCCGACCTAACTGGCCCCGGGATTGGCCCCATATAATCTCCCCAGGCTACCTTGAGTAAAACAGGATTGTGGTCGCTGTAATGAGAGGACACTGTACAGTAGGTGATGACCCTGTTTAGGATGCCTGGTGTAACAAAAATATAGTCAATTATAGATCCGGGGTTGGTACCCGTGAAGGTAGCTATTCTTGGCCCCCCCTCCGGTTCATATAGGTTAAAATGTGCCAAAAAGTCTTCTAGCTCCTCCCCTCGTGTGGTGTGCTCAAAGTGGGGACCTTCGGCGCCGTCACCCCCTTCCTTATTACTTGTACCGCACACTAGCTTACAGGGGTGGATATTAAAATCACCCAGCAGTATGTACTCTGCATCGAAATGTGTATTCTGACTGACTAACGTTAAAACGGCATCTGAGCTAGCAACATTGCTATCGCTATTGTCCCTGTTCCCTAAATTATAAAAATTGATATATAAGGTCCTCCTAGTGGGACTAATTTCCCTTTCTACAATAAGGATGTTGGGCGAGGCAGTACTAATCTGTCTTAAGGAACCCTTCAGTTCTAGGGAAAATAAAGTTAAAAGACCCCCCTTGGCTCTGCCAGCACAGCTAGGGATAGCCGCTTTGGCAAAGCTGGTGAACCCATCCATCCAGAAATTAGCAGATGTTTCCCAAGTTTCCTGAAGGGCGATCACGTTATGCCCCGAAAAGAAACACATCCACCCCTTGTCGTTACGTTTGGAGTTAAGTCCTGCCACATTCCAGCTTAATAGCTTACATGCGTCAATCATTCTGCTCCCTACCTCTTCTGTCGCGCAAGTGGGGTCACCAGATAGTCAGTCCATGTCCTCCAAACCTGACAGGGGAGCGAAGCGGTTAGCAATAGCCAACGCAGGACCCTCCTGGGCGTTCTGGTGGACATAGGGTTGACTAGTCAATGGGGTATTTGGGCACCTCAGGGAGTGGGAGTGCGTGGGAGTTAAACCTGCCCTCACCTAGGGGTACACGCCCTCACCCCCTACTATTCCCAGGGCCTCTGAAATGCGACATGCGCCCTGGTGGAGGGTAGAAAAAACCCAGCGGGACAGGTCTTAGTTGGTCCGATAAAGATATGTCAGATCCATCCCAAAAAAGTCTATCCCCTAGGTTAGCCCTACTAAAGTTAACAACCACGCAGTCTCCTTGTGTGGATTTCTGATGTTTACCAATCCAACCCACCCTCCTTGTAAATATGATCTCATCTGCGATGTTCTTGCCACAACATTTGTCTGCGCACCACTTTTTAGATTTAGCCATAAGGTCCATAGAGGATTCAACCTCCCCTACCCTTAGAGGAGGCACCCCCAAAAAAACAGCTACCAAGGGGGACGCTTCAGGTGGTAAATTAAGTTTGTGTTTACTATGAGAGGGTCTCACGGGGTCGGGGGTCCGTAGCGGAAGCGGAAGCTGCGTGCATGGCAGGGCCTCCATAGTTGGAGGCATTGCTTCCAGGGCTGGGGGTAGTGTGTTAATAGCCCCTCCGCTATTCTTGGATTGTAGAACCACGCATGGTACCTGTACCGACTCCACCCTCCCAACCTTCATCCTCTGAACCTCACCCTCGGGGCACTTCGCGTTTACATAGGGGACCATATTGGGTGGGTGATTATTAATGAGTCTGTCAATTAGCGCGCATTTCCTAAGCAGACCTTCTAGGCAAGTGTTCAAAGTGTCCACAATGTCTTTTGCTATCCCAACAAGTAGTGGTTCGATCCTGGAAACAAAAAGGTCCTCCAGTTTATTGCCCAATAGGTCATTTTTTGTGTTTAGTAGGCATGCGCTGGCAACGTTTTTATCCAGTAGTCCCCAAGTTAAAGGTGTGGTGGTCTACTGTCTCAGATCAGACTGTCTGGCTGGGAGGGTTGGGCTAGATGCCTCAACTGCAGGGCATGTGGGCGGGAGAGTAGCAATAGTCACAATGGGATAAAGTGGTGCCGGGGGGGGTACATATCATGGGTGAATTGCCCAGAACTGTAGGGGAAGGTGCGACAGTGGTTGGTGGGGGAGTAGCTGTCAAGCCCAGTTCAAGTTCAGCATTGGCAATTTCCTTTGTTAGTTCTCCCACCACTGATGTTAAGTACGTCATTATAGAGTTGGAATGTCTTGGAACCTTGGCTTTCTTCCCACCCTCCTCCATAGTTATTGCCTTCTTTCGCTTACCCATTATCGGTGACAGATGTTAATGGGGTGGCCCAGCCCGGCCT
Source organism: Lissotriton vulgaris (assembly GCF_964263255.1). Lineage (NCBI taxonomy): Eukaryota > Metazoa > Chordata > Amphibia > Caudata > Salamandridae > Lissotriton > Lissotriton vulgaris. The sequence goes on along the minus strand of NW_028247439.1, from coordinate 160,231 downwards.
CCTTCGGCCCCTGACGGCCACAGACGGCTCGCCCTCTGCCCGGGCTCCGCCCGCGCGCGTCCCGCGACACGGGAGGGGCTGGTGGTGGTTATGCGCCTCCGGGCGGAAGCAGCAGGCAAAGGAGGCGGCGTCCCGGTCAGTCAGGGGGTGCTGAGGACGCTGGGAGTTGGAGTCCCGCGATGTCCTGCTCGACCCCACTCAGCGGCCGGGATGGTCTTCGGCGGCGGGGGGGAGCTGGCTTCTGTCTCGTGCCTCCGTGAGCCCCTGGATAGCGGTGATAGGTGTTGCCCACAAACAGATTACAAGCCCCCGCTCCCCCGGAGGTGCTGGTGGTGGTTATGCGCCTCCGGGCGGAAGCAGCAGGCAAAGGAGGCGGCGTCACGGTCAGTCAGGGGGTGCTGAGGACGCTGGGAGTTGGAGTCCCGCGATGTCCTGCTCGACCCCACTCAGCGGCCGGGATGGTCTTTGGCGGCGGGGGGGAGCTGGCTGCTGTCTCGTGCCTCCGTGAACCCCTGACCAAGTCCTGGCATACCTCCGCCGAGTCTTAACAGTCTGTCCATATTCCAGCGTACGAAAGAATATTTCTTAGGGACTCTTCAAATCGTGCTGCTCTCCAATTCTGATTCAGAAAAGGGGGTGGTGATGAACAGAGTGTCTGAATTAAGCAGACCACTCTTACCCAGTCCAAAGATCAGGGCCTGATCCATCACCGTTATTTATCTCACTGCACCATCCCAGCTCAGAACCTGGCTATATGCAAATCAGTCTGTCCCTGGCCCAGTGCATCATGGGAACAGGGCAGACTAAACTACCAAGCCAATTCTTCACCAGTAAGGAGACAAGCTACCGGGGACCGGTTTCTGGCATTTCAGCCGTCTTCGGCCCGGCTTGCTTGAATCCTGATGGTGCAGTGAGAAAGGGACTCATGTCTGAGTATACCCTGCCACACCTATAGTGGCCAAAAACGATTCAGAAAAGGGGGTGGTGATGAACAGAGTGTTTGAACTAAGCAGACCACTCTTACCCAGTCCAAAGATCAGGGCCTGATCCATCACCGTTATTTATCTCACTGCACCATCCCAGCTCACAACCTGGCTATATGCAAATCAGTCTGTCCCTGGCCCAGTGCATCATGGGAACAGGGCAGACTAAACTACCAAGCCAATTCTTCACCAGAAAGGAGACAAGATACCGGGGACAGGTTTCTGGCATTTCAGCCGTCTTCGGCCCGGCTTACTTGAATCCTGATGGTGCAGTGAGAAAGGGACTCATGTCTGAGTATACCCTGCCACACCTATAGTGGCCAAAAACGATTCAGAAAAGGGGGTGGTGATGAACAGAGTGTCTGAATTAAGCAGACCACTCTTACCCAGTCCAAAGATCAGGGCCTGATCCATCACCGTTATTTATCTCACTGCACCATCCCAGCTCAGAACCTGGCTATATGCAAATCAGTCTGTCCCTGGCCCAGTGCATCATGGGAACAGGGCAGACTAAACTACCAAGCCAATTCTTCACCAGAAAGGAGACAAGCTACCGGGGACCGGTTTCTGGCATTTCAGCCGTCTTCGGCCCGGCTTGCTTGAATCCTGACTGGACTGGGTAAGAGTGGTCTGCTTAATTCAGACACTCTGTTCATCACCACCCCCTTTTCTGTATCAATTTTGTCCACCATAAGCGTGGAAGGGTATACTCAGATGTGAGTCCCTAGCTCATTGCACCATCAGGATTCAAGCAAGCCGGGCCGAAGACGGCTGAAATGCCAGAAACCGGTCCCCGGTAGCTTGTTTCCTTCCCAGTATAAGAATTGGCTTGGTAGTTTGGTCTGCCCTGTTCCCATGATGCACTGGGCCAGGGTCAGACTAATTTGCATATAGCCAAGTTCTGAGCTGGGATGGTGCAGTGAGCTAAAAAACGGTGATGGATCAAGCCCTGATCTTTGGACTGGGTAAGAGTGGTCTGCTTAATTTAGACACTCTGTTCATCACCACCCCCTTTTCTGTATCAATTTTGTCCACCATAAGCGTGGAAGGGTATACTCAGATGTGAGTCCCTAGCTCATTGCACCATCAGGATTCAAGCAAGCCGGGCCAAAGACGGCTGAAATGCCAGAAACCGGTCCCCGGTAGCTTGTTTCCTTCCCAGTATAAGAATTGGCTTGGTAGTTTGGTCTGCCCTGTTCCCATGATGCACTGGGCCAGGGTCAGACTAATTTGCATATAGCCAAGTTCTGAGCTGGGATGGTGCAGTGAGCTAAAAAACGGTGATGGATCAAGCCCTGATCTTTGGACTGGGTAAGAGTGGTCTGCTTAATTCAGACACTCTGTTCATCACCACCCCCTTTTCTGTATCAATTTTGTCCACCATAAGCGTGGAAGGGTATACTCAGATGTGAGTCCCTAGCTCATTGAACCATCAGGATTCAAGCAAGCCGGGTCGAAGACGGCTGAAATGCCAGAAACCGGTCCCCGGTAGCTTGTTTCCTTCCCAGTATAAGAATTGGCTTGGTAGTTTGGTCTGCCCTGTTCCCATGATGCACTGGGCCAGGGTCAGACTAATTTGCAAATAGCGAAGTTCTGAGCTGGGATGGTGCAGTGAGCTAAAAAACGGTGATGGATCAAGCCCTGATCTTTGGACTGGGAAAGAGTGGTCTGCTTAATTCAGACACTCTGTTCATCACCACCCCCTTTTCTGTATCAATGCTCTCCAATTCTGACACGAAAACAATGTGTGGGGTATTTTATTTATGAAGTTGACATGTGGAGGGGTGTGGTCAGATTTACATGGAGGTGATGATGGGGCAGTGAGTTGACAGTCATGGTAAATAAGATGTCAGAGTACACACCACTTTGATGTGGTGACCTAGTCCAACAAACTGGTGGCATTCACAAGGCAGTGTGGGGAAGGACAGTCCAAACAATTAATGCAGTGGCTGGCTCAGTGACAGACGTTTGGCTCATGCTTTGCCTCCAGTGACTCCCAACCTCTTCTTTGGACGGCCCCTTGGTCGCTTGGCTTGGGGGGGGCCCTGCTGTGGTGCCAGCGGCATCTGAGGACTCACCTCTCTCTGTGGCCGCAGGGGAGGATGGTGAACTCTCATCCTGCGGCAAAACAGAGGGGGGTGGAGGTGTTGGTTGGGACGCAGGCCTGTTCCTCAGTAACGCCACTTGCTGGCCCATGAGGTCCACCAGTTGTCCAAAGCGGTTGTCGATGGACCTCACCAGCAGGATGAGCTCGCGTAGTAGATCATCCGACCAGCCACTCTGTCCCTGGGCCTGTTCCTATGCCCCAGGGACTCTGATGATGTGTTCCAGGGATGGGGTCTCAGCCTCCTGGTGTCCGGGGGTGACCCTGACCCTCCTACCTGCCCTGCTACCACAGACCTGTTGCCTCACCACTGTGGGTCCCCGCACACTCTCCCTGCCATCCTCAGTTGTTGGTGTGGCTTAGACATCCCCTGGGACCGGGAGGGTGTTGCAGGTGGCACTGGTGGTGGTGGCGGTGGACGCACAGGCCGTAACAACAGGGTTCTGCTGTGCACTTGGTGTTGCAGCAGACGTGGTGGTGGAAAGGATGGGGTCCTGGGACCTGTTGCTCCCTGGCACACCAGATGGGCCGGCCTCAAGTTGATCGTCTATGAAATCCTGGGAGTCCACATCCGAGAGTCCATGTACCGGGGGGGAGACTGGCTCCGCTGGTCGTTGGTGTTGTCCTCAACAGTTAGTTCTTGGTCACCTGTGGATTAGATGGGGAATGGTCATTGTTATGCACTCTGCAAGCATTATGTTAGCTGTGTGTCATCCACTGTCTGTACACTACACAATTTACAGATCTTCACATTGTTTGCTATGTGCACCTCTGTGTCTCATTACATGGTGCAGAGGTACATACATTACTTGTACATGTTGTGATGTATCAATGCATACCATGCAAATTGTCCTGGATTCATGTTCACAGGGGCCTGTTGCCAGGTAGGGACCGGCACATCATCTTTTCATTGTTGTAACCTTGTTGATTTGTCTGACCGGGCAGACGTCACATCTGGCCATGGACGGCCAGTGTATTGTACTGCATGACTTTTTCCGGTCATGTACCGATTTAAATTTATGAGACCACACATGCTTCCTAAATATTGTGATGGTCCTTGCTAATGGGACCACATGGCAATGCACTCATCAGTGTGTGGAGTGCATGGTTGTGTCCAATCTTCCTTGTGCATGTACATTGGTGTGTCACTCTTTGTTATCTGTAACAGTTCCCTTTGCTTACCTGTGTGCACACTGTGCGTGTCATGCAGGGTCGGTGTGCCTATATGTGCATTGAGAGGGCTGGTGTTGCCATATGTCATGCTTTGATTTGTGACAAATGTGTGGGTGCACGTACAGCCTACCAAACTGTTAGTTGAAGATGAACACTACAATGGCTTCCAACTGCTTGTGGGTGGGAGGGAGAGCTCCATCTGGGTCAGCTGTGGGACAGGGGGCATGGTGGGAGAGGTGGTACAGGCCTCCCTCCCCCAAACAGGCCTCCCACGCAAGATGGCTACTGACCTGTTAGGTGAGGGAGAACAATGCAATGCCTGACACATGCTTCTGGGTGGGAGGGAGGGCTCTATCCTGGTAGGCTGTGGGACAACGTGCATGGTGGGAGGAGTGGTACAGGCCTCCCTCCCCTGAACAGGCCTCCCAAGCAAGGTGGCTTCCTACCTGTTAGGTGAGGGAGAACAATGCAATGGCTGACACATGCTTCTGGGTGGTGTGGGGGGAGGGCTCCATCTTGGTAGGCTGTGGGTCAGGGTGCATGGTGGGAGTAGTAGTATAGGCCTCCCTCTCTCAAACAGGCCTCCCAAGCAAGATGGCTACCTACCTGTTAGGTGAGGGAGAACAATGCAATGGCTGACACATGCTTCTGGGTGGTGTGGGGGGAGGGCTCCATCTTGGTAGGCTGTGGGTCAGGGTGCATGGTGGGAGTTGTGGTACAGGCCGCCCACCCCCACAAAGGCCTCCCAGCCAAGATGGCTACCTACCTGTTAGATGAAGGTGAACACTGCTATGGCTTCCAATTGCTTGTGAGTGGGGGTGTGCTCTATCCTACTGGGGTGTGGGCCAGGGAGCATGATGGGAGTAGTTGCGCAGGCCTCCCACCCCCACACAGGCCTCCCTGGGAAGATGGATACCTACCTGTTAGGTGAAGGTGAACACTGCAATGGCTGCCACATGCTTGTGGGTGAGAGAGTGCTCCATCCTGCTGGTGTATGGGACAAGGGGCATGATGGGAGTAGTAGTGCAAGAGGCCTGTGCTAATGCTCCTATGGTAATATTGCTGGCTATGTTTGTAGTAAATGGGAGTGAGTGAAGGTTGGGTCTGTGGGACAGGTTTTTGTGGGTGTGTGGTGCAGATGTATGGCATTTCTCTTGGGTGTTTTGGGTTTTTGTTTGTGCAAGAAAGCACATATCAGTGTGTTGTTTGACATTTGTTAGTACTTACCAGCCTCCACTCCCCCGGATACTCCTGTGAGACTCTCTGGATGCAGTATGGTGAGCACCTTCTCCTCCCATGGTGTGAATGTTTTCGGTGGGATGGGAGAGCCACTACCAGTCCGGTTAGCCAGCTCCCAGTTCTTGCTCCTCCTCTCTTTGACAACCCTCTTGAGATCATGCCACCGCTTCATGATCTCCTTCCTGGATCGCAGAGTGTTCCCTACTGCATTGACCCTTTGTACTATCCTTTCCCACATCTGTGTCCTTGTGGCTAATGGTGTATGTTGGACCAGGCTACCAAAGAGTTGTGGTTCAACTCTGAATATCTCATTGACCATGACTGTCAACTCACACTCTGTGAATCTGGGGATTTTATGTGCGGACATGGTGTGTGGTGTGCAAAGTGTTTGTGGGTGCGGGGGTGTGAGTGGTTGGTATGTGCTGGTGGCTTGTTGGTGCTGGTGTGATGGTGGTGGTGGTGGTGGTGAGTGTGCTGTGTTCTTTTGCCTCTCCTCTCTGATCTGGTGGATGCCCTTCTCTTCTGGACTGTTGCAAAGGATTGTGGTCAGTGAAGGGGCTGGTTTAATGCTCAGCTATGTGGGTGTGTCTAAATGAGGTTTTGCTGTCAGGTGTGTTGTGGGTGTTGTCCTGGGATTTGTATGTTTCTGTTTGGCATGAATTTATTTCATTATGATGTGTTTTGTGTATTTGGGGGGCATGGCAACTTTTATTTGTGCATTTTTGGCATTATTGTGGGGTTTTGGCATTGTCCACCATTTTTTGTATGGATCGTCCGCTGCGGTGACTGTGCAGCAGCTCTTCCGCTGGCTCTACCTTTTCCTGCAGTATTCAACTGCGGTGGTCAGAAACAGCGGATCGTACCGCGGGACCAGCTGGGATTTACTAATTTCCTGTGCGGTGTCTCAGCTATGCTTATGGCCGGTTGTCGATTTTCCGCTGCGTTTCCGACCGCCGCGGTCGGATTTGGGACATCACCGCCCGGGACGGGCGGTTTTTCTTGTCCCATTTCCACCGCGGTTGGACTTTTTGGGTGGTTGTTCCTAATTGGACCGCTGGTTTTTCCACGGGCCTGGCGGGCAGTTGTTTTCCGCATCCATGGCGGTGGGGTGGTTTTCCTACCGCCATCCTAATGGGCTCCTTTGTGTTTAGTGCGTAAGTCAATGCAGGGACTCGGCCCATCCATTAACTCCACCATGATACGTCTTCATAAAGCCAATAGGAATCTCTGATCAGACGATTTGCATCTGGCAGAGATCCCTAGGATCAAGAGGTCCAGAAGCGGTAGTCGGCTATTTTCCTACAACGCCTCCAAACTCTGGAACTCCCTGCCTCTACACCTTTGCACAGTCTCCAAACACCTGGCTTTCCGGAAGCAATAAAGACCATGCTGTTTCCTTAGCCCTCTGTCTCCCCAGTGTCAGTTACTAGCGCTGGGATGCTTCTGGGTAGCCATGCGCTCTACAAATGCCCTTCCATTCCATTCCACCTCATCTTCTGGTACGTCTTAGGCAATGGCAAAATAAAGTCGGCTCCAAAATAATAAAAAGAACGAATAGCACATTTGTGGTAGCCAATTTCAATTGTTACTAGATATTTTCTAACAGTCCTGACCTAGATTTTCCTTTTCTTCTTTGGTTCACCCAGAGACACTACTGTGCACTGACATTTTGTATGGAATCCATTTTCAAGGTAAATTGTGATATTCACTTACGTTTTAAGTGTATTTTTTTCTCACTGTTTCACTTTCCTCCTGTTCTTTCGGGTATGCTGGAAGGGTTCGGAATAAATAAAGTGATTTACAGCTTTCTCCCGAGAAGCAAAATATTGCTTCTGAAATGCTCGACAAAATAGTGCATATTGTTCAAGTATTCACCACTATAGTGCTTTTTAGAAAACAAATTAAATAATTGTGCATGTACATTGCACGAAGACATGCACATCAGTCAGCCAAAACACTTTATTTGATTATTTAAAATCATAAAAGACAAAAATACAAACATTTCATATATAAAAAATCATCAATAACAATCAATATCCAATAAATACCCATAATTTCATATTAATAGTCAATAAAATCAGACATGATTATTATTATTAGAGATGGCTAATCTTTTAGTTTTGCTCCGGACAGCAGCCACCAAAAAACTGGCTACACAAAAAATGTTGAGGGTACTACTTAACATCTGTAAATGGGTGAGAGCAGGCCTAACTTGTAAAAATCCTGCCTCTCTTAATAATGGTATTAAAAAAAATTCCGAATGCATATCGTATACATACCCTTCTATGTGAAATACTTCTGAGTAACAAAGCAAACAAGATGGCTGTCTCATTGTAAGTGTTGGCATGATTTGGGAAACAAAAGCAGGACTCAAAAAATGATTATGTTACCAATATTTTCCACTCAGTTTCCAAGAACGTCCCTGTGTAATAAGTACGCAACAGTAGGCATTCGAAAATAAACTCATCCAAGGGTGGCTGCTCTGGGCGTTAGAGACCCCGGGGCTTATTTACAAGACCCTATCCCTATGTTTTGAGGAGCCTAAATGCCTGCCTAATGGTTGAAGCAGAAATTGTTCCGAAATGTAAATATGCCTGCTGATCCGGCCCATAAGCAACAGCCCTCCCCCATCCTTATTGAATTAAGTCAAAAGGTCTTTGGCAGATTAGGAGGGTCAGTACATTTGACCAAACATTTAAGTGTCTTATGTTGACAGATGAATACACACCCTTAAACAAGCATGGCCAAAGCCTATAGGCTTTACCTCTGGAACCTATTAGCTTTCCCAATGCCTTTTGGTTATGCTTTAAAAACGTTGGGGGGAAGGGGAGCAAAATGCTTATTTTGCTTTGTAGCATTGGGTAAATAAATAATAAATTAATAAAAAAATAAATTAAAAAGTGGATATATAAGTAAGGCTTGATGATGCGACCACTGGCCATTGCGTCATTCTGCTGGCATGCACATGAGAAATGACACATGTGTGCACATGTGCCACAGGCATGCACCTACAAGTACCTATTGCTTTGGTTTTTGTTTACCATTAAAAAAAACTGCAGATGCCACTTGGTTTGGTAAATAAAAAAATGAAAAATATTGAGCGCTAAAGTACAAAATAAAAAAAAGAACGGCAACTGTAGGGGGCAAGGAGGAGTGGATTGGGGGAAGGAGAAAGGCAGCGCACAAAGGAGAGAACAACACGGAGAGTGAACAATGCAAGGAATGGGAGAAGGACAAGATGGAATTAAGAACACTGAGTACAGAGGAGAAGAGCACAAGAGAGAGACAGCAAGTAGTACACAAGGATAACAATAACACAAGAAAGAAACACAGAGCCCTTGGCGGGTGGGCATTTGAAGGGTGCACTTAAGGGAGGGAACTGGAAAACACATCCACTAATATGGAGTGCTTAATCAAGAAAAACATAGGGCCTCATTTATGAGAAATGACGCATCGCTGCGTGAAAGCAGCGATGCGTCACTTCTCAGTGAGCACTCCGTGCGACATACCTGATGCTTCATATTTAATGTATGACGCATCATACATTAAATATGAATATGTATGACGCATCATGTCGCAAGGAGTTACAGATACGTCAGTATTTCTGACGTATCTGTATGGCGCAAAAGTGACGCAACTCCAGCAATGCGTCCTTTCACATGGGGCAAGCCCCATGTGAAAGGACCTGCGTCAGTCGTACGCCTGCTGTGAGGCAGGCGCAAGATTTAGCGAGGCTTTTTGCGGAGAACACCCTCCTGCATACACTATACCTGATGCAGGTATAATGTAGCGCAGGGGTTTATATAGTGATGCAGCCTACCCTGTGGCCTCGCAGCTTAACACACCTGGGCATCTTGTGTCGGCTTCTCTGGGTGATGGGGGCCTCTTCCCATGGCCAGAGGTGCTGTAGGTGTGACAGCCTGGAACCTTCCGGCTGTTGCTTTCTACCGGCTTCCTCTGCACCCCACCCTGCCTCCTCTCAACTCGTGATGGCTGCGGAAGCTGCACTGCTGGTCCTAGTGATGACTGGGCATACAAGGGGGGTTCTTATTCTGGACACACAACTGCCGGCTGCTCAGGCTGCCCCTCTTCATCTGGGTTGACTCCTTCATACCTCCACAACCTCAGGGGCACTTGGGGGAAAGAGGGCCATCACCCTCTCTTCTGGTGGCCACCACTGACTCTCCATTCCACAATTAGGGCTCGCTGGGGTGTTCATGCTGCCTCCCCAGGCTGTAGCCGCTGAGGCAAGTGAGCAGGTTTCTTAGGGATTTGCCCCCTACCCTTTCTCCCTCTAGTGTCATTGTTTCATGGGAGAGGCCAGGAAGACCTCATGGGCAAAGACAAGATGGACAAATTTACCACATCTGTCATGAGTGCTGCTCTGATGCAGAAATCAATGTATCTCCCAGATACTGCAGTAATTCTACAGGCCATCCAGGTATCACAGGAGGCGGTTGTGTCCCGAATAGGTGAAGTGTGCATCAATGTGCAACAAAGGAAGCAGTATTCCGGAAGTCAATTAAAACATGTCTGTTCAATCAGTACCATTAACCTACCTCTAGCCTTCTCTCAGTATCTGTCTCTTAGCGCTGGGAAGCCCTTGGGTAGCTACGCGCTCTACAATTCACTTAAATAAATAAATAAATGTTCCCCTGCTTCGCCAAGATCTCTGTAATGTGGCTAACCAGGTCTCCAAGGTGGAGTCCTGGGTCACCAAACTAGAGCACAAGATCCACACGACTAAACCCTCTGTATCCAGGCTCCTCTCTGCCACCAAGCACCCGGAATCATGCGCTTAGAACACCAAGAACGCATCAAGAAAAAACAATCTATGATTCATGAGCTTTCCTAAAGGAGCTGAAGCCATGACTCTGAGAGATTTCTGTAAAACTGGATTAATATCTGTGTCCCGACGGGGGCCCTGTCCCAGTGGTTTGTGATGGAGCGTGCTCACAGATCCCTGGCCACCAAACCCCCCTCCATCCCAGGGGTGCCACCAAGACCACTAATCGCCCAGGGCCTAAACTACAGAGAGATGCAATCCTTCATGAGGCCCAGAGACTCTGAAATTTCCCCCTTGGTAGCTGCAGGATCATGATATTTCCAGATTGCACCAAAGCTGTACAAACTAAATGTAAATAATTTACTGAGGTTAAGCGACAACTCAGAGTGCTGAATATTCGCTATCTGCTGATTTTACTAGCCACATTCACTTCTTTGAATCTCAGGATGAAGCATATCAGTGGGTGGTGGAACTGAAGCTTCTGTCCAGAGACCAGCTGGTGTGGTCCTCACCTGGTGGGCTCAGGCCCTCTCTGGGCCACACTCGTTTGGAGGCCCACCCTGTCGAAGGAGCCAATCCAGAAGGAACCGTGGGCATATCGTTCGGTCCTCAGTCACCTATGACACAGACCTGGCAATTCCACGCCCGACCGCCCCCGGCCTGAGACTGGAAGGGCAATGTGCTGGAGGTGTTCTGGGGACAGGCTCGGGTCATAAGAAGCCCTCATCTTCTGGGGTTTAAAGTTTACAATGGCTAAGTGGTGGAGTGGTGTGGCTCACTGGTTAGAGGTGGCAGACCTGAGAGCAGAGGACGGCCCGGGATCAGGGTTCAATTCCCGACGCGGCAGGGTCGTGGTCCAGGGTCAGCTGACTCGATAATTCTCATCTCGGTGCCTACTCTAACCAGGGATCACACTCGGCAACTCTGGGCATTAGCTTGCCTCATCTCCACAACGGCCCCCCACATACGCCGGGGATGCCTGGTTTCACCTTGGAGATACCCAGTAGGGACCATCTCACAGGGAAAGCCAGGACGGGTTCCCCAGCGGTCTAATGCGCAGAGATACTCCTTCGGGAGTCGATTCTAGCTCATTACAAACCCACAATTAATTAATTAATTAAAGGACAAAGTCTGCTGGGGCCGACCCCTCACATTGCATGGATATCTTTTGTCAACCTGGGTCCCATCTTATCCGCGACTCAGACACCATCCTCCTTGACTAGTCGGAGAGGCCATTAAAGACACCACTATCTGTTATGATGTTTTTCCAGTTGACTGTGAAGGTTTACTGGGGCGACAGATGCTTCAAGGGAGTAGTATGGGGTGGTGGGATTTGGGGGTAAAGGGGTTTTATTTCTGAGGTTTCAGTTTTGTTTCACATGTTCTGTTATTGTTTTTTATTTGTGCCATGCACATGTTTGCCTACAACACCATAATTCACCTGATTTTCTCTGTTCACAGATGTTCTCTCCGATCAATACTACACGCATATGGTCCAACCCTCAAAGGCCGGGCTTCCACTGATCTCCCCCAGCCTATGAATCACATTGCGTTCCTCTCCTGGAATGTCATTGTAGTCCCGGACAGCATTAAGTGGGCTGCAGTCCTTTAGTATGCCAAACAAGATGCACTGACGTGCTTATGCTCCAGGAGACTCATCTCCTGGGAACCCAGTCCACATGCTTAGGCCGTTATCTCTATGACAGAATCTATCACGCCAGCTCTGCAAGAGGCTCGAGAGGAGTAGCTATCATTTTAGGAAAGTACCTTCCCCTGGTGATCACCAAAACGCACCCAGACCCTCTGGGTAGGTGTGTGGGATTGTAAGGGAAGGTAGAAGGAACACAACTTAACCTTCTCAGTTTCTATTTGATACTGCAGGTGCCTCAGTGTGCAATGGAGGCATTTTGCAAAATACTTGTGGGGTTTCCCCAGGGTATTACAGTCACTGCCGGGATTTCAACGCTGTTCGTGTGGTCACTTAGATACGATGGAAGACCCGATGCCCCACAGATTACAATCCACAAAAGTGTTACAAGTTTGGACTGTGATGCTGGGTCTATAACTTATGGAAGGTCTGGCTCACTGGGGCAAAGGTATACACCCACACCTCTGTCACCCTCTGGCCCCTCTCGCATATCGATCTGTTCTTCCTCCCGGCCCCAGACACCCTGTGTGCCACAAGTGTAAATATTGTTCATCGAGGTATCTCTGACAATTCGCCTGTCCACCTTTGCCTGGGGTTTCCCTCTGTGGCCTGACGGCCGATGTGGCACCTTAATGCTTGGTATCTCACAGACCCTGAATGCAAGGACTTATTAATCTTAGAGCCAGAAGCCTATTGCAAATATAACTTAGGCACAGTGGCGTCCGCGTCACACTTTGTAAAGGCCAGGGGCCTTATTTATGAAGGCCTTGCGTTACCGGTGCGTCACTTAAAAGTGACGCACCGGCAGCGCAAGGCCTTCATAAATAAGGCCCAAGGAAAGCAACTCTTGAGGGCCTAGTGAAAGCCCACATCCACGATAAAGAACGGATGTGCCACGACCCAACTCTTCAGCTGAAGACTACTCAATAAGTATATGAAAACAGGGACATATCGGGCAAACTTCTTTTCTGAATGGCCAGCTCACAGTTGCTGTCCAGATTTATCCTGACACAGTGGATGACACGGGACAGCAACAGTCCTCAGCAGTAAATATCACAAAGATGTTTGGTTCTCACTATCGCTCCGTATATACCAGCGCACCCAGATCCCCTGTGGAGCGACTACATTCGATTCTTTCCAACATCCCTTTACCCAGAATTGACGGGTCTCAGAGGCCTGAGTTGGAAGTTTCACTAGCCCTGGAGAAAGTGGGCGACGCCCCCTTAGACCTGAATACCGGAAAAACGCAGGGCCTGGAAGGATTCCCGGCAGAACTCTTCCGGCAAGTTTCCCCATGTACTGCCTTCCCACCTGCACAGCCTTTATTCAGAAGAGTCGACCAGCGTTGGGTTTTTATCAGAGATGGACCTAGCCACGATAGTCCTAATGCATAAACTGGGGAAGCCACGTGATTGAGGCTCCACCTATAGACCCATTTTTATTAATCATCATCATCAGATCACTTTATTCGGGTTTTGCATAAAACCATTAAAGTCAAGTAAAACAATATGAGTAAGTAAAAAGTATCTCAGGGTAGGAATCCACTAAATAACATTAAGTGCTACACATAAAAACAATCTATAAAAAGATACAAGATCCCTACAGGTACTCAGTGCAACATTACAATACATTCAGGGTCACATCTTGACCATCCCTTGTGTACCTCTAACAGCTAATCACAACTAGGTCTGAGCCTAACAGCTGATTTTAAAACATCAAGGACGTAAAAAACAGTGTTGCCAGATAACTTTTGAAAAAAAGTTAAGGTAGGGCACACCTGACTGAACTTGAGCTTTTTCAAAATGGGAATAATAAAAGTCTTCTGGGGTACCTCAAAATAACTACAAAACGTAAAAAAATGGAGCATGTCCTGTGGAGTCTTACCATCTCAGCCACAGAACGCGAGGCTCTGACCACTGTTACACCCACATGGCTGCGCCAGCAGGAGAGGAAAGATCAAACCGAAACCTAGTCAATAAAAAACGACTGTAAGTACTTATAAACCTTAAAAGATATGGTTTAGCGTTTTGCACAGTTTTCAGGAGAACAAATTTTCAAATACTAGGCTTCATTAGCTCCTGTTCTTTCCTATATAAGGCCCTCTGTCTAAAAAATGACACCATTGACCGCCCCAGGTCATTCTTATTCCCTGTTTCCGGGTTGGAAAATAGGTCAGTTCTTCCCAAGTTCGAAAAGCATCCTTTATATAATTGAGCAAGGGGATGCGGTGGGCATTGTCAAGGGCCATGCAATCATTCATGATCAATTTATTCAATGTTATCCCCTGACTTAGCCAGGTGTTTAACCAAAAAATGGCAGGCGAAAGACCAACAAGTCCAAAATGTAAGACACACCCAGCTCTTCGTGTGCCGCTAGGGTTGAGGTTTCATGGGGCACACATAGAAGACGTCTCAGGAAGCCCTTTTCAACCACCTGTAATTCCTCGTGGGCAGTATGTCCCCAGATTTCACTACGTAGGAAACCTTGGCAATGCGCTTTGCATGGTATATCTGCAGATCGGTCCTCTTCCTAATCTCAAGGCAAAGTTAAAGATGGATGTATTGGCCAATATTAAATCTCCCTTCTTTCTCTGTTTTAATAGCCCCCATTTCATATTATCATCTAACAGGACCCCAGGTAGGAAAAAAACATCTGTACGCGGGACCTGAACAGATCCAACCTAAAAGCAATAGTACTTTTTTGAACAAGGCCTCACCTGCATCACATATGATTTCAAATTGTTTATCAGCAGTTCCTGTTCTTCCAAAAATTAGGCAAATGCATTCAGTAAAGTTTGCAAACCTCTTATGGTCCGGGCCATACACAGCATCATCCACATACATTTTATTAAACAATACCGAGTTGAAACTCTACGCTAAGATTCCTGCCCATTGGTATCTTACTGTACTGGCAAACCTGGTCCATGTGGACCAGTGCAGCATTATGCCATATCGTAGCTCTTGCTACTGTTTTCAGTATCTACACCTGTAGTTGGCCCGCAAAAATGAGCTTTCTGGTCCAGGGGAGTTGCTTCTGGTTGACTTTGAGAAAGTGTTTGATTCTGTTTACTGGAGATACTTAGATGCTGTGATGGTAAGCATGGGCTTTGGTTCACGTTTACGATGCTTTGTAGGTATCCTATCTCCCTCCATAGCCACCCATGTCAGCGTCAATGGGGTGCTGTAGGTTCCCTTTCCAATTCTAAGGGGAACGAGACAGGGATGCCCCTGTCTCCCCTCCTCATTTCTTTGTCCATTGAGCCTCTGGTTTGTCTTATATGCTGTGACGCCCAGCTCTGGGTCTGGATCTGGGGGACTGGATGTGAAGAGCGGATCGCTTTATATTGGCGACCAACATCCTCTTCTACCTTACTCACCGCCAGGAGTCCAGCCCTGAGTACTCTCATTCTTGAGTTATTTGGGGACGCTTCTGGCTTCTGACCCAACTGGGCCAAATCCCTTGTGATCCTTATGGATGAGGGTGCAGAGATGGATTCTGGGCGGGCCATCATCCCTATGAGGTGAATCAATTTCCACTATCTGAGAGTTTTTATGTGTGGAGCCCACTCTAACCTGGAACCTAAATCTTGAAACCATTGGGGGCAAGCATAAAAGAGGACTTTTAACACTGGGTGACACACCAGTTAGGGATTCTTGGGCAAGTTGCTCTTTTTAAGGAGACCCTTACTCACTTCTTATATGCCTTGCAAAATTTTCATCTGGTTCCGCAGCTTGACCACGACGGTATGAATCTTTCTATGGGTCAATATTCACCCTTGCATAGCTCTTGATAAATGCTGCCAGTCCACCTACGACACGAGGCAGGGCAAGCCTGATATTGAGTTATAATACTGGGCCATTCAACTGTTAGTGATTAATGAACGGCTTAACAAGAGGTGGGGAGACCCAGCCCTCGAAGTTGAGCTCTCAATCTTAAGCTTACCCAGCATCTTGCATTTGCTGTATGGGGAAACGATCTCGAAAGACCTCCCCCTTCCAACCAGAGTGGTCCCCCAGATGTTGAGGACAGTGACTTGGATGATAGGTTGGTATGGGTGGTCCACCCGGCTGACACCTCTCTGAAGAGGCACATGGCTCTGTCAGGCCACCAGGATGGAGTGGTTTGCCAAATGGGACCAGATTGCAATTATCACAGTTGGTTTTTATTTTGGCACAGTTCAGTGATTAATACTTTCCGGATATGCATTAATGTTTCTCCTTATTCAATACACAATTCCATAAATACCTTCAGCTGTTCACTCCCCCCCTGCTACAGAATTTTCCAGACTTCAGCCCTTTCAAGGCCAAGCTCCTACTAGGCCGACAAGAGAATGGTGGGATCTTCCAAATCCATGATCCTTAACTCGCCAGACAGGTTTTCCCAACTTAAACTAAAGTGGGAGGGCACCCTGGATAATGCAGACTGGAGAGATGCATGGATGGCCCCTCTCACCCTAGCCATTTCTTCACAGCTCCATGTCATACAACTGAACGACCTCCACCCTACATATTGAACCCCCGCAGGCTTTGACACGCAGGCATCTTACCATCTTCCAGCTTTCAACAATGTGCCTCCCTAGATGCCGACTTCTTTCATGCAGTGCACTTCTGCCTAGTAATTGCACTATATTGGCAATCTCTTGAACAAGAGATTGTTGAGGTCCTTGAAGACCCTATTACCTTAACCAACAAGGTGGCCATTTTGGGGATCCTGGATGATCTGGGGTTTACGCTAGTGAAGTACACTCTGGTAGGACTGGCCACACTTCTAGCCAAAAGAGACATTGGCCACCACTAGTAAAGTAAACCATCACCCATATTCTTGGAGTGGAGGGGGATGGACTGGTGCACCAAGAGGGAGGAGCTGATCTAAAGAGTGAGGGCCTGTCTTTATAAACATGCAAAGCTCTGGGGTGTCTTGTGGGACTATTCAGGGTTTTCTGTTGCCTGCAAGACTTCATGATTTATGATATGTAGTTTATGGACCATAATAGTTCTGTTCTGTTTTATTGTTTCTGGGATGATAGTCACTGCCGGCATGTCTCGTGGGTGGTGGGGCTTATTTTACCATGCCAAAAGTTCAATAAAGTTTGTTATAAAAAACTTGTGTTTGGAGACCGAACTTCTCCAATGCGAGCCAGCCGAGGACCCATCCCTTCAATGTGACTTTACAAGGCTAAAAACATACAACAAACATTTTTGTCACTGCACAGATTTTGTATTTTATTGTGATCTTAAATAGTATTATTTATTCACTTTTGGACCAAATTTGTAGTTGTCATAATATTTTGAAACATATTCTGTTTCTCCTTGGTGAGTAGCAACAGTGTTGTGTAACAATGTATTCTCTGGCAGCACACTCCTTCAGCTTACAAGCGCTTATCGTTTCTTAAGCACAGCACCAAGGCATTCTGGTAAATGTAGTCCTCATCACTCATAGTTCAATACTGTTGAGCAGGGGGAAGCTTGTGTCATACTGGTATTCCCACACTGGACATGCTCAACACCGTAGTGTTCCAATCTTCAATTTTGCAGGATGTCACAGTGATGATACATCCTTTCCATGGATGAAATAATCCAGGTTCTTACCCGAGTTCTAGGTCAGAAAAAAAGAGTGCATCCTAGGTTTATTTATATAAAACATAGGATCTCAGCATTGCACTCAGCATTGTACACAGGGGCCATATTCTGCTCAATACAAACTATTAGGTGCAGACAATATACACAATTCTCTGGAATTTAGCTAAGGAATTAGCATCTATTACACCAATGCTATAATATTTTATGTTCCGCAGTGGCATATCAAAGCACATGTTGCCAGGCCAGTTTCAATCTTGCCCCAGTGTGCGGAGAAAATGTTAATGACTCTTGAATTGGCCAGGTCCAACCATCTCTCAATTCTAAAGTAAATATCATTGCTGGGAAGTCTGCTGAACTCCCCTCTGCCCTGGCGCACTTAAAGCAAACTTCACATAGTCAATAATTTACTTTGGCTTTTCCGCTGACACATAGGTCAGTTTGCTTTGTGATCAATAGGCAATGGTTTGTTTGACAAATAATCATACCCTTGTAGATTCTGCCAACTTGAGAAAGTTAATCCTTCCCAAGCATACATAAAAAATCATTGACATACATTTTTGCCTAGATTGGTCTGTCCAGACAGAGATAGATAAACAATCATGACCCTTTTACGTGGCACCATGGTGAGTTGGAATCCTATTTTTGAAGAGCAGGTAGATGTATAAGGTAACGTATTGGTCCAGAAAAAAACGTGAACCAGACGATGAAGCACTTCAACAAGTGACATTGCTATGAATACACTGTTTTACCTATCATGAGCATCTGGAAGGTAGTAGCTATGTGGAAAAGCACATATGTTTGAAATTGGGTTACTGGTTGACTGGGGTATGAGGCCTGGTCAGCATTTTGTCACTGTACATGTTTAAAAAAAATCCAATTGTATTTTAATGTGATCTCAAATAGTGTTATGTATTCATTTTTTAACCAAATGTGCAGTTGTCATAATATTTTGAAATGTATTCTGTTTCTCCTTTGGTGAGTAGCATACCGTGTTGTGTAACAATGTAGACTCTGGCAGCACACTCCTTCAGTTTACAAGCGCTTATCCATTCTTGAGCACGGTACCAAGGCATTCTGGTATATGTAGTCCATATCGTTCATAGTTCAGTACTGTTGAGCAAAGGGAAGCTTTGTGTCACACAGGTATTCCCACACTGGACATGCAGGGCACCATAGTGTCCCTATGATCAATTCTGTGGAATGTCACATTGACTATCCATCCTTTCCAGAGATGAATTAATCCAGGGTCTTTCTCCAGTTCTAGGTTCAGCAAAAAAGGGTGCATCCCTGGTTTATTTGTATAAAACATAGGATCTCAGCATTGCTAACAGCATTGTAGACAGGGGCATATTCTACTGATGCCAAACTGTTAGTCACTGACAATATACACAGTTCTCTGGGAGATAGCCAAGGAATTAGCATCTCTTACTGCAGTGTTATAATATGTTATGTTCCACAGTGCCATATCAAAGCACATGTTGCCAGGCCAGTTTCAATCTTGCCCGAGTGTGCGTAGAAAATATTAAATGCCTCTTGAATTGGCCAAGTCCAACCATCTCTCAATTCTAAAGTAAATATCATTGCTGGGAAGTCTGCTGAACTCCCCTCTGCCCTGGCGCACCTAAAGCAAACTTCACATAGTCAATAAATTACCTTGTCGTTTCGAGTGACATATAGGTCAGTTTGCTTTGTTAATAAATAGGCAATGGTTTGTTTGCCAAATGATCATCCCGTTGTAGATGCTTCCAATTTAAGAAAGTTAATTCTTCCCAAGCATACATAGAAGCTAATTGACATACATGTATGGCTGGATTAGTCTGTCCAGACAGAGGTAGATGAACAAAAATTACTCTTTTGCATAGCCACTTGGTGAATTGGGATCCTATTAAATAAGAACCGGTAGATGTATAAGGTAACCCGTTGGACAAGAAAAATTTGAACCAAACGGTAAAGCACTTCAACAAGTGACATTCCTTTGAATACACTGTTGTACCCATCATAAGCATCTGGAAGGTAGTAGCTTTGTGGAAAAGCAGAGACATGTTAGAAACTGGGTTGCTGGTTGACTGGGGTATGAGACCTGGTCAAACAGAAACCATAATCCCAGTCAGGGTAAGAGGCAGCCAACCCCTAAATTAACATGTGCTCACTTTCCTTTTAGCTTGGAACAGAGCAGTCAGGCTAAACCTAGAGGCAAAGTGTAAAGTATTTTTGCAACATTTCAAACAGTAAATTAGTAAAAGAACCACATAAAAGATCCCACACCAGGGTTAGGAAAATAGAGTAGGTTGTAATAAAGAAAACATGACAAAAACGACAAAAATTAAATTAGTCAAATCAGAGTTATTGAAGTTTAAAGCTTTTAGCAAAATCTAGCGCCAAAAAGCACACAGTGCAATTGGGGGATATCGGATTGTGCCGGACTGGGACAAAGTCACAAGTTTAGGCTGACTACGATGGAGCTCGGCTGGCTACAGGGACCCAGTTAGGAACAATGAATAGGGTACCTTAAGTGCATGGATGTGGAGTGTTGAGTGGATCCGCCTTGAAGATGCGTCACACAGCAGAGGCAATGCGTCAGTTTTGAGATGTAGCGAGGCTGTGTGGTCAGCTCCTGCTGTGTAGAGGATCCTGCCAACGGGACTTGCAATGCGAAGTCCAGTGTTGAAGATGTGAGGTGCAGCCAAAGCAATGCTTTGGTTCCGATGAGTGGCGAAGAAGCGATATGGTATTCGGCGTCGCCCTTGAGGCTGCTGTCGAAGAGGAATGCAAAAAGCTTGCACTGGGAAATGCATTGCGCAGTGGAGGTTCCTAAGGTGAGGTGTCAGTCCTGTATGTAAGAGGCAGCAGCGAGGCATGTCTTTTTCAGCTGAGTAGATACATCGGTTCTACACGGGAATGCTTTGCTCATCAGAGAACATGCGTTGATTCTGCAGGTAAGGACTTTGGCCCAACTTCCAAGGGTCCAGTACTAGGGTGGCCCCACTTGGCAGGGTAGACTCACAGATGGCAGAGGGTAGGTGCAGGGGTTGGAAGCCTGTTGTGTAACTGAGGCTTCAGCCCCGGAGGCCGGCCAACCAGCCCTTGGAGTCACTCTTGTTTCTGGGGTCTAGTGATTTAGGTCCCGTCCTTTTCACCCAGGACCGAGGGCAGCAGGTAAGCACGGTAAAGCAGGTGTCCATAGAGTAGCAGTCCAGGAGGGGGGCAGGCCTTCAGCAGCACAGCAGCCATTCTTCCTGGCAGAGTACCCACAGGTCCAGAAGTGTCATGCTGGATCTGTTGTCCAGTACTCTTACCAAATGGTGCCTTTGAAGTGGGGGGTTTAAAAAAAAATTACTTTGAGGTGCACAGAGGTCCTCCCTTATTATCCTTTTCCAGACTTACTACAGGTGAATTTGCAGCCCTTTGTGTGTGGACAGGACGCCGCCTATTCAGGTGTAAGTGAGGCTTTGCCTAGCTCCTCCATATGTTCCTGCCAGAGATCGCTGATTGAGACACGCCTAAGCTCCCATTGTGTGTGGCTGTCAAAGGAGGAATACACAAAGCCCTACTGCTAACTACACCCAGTCATGTGATCATAGACAGGTACCAAATGGATAAAGCAAGAAAATGCCAACTTTCTGAAAGTGGATTTTCCGAATAGCAATTTGAAATCCGGCTTCACCATAAGTTTGGATTTTAAATTGTAATTCCAGAGACACCAGGCATGATGGGTTTATCTCTTCCCAGTTGGAATTTAAACTTATAAAAAGTAATAAGGTAATCCCAATGTTATCCTATGGAAGAGATAGGCCTTGCAGTAGTAAAACACGAGTTTGAGAGCTTTTCACTATCAGGACATGTAAACTTAAAAGTAAATATCCTGCCTTTTAAATACATGGCACCCTGCCCTTTGGGTTGCCCGGGGCCTACCTTAGGGGTAACTTGTATGTATAAAAATAGGAAGGTTTGGGCCTGCCAATAGATTTATTTTGATTCTATCAGTGGTAGAATGCACTTCATTGTATAAACAAAATTATCAATAAATTTGACGGATGCTCAAAGGCAAAGTTTTGGTGTGCAACACTAGTGCATGCTCTGTCCAAAAACACGTAGATATACTCTGTTGCTGGCTGGTGCCTAAAGGTGCTCCAGGCCCAAAATGCTACAACCGACAGGCATAGGCCACTGAGATTAGCTGTCTTAGTCCATTTGATACATTTTTTGTCTTTAATCAATCTTGTTTTTCTTTCTTCACTATTTTGTTCAGAGACGCAAGTGACAATAAAATGGTTCCCACTGATGTACTGAGTGACCACTGTGCTGCAAAAAAGAGTTAGTAACCTCTAATGCTTCTATTACCATATGTCTTACAATAACTGTTACCTTTACTCTGATGTATGCTATTTTTATCAAACTTGATACTAGGATGCAAACTATCCTGATAGGACATAAATATAAACATTGATTGTATAAGCAGTAGAATGCACTTCAATATGTGAACAAAATTATTAATGAATTTGACAGATGCTCAGAAAATTTTGACGGATTGTGAATCGATACACGTTGCAGAAATAAGCCTGGATTAGCTTTTCTCATTCATGCCTTTGAATATTGGAAAGACTATGTCTCCCGCAAAGTACTGAAGAAAACATTGTAGAAAGGAGAAATATTGATAAAAAAAACAATTGAATAAGTTGTACTAAAACTGTTGATCATATTGACTCATGCCGGTCGGTTGTGCATCTTGGGTCTGGTGTACCTTAGAGCATGAGCTAGCACAAGAGTATACACGTGTGTTTTTAGACAGAGCATGCACCAGGCTTGCACACTGAAACTTTGCCTTTGAGCATCCATCATTGCCCATAGCACCATGCTCCGGCAGGCAGCAGGAAGCTGTACAAGTCAAGAGGCCATTGGGAGTGAGCTGTGTTGGTCGAAACACCACTGAGGAGACTACAGCACTCATAAATCCCTGATTCCAAAGTGTATAAGAGGGGTTAGCATTCCTGCAGGCAGCAAGTGGCTGTACAAGTGAGGATGCCGTTGGTGGTGAGCCGTGTTGATTGAGACACTGCTGGGGATACTACATCGCCCAAACTTCCTTATTCCACAGCGCATAAGAGGGTACCATGCTCCCGCAGCACGGGACGCGATCGAGTGAAGCCCTGGACAAGTATGGGTCTGTCCTGCATCTGTCAGCGGCAGGAGTGGGCCGGGCTGGACCACCCCTCAAACATTTGTAATGTTGAATTGTTGGGAAATATTGTTGGTGAGCATTATATTCGTGCAATTCCTGAGTTCATTTGAGAAATCACAAAGCAAATGGTTGCCTAGAGCAGATAAATTGCTTGGGCGATTCAGTGGAACCCTCAGGATTACACGGTAACGCCATACATCGGCCAAATTGCGAAGTACCGGGTGTAGACACAGGAGATCGTATTTACTGTAAAAACCTGACTGATACGAACATTAACAGGGGGCGAGTGCAGTTGTTTGCTCAGCCTCTATAAACAACATTAGCCATAACTCTTTCCCAAAGCTGGTGGCGAAGAGCGAAAAGACTGCCCAACATGTTCCTCACGGGAAATCTCAATTAAATCAGGTAATGGAAGGATAAGAAAAACAGCAGCTCCTTTGGGTCCCATTCATGCCAATATTATGTAAGCTTCACTGTCAGAGGCCCTGGAGAAGAAACTGGCCACCATATTATAGCGTCTGACAGCAATTGAACATTTAATGGTTAAACTCTGTATTAACTGTGCCAAACATAGATGCTCTGTCTCAGGTGACATAAATAACAGTGCCCCGCCGCTTATGTCCGTGGCAGGAAACTTAGCCCAGCCCGACTTGATAATTCCCCCGAACCCCCCAAATTCAATTGTTTCATGATCTGTAACGGGAAGCAGAGAAATGGTTACTTCTGAAATGCTCAGCGGGAAGGGACATGTCGACCCATGCATATCCCACCGACCTCCATTTTTGGAAACCATCGGTAACAGGATCATTGTCCAAAAAAAGGCTGGACTTATAACTGCTAATCCCAACACCACCATCCTAAATTTACCACCAGAATGTTAATCCATATGCCTTAATACTGGCAGGACTACCTTCTTTGAATACGTCTGAAATCAAATCCTGAGAACAGGCCCGAAACAAGGTTGCGCACTGGCTAAGAACAAATAAGCACCTTACTGACATTGAAGGGCAAGACATCATAATGGCCTGTATGAGGCGACTGAGATCTGCATTGCAGGGAAAGACCGCTCCACGCTAGAAAAGACCAGCACGCGCCTACCCGAATGCCCACTCGCTCCAACACCCTGCACAGCAACTGCATTTAAAGCATTAAATAGATGTATGCATATGGGGTTCATTAGTGCGACAAATTTTCAGATGCTGTCACCTTGATTGAGCCTCACTGACGGCCTGTACCCACCCGTCAGAGGCTTAATTACACCTAGCAGAGAAAGATTGTTTTAGGGCCATACAAATAAGCCTGACTGTGCATCTGAGGGAAAAGGCCCCTGAGAGTGAGGACGGCTCCTCATCCTTGGATTGCGAACCTTGG
The DNA here is from genome assembly GCF_964263255.1 of Lissotriton vulgaris. NCBI lineage: Eukaryota > Metazoa > Chordata > Amphibia > Caudata > Salamandridae > Lissotriton > Lissotriton vulgaris. Next base: position 136,169 of record NW_028247439.1, on the reverse strand, counting down.
CCCTACACATCCAGATTCCTTGGACCATCCAGGCGGACACTTGGACAGCTAATGATACAGCCTCCCCATGAACAGTAAGGAACAAGATCCTGCACTCCCTGTGAGGAATGAAATCTGGAGTGGACCAGAGACTACGCTGCACGACATCTAAATACCATGTCATTACAAGAACTCCGGGGAAGATGGGTAAATCCTCCTGGAGAAAGGAACAACATCAGGAGCAGTCCCACGCAACATCAACGGAGGAGGTGGCTGCGCCACCACCAGTAAGACCTTCTGGCGACCCCATATTACAATATATACTACATGCCACACCGACTCTCAAGAAGCATTAGAGCTCAAGATTGATACTATAGGCACCAACATCAATCTTCTGAAGGATGACCATAAGAGGCTAGCGGAAAGAGTGACCACTAACAAGCACTTGTTGGAAGGACTCCACCCGTCCATGGCAATGATACAATAGTGCTTACAAGCGATGGAAGCTAAAGAGAGGATATTAGCGATCAGAGCGGAACATGCAGAAAATCTCTCATGCCGCAACAACATCTGAGTGGTGGGCTTGCTGGAAAAAATGGAGGGCACAGGTGCAGTGAAATAAATGGAACACTGGCTGAGCACAGAAGTAGCTCTTGAGGGACTATCTGTGTTTTTTGCTTTAGAAAGAGCATACTGAGTACGGGCTAGGCATCCGAGGCCTGGTGCCCCAACCACCCATTACCAATGACGATGATAGTTCTTTACTACAAAGACTGTGACTGAACAATGGCGCAGGCATGCAAGAGAGAGGAGCTCCAAGTGGACACGGTGCGTATTTTCCCGGACTTTTCTAGTTTGGGTCAGTTGGATGTTTTTTGATGTTGGGGTTAGACAAGTCACACACTCTGAATGTATGTGGTTATTCTGCAAGTATTGAGAAGAGGGCACAACAGACCACACTGGGAGATGAGATAAGGCTTTATCCCCTCCGAGAAATAATATGGCTGATCACCTAGCTTATAAGTACTTAACATGGAATAATTGGGGGATGCACTCAATGGCGAAACATTATAAAGTGTTCTTATATTTGCATAGGAGAGGGGTAAACATAGAGTTATTGCAGGAAACACACCTCACTGACAAGGAGAGCCACACGCTGCAATGACGATGGGGAGACCAGACATATTGTACTACATATTCGGCATACAGTAGAGGGTTCCTTATATGGATTTGAGCTGGAGTTCCAATTTATAGACGCAATGATAGACACTGAGGGCAGATATGTGGCGGTGCAGGGATGACTGGAAGGCAAAGAGCTGACAATTGTCAATAGATACACCCCAAATATTGATCAGGGTGGGTTCTTTGCGAACTTATTAGGACGATTGGCACCATTCTTAACAACAGCAACGGTAAATGGGGAGACATTAATTTTGTATCCAATGTCCTACTAGATCTCTCGCACCCTCCCTTGCTCAATTCCCAAACATTCTGCACAGCTAAAATGTTCACAGACTGTCAACTGCAATGGGGCCTGGTAGACTCATGGAGACTTCTCAATCCACAAGAACGAGGCTACTCCTTCCTCTCAGGACTCCATGAAGTGCATGTTCATCTAGAACTTTTTCTTTCCACCCCCAACATACTCAGCCTGATTACCATGATAGAATTTCTCTCCCGCACTATCTCAGGTCATAATCCTGTATTGCTGAAACTGTGGATGGCTCAGCCCAGGCCTTTAACACTTACATGGCGGCTCAGACCTGAATCACTGGAAGATCAGATCTTCCACAAATCAATTCAGACTAAAATTTCCCAATATTTTACTGATAACAACCACACAGCGCCTACCCCCCAGGTTAGAATGGGACGCCTTTAAGGCAGTGACACATGGATACTGTATAGCTGAATCCAATTGAGTTAGACAGACACTACTGAGGGATGTAGAGGTAGCTGAAAACCACCTAAGAGGCATAGAGATCCCCGGGCTGGGCTGCCCTGAGCTTCGACCTGACCTTTTGACAGCTAAAGAGGCAGTAGCGATGCAAATAGAGCAGCTGCTGGGCTTTGATTATAATAGCTATATAGACAAAACACTTGATGAGAGGGACAAATCTGGTTCTCTATTAGCCTGGCAGGCTTACCCGGATAAGAGATGCTTACCCATTATGGAGCTGGAGGACAGGGAAGGTGCTAGAGTACATACACAGGACGGAATTAATTTCATATTTGCCGGCTACCACTCAGCGCTATATGCTAGCTCCCCCACACAAGACCTGTAGGAGACATGGGTGTAACTGGAAGCCCTACGGATCCCACAGATCATGGAGGAAGAAGTGGGAGAATTGAGGGGAGTCATCACGATACGAGAGAGACAGTATTTTGTATTTGTATTTGAGCTTGTAAAGCGCACTGCTACCCGTAGGTTTCCTGGCGCTGTCTAACGCTGGGGAACCCGTCCTGGCTTTCCCTGTGAGATGGTCCCTATTGGGCACCCCCAAGGTGAAGCCAGGCATCCCCGGCGTTGATGGGGCCGTTTGTGGAAATTAAGCAAGCTATTGCCCAGAGTTGCTGAGTGGGACCCATAGTTGGAGTGGCACTGAAGGCGAGATTTATCGAGCCCGCTGACATTGGCCCAACACCCTGCTGCGTCGAGAATGGAACCATGGTCCTGGGCCGACCTCTGCTTCTGGCTCTGCTGCCTCTAACCAGTGAGTCACACCATCAAACATATGGCGAGCAACAGAACTCTAGGTACTGATGGGCTTCCAGTAGAGTTCTATGCTGTGTTTTTCTGCAGAGCTGACACCTCAACTCACAAAGCTCCATGAGGCAGCTAAAGACAATGGCTCCCTTCCGGACACCATGAGATAAGCTGTAGTAGTCCCCATTTTAAAACAAACAAAGTGCCCATGACATATCGGCATACCGCCCATTATATAGATTCTTAACATTGATTCGAAAATCGTAAGCCGGATTCTGGCCACCCTAATATTGCCTTCAATGACCGCACTGATACACGCGGACCAAGCTGGGTTTATCCTGACCCGTAGGTGACTGTTGAATATCATGGAGATGGCAAAGAGAACCAGGGAAACGCAGGATTCTAGACATAGAAAAAGCATTTGACAGTCTGGGGTGGGATTAATTATATGAAGCGATGGCATGCATTGGATTGGGAGAGGGCTTTATCAATTGGACATGACCATGTTATCTACCGGGCTATGGCCAGAGTGCGCATGGGAAGAATCATATTGGTCAGTAGAGCGAGGCACAAGACAGGGATGCCCACTCTCCTCTCTATTATTCAAGCTTGCCATAAAGCCACTTGTGATTGAGGCCAGAAAGGGGCAATTCTATAGGGGACTTAGCACAGGACACATTAATCATCAAATAGTACTCTATGCTGATGACCTGTTAGTCTTCTTAAAAGAGGGGGAGGAGGACCTGCAGGGATCCCGCTCCCTATTAGAAGAGTTTAGCTCTTTCTCTGGCCTAAAAGTAAGTTGGTAGAAATCTAGGCTCTTCCTGGTGGTGCAATAAGGCACCCTCCGACTGACCTAGCACAGTTGCAATGGGAACCAAGTACTTGGGAGTCCGAGTATCTCATACCTGGCCAGACCTCTATGAGGTAAATGTGGGGTGGGCCCTATGAGGGCTACAGTCGTCTATAGTCAAGTCAAGTCAAGTCAGAAAATTTATATAGCGCGCTACATACCCAGAGGGTCTCAAGGCGCTTGAAGAGGGGTGGGGAATTACTTTTGTATGGGGTGCGGGACATTGCAGGGTAGCTCTGACAATAATATAACGACCAGTAAATGTGGGTGGGCTAGCGATCCCTGACTTAGAGGCCTACTACATAGCAGCTAAGCTGCAATGGCTGATTAAAGGCATATCACGGAGATGAAACAGAATGGGGCTCCAACTTCAGCTGCATCACCGTTATCTGATCTCTTGCTGGTATTCCTCAGGGTGGGCAGATCGGCTGGGGGAGATTCACATTAACTCAATGTACAAATCAAATGCTGGCACCCGGTCTGCAGAAAATGAGTGTTAAGGGTCCATATTCCCATGATATTCCACTAGATATGTTGAGGACGCTCCCACATGGGGCAGCTGGAGGGATTTGGAGGTTTGGGTGGAAGACGTGGCAAAAAAGATGGGATATCTTTATAGAGATGCAGAGCTGCTCCTCTTTAAGGAGTTCCACACAGAGTTTGATCTACCCCACAGGCATTTCCTATTGCATAAAGCGCTTACAACAGCTATCCGCAAGAACTGGCAGGTGGGACCTGATGAGCTCCCACTAAAGCAGAGCTGTTATTTTATGGCCTTATTGGCAGGCCCTATAAAAGCTGTGTCCTGTCTGTAAAGAGCACTGCCTGCAGATCAGCAGTGCCCATTGGAGAAATTACGAATCCAATGAGAATCTGACCTAGCCATTCCGATCCCAATGAACGACTTGGATAACATATTAGCTGGGGTACCCAGAGTATCTAGAAATGTGCGCCTCAAACCTATTAACTATTATGTCCTGCACAGATCCTACTTTACTTTGGATTGCATAAGCAGATATTTCCAAGTAGAAGAGGCAGCCTGCCCTCGCTGTGGAGAAGATATCTTTACCGGACATCTGGAATATGTGCCCCCTTTATGTCCTTATACTTCTCCTCCCACCGCTTTCCTAGTAACGCCCTTCTTATATCCGCCCCACCCTCCTCCTCCTCATTTTCCCAACATGGCCACCACTCGAGTTCAGGCTGGAATTAATTGCTACAAAATCATTGATCTTCCCGACCAGAATAAAGCTTCAGTAAAACGATTGAAGCATAACACTATTGAATCTTTCCCTGATTCCCTTTTTGTTGATCAATTTTACAATGGTCGTTATGGGAGGCTCAGAAACTATTTCATTTTCTTCACTTACGACACCCCCTCTTGGTCCACCAGTTCATGTAATTTCCTTAATGTCACCTCCTCCTCCTCTATCCCTCATGGGAAACAACTAAAAATGTCCGCCTCTGCATGTTTCAACGGCTCCCTCACTATCTCACTCTATAACAATGGTACTGTCATGATCCAAGGCAAAGACACCTGTCTCTCTCTATTTGACCACCTCTTCCCCTCCCTACGCCCCTCCTCTGCGGCTGGGTTATCCCCTGACTCCTCATCTAGCTCCACCCATTACTCCCTTTCTCCCCCCCTGATCTCCCTACATTCCAATAGGCTGCACCCTCGAGAAGCACAGGTCGTCCCTCTTCCCTCCCGTGCCCTCCTCCCCCATCCCTTCCCCTCACAGTATGCCCCCCTTCATCACTTCAGACTTACCTCTAGCTAATACGCTCCTCGTCCAATCTGCACCGTCCCAGTACTCCAATCTCATCTCCTACCCTATTCCTACCTGCCACCCCCTTTTTAGTCCACCTCTCCTCCAACCTTCTCCCCCAGTTAACTTTCCTTATGCTCCCCTTATTCCTCCCTCTCCCCCTCTTCTCTATCCCCTCCTTCCCTCGCTATTTACCCCGATTTCTCCACAAACCCATTGCATCTCTCTCCTTCCCCCCACTCCTCCAGCAGTGCTGTGTTACCGCCTTTCTCCCCTTGGTAACCCCATCCATTTCTCTCCCTCTGGCCCAGCAGAGCCATTTCCTTTCCTCAAATTTCCTATCTCCCTACGCCTCTCACGCTGCCGGATGCCCATTCCCTCACAACCACCTCTCCTAGCTGACAGGACCTCTCCAACCACCTCCCCTCTTTTCTTCCTAAACCTCCCACATTCCTATGACTCCACACAGTCCTCCCTCTCCTTCTACCCCACAGACTTGATCCGCACCCATTTCCCCCTAAATATGTCCTTAATTCATTTCCTTCTTGCAACGCCAACAAAGACAACTCTCCCTTCACCCCTGACACACCAACTCCCGCTCTCAACCTCCACCTCTCCCCACCTATGAACCCTATATCCCAACCCTCCTCTTGTCCCCCCACCTCTCCCTCCCTTTCTCCACCAATTTCACCCCCTCGTGTTTCCATCGAGCCACCCAACCTTCCGTGCTCTGTCCTACTCTCTCTGGAGAATAAGCTAGGCTCTCTTATCGCCTCCATCTCCCAGCTTGTAGCTACCATTTCACTTTTGAGCTCCAAGATTTCCACCTTTCCATACACCTCGACTCCTTTGGAAAACTCTCACCTTCCCATGAGATGCACCTCGCCCCCTCACCCCATTACAGCCAAGCATAACCTGTTGTCTGCAAACGTCGTCAACTCACACAAGCCCTTGAACACCACCCTTCTTCAACTTGCATCTCCTAGTAACCCTACTATCTACACTATTCCGACCATCTCCTCTGTCAGCACCAAGCATCCACCCAAACCCTCCTGAGCACCCCATATAAGAACAATATACCTATCACCCTTCATAGCCCAAGTGCCCCCGTCACCAAAACAGTCTTGACAGAGCTACACAGTCTGCTCCACAACTGCAGATCTGCAATAAAACACAAACTTGAAATCTCCGATATCATCACCCTTCACAATATTGACATGCTCTTCCTCACAGAGACCTGGTTCAACAATACCTCTCACTCTATATTTGATCTCCTATTACCTACAGGCTATTCTATATTTAGGATTGACAGAATTGACAAAGTTGGGGGAGGTGTTGCATTCATCTTTAGAAACTCCCTGTAACTTAAGGCTTTTCCTATCAGCTCCTTCCGCACTTTTGAATGCCTATCTCTTGAGCTACAATTACACCACCGCTCACCCCTCAGATTCCATGCCATTCACCGCCCGCCTTGTAGTGGCCCTTCGTTTTTGGAGGAACTCACTGACTTCATCAGCGACCAATACTCGCAAAGTGACAATCAGACCTTTGTGGGTGACTTTATTCTCCACTGGGGCCTACCGCAAGACGCTTCTGCGAATTTGCTGGCCATCTTCCTCTCTGCAAACAATCTTATCCAACACTGCACAGAATCAACACACTCCAAGGGCTCAATCCTACACCTTGTTATCTCTAAAGCAGGCATGCTTTCTATCGCTACCCCTATTCATGTAGAATGGTCTGACCACCTCCTCATCCCTTTCGCTCTTCACCTATCACACTCTATACCTCTTGACCAACCTAAGAGGGCTACCTCCTGGTTCCATGACACTAAAAAGATTGACGTTGGTTCCCTCTGTGAATCAGCTTTGCTATCACTTCCAAAGCTAGACCCAAACCTAGATGTTGACGAGCTCACCTCCCAATGCCTCACAGTCCTTGCAGTCGAAGTCAATAACGTTGCTCATCTCCAAAGCAAAAAGAAAAGGCCCACTCCCTCAGCACCTTGCTTCAACAAATCCCTCTATGAAGAAAGGAAGCACCTAAGATGCCTGGAGAAACAATGGAGGCAAGCGCCCTCCACCGATAATTTGGCCAGGCTTTGTTCAGCAAGATCCAAGTACCACAAGCACATCTTCCTTGGGAAAGCATCGCACTTCAGAACCCTCCTTGACTCAGCCAAAAATAGACTCAAAAAACTATTCGATCTCATCAAGAATCTCAACTGCTCTCCCCCAACCTCCAAGTTGGAGGATTCTACAAAGAAAGCTCCGAATTTTGCTTTATTCTTTGACGAAAAAAAATGAAATCACTTGTGGATCAGGTCATTCATCCTACCCCTCCAGAAGAACGCAAATCCTTAGCTATTTGGCAGAACTTTGACTCCATCTCTAAAGATGCCCTCCTCAATTGCAACCTTGAAACAAAGCCCTCCAACCATTCTCTTGACCCCATCCCTAGTGCCATTGCCATTGACTTCTATGCCCATTCTCTTTCCTATTGGACCACTCTGGTCAACCTCTCCCTCTGTCAAGGCTCCCTTCCTGTCTCCTTGAAAACTGGGCAGGTCATCCCTCTGCTTAAAAAACTCACTTCTGATGCGAATGACCTCAACAATTTCCACCCCATCACTAACCTACCCTTTCTTGCTTTAGATACTTGCACAAGTGCCACCATTGCCTACGTAATGATTGTCCTTGTGTTTGGGTGTCTGCTGCCATTCATTGCAGTATTATACTTCTACTTCTACTTTGTACGCCTTTGTAACTTGCACTCATGTCACTTTTTCCTCCTGTAATGTACCGTTTGCTACCTCTTGTATTTTGTTTGCTCACAATTGTCACCTTTACCTCGTGTAACTTAACGTTTGCTTTTGTAATTTGTTCACTTGTCATTTTCCCCTCATGTATCATTAACATTCCTATTGTGAAGCGCTCCGACACCTTCGGGTAAAGTCTGCGCTATATAAAAATGTATAAAATAAATAGCTAAATAAAATAAAGAAAGGGTAAATATTCTACATATGTTCTGGCCCTGCCCAGGACTGCATGAGTTTTGGGAGGGGGTTCTGCACTTAATAAAAGACCCCAGTCCACTGTCTATTGGTATGGTTCCCCCACACATCCAAGACTGAAGTGACCAGCAAATTTCAGGATCTAGCGTTCGTCCTTGCCAAATGTGTGCTAGCTAGAAACTGGAAGTCATCAGGAGGCCCCAGACTGACTACCTGGATGCAAGGGAGGAATACTGCTGAGAGAAGCTAAGAGGGGGTTGCGGAATATGGAGGTGGCCAGGTCTTGGGAGGCCCATCTGGACGACTTATCCCACCCTGACCCGGAGACCCCTGAAGGAACACCTACGAGACTCTCATGAGTGCATCCAGGAGCATGCAGCCCCTTACAAATAAGACCTGCCATACCAGCCTTCATGAATTACACTCGGTGGGTAATTGAATTGATCTAGTGGTGCCTCAGACTCTTAAATGCATATTGACACTGAACTTTAACTCACTCAATAAGCACACAATCCATATATTTTCCACAATGTTGACTCACAGTGGGTAGGGAGGGATCAGTTTAAAGTTTGTGTTGTGAACAGACACTATGGGGGTCATTAGGATGTAGGGCGGTTTGCCACCGCCATGCAGGCGGTGGCGATCCGCCTTACATCCTTCCCTGCCCGCCACCCATTTACCCCCACCACATTAATATGGCGAGGGGACCGTGGTAGATGGGAAGACCATCTGCCGCTTTTCCGCCTGGTCGACAAGTCGACCGGGCGGAAAATGGTTTAATATGCTGGCGGTGTCTGCTAGACACCGCCAGCCATATTAGTATGGGGGCAGAAACATGCCTTTCCATGGCGGCTTTGAAGGCATATGAGTTCTCTTACGGGACCCTGTTGCGGGCGCCCAGGGAATCTGGGGGTGTGGGGTGCACATGGGGGGTACCTATTGTACCCCGTGCATTGTCATGGACATGGTGGCAGGTACCTCCCGGTGCCGGTCACCTTGTGCATGACAATGCATGCAGTGCATTCCCAGCATTGTGGCGGGTGGTGCTGTGAGCACCGCCCGCCACAATGCTGGGAATGGAGGATGACGGTGGCATCCTAATCATCGGGGCGGGACCGCCGCACCACAGGGGGTCGGTCCCAGCACCGCTCCTAATGGCCCCCTATGATTGCAATATTTAGAGTTGTATAGGAGTAAAATGAAAACATGCAATCCTGATATAGCTGGAGCACTAACCATATTGTACGAAGACAACAAAAAATCAATAAAATATGTTTGCAAAAAAAAAAAAAATGATATCATAAATAATGCCCGGGAGGGTTCGCTGGCTTGGCATTTCCCTAAGGATATTCCAGGTGACAGGTTGTACATTTTAGGCGCCCCAGTATTGTAAGGAGAATTTTAACTGTAGAAACAGGGGAAGCAGTCTTACATTCCAGCATAGTCACGTTACCCCTGGGGTACTTTTATAAGCCTTCTAATGTAAGGAAACGCTTTGCTCTATCAACCTTACTTAACCAACAATAACAGGGACTGCTGTGTTTTAATAGATATGCTCCCTTACAAGACTGTAATGATGTTGATTGACAGGAAACATCCAAATACACTAGAATAGATGAATCACAAAGATTTGAGCCTCTAACTGTCTGATATTTATCAAACCCAGTAATTGATTATAAGTTAGATTTTACCTCCCCTGATATAGTTGGGCCAGTGTATGTTGACAGCTCATCCAGCATAGCTATCCCTAGTGTGCAAAAACTGTCAATACTAAACAGCCCACTCTACCAGAACAGCAGCAGTTTTTCATCTCCTGTGATATCCTGTTAATGAAAGAGACTCGGGCTGTGGATCCCATAGACTTTGAGGGTTTTCTCTGCCTTAACTCTCGGGCCACTCCGTCATGTGTAGGTAGGGCATCGGTAGGTTTAACAATTTGGATTAACTTACTACTTGGTGGTAACGCAGAGGCCCTTAACATATATGGGAATGATTTCCAGGCAGTTTATTTAAGGAGGATCCACCCCTGAATATAATACATTTCTATAATAATGATGTCCTCAATGTACCAAATCAGAGTTTTGCAAAACTCTTTGAATACATCACCACCCTTGTGGAGCTTGCATCAGAAAAGGGCACCAGGCATATTTATTCATGGGAGGGAGATTTAATGCTAAAATGGCAAGAACGCACAACGATATATTGGCAGAAGGGCCAGGTGACGGCCGGGGACATAAGAGGGAGGGAATTGGAAAGTTTTATAGCTGCCTCCGACATGAATAATAAAATGAATCGGACAAGGGCCAGCAAGTTAGCCAACTCGATCTTTATGGGTAGAAACTGGCACTAAGGGCCTCATTTATGAAAAGTGACGCATCGCTGCGTGAAAACAGCGATGCGTCACTTTTCACTGGGCACTCCTTGTGACACCAATGATGCGTCATATTTAATGTATGACGCATCATGTCGCAAGGAGTTACAGATACGTCAGTATTTCTGACGTATCTGGAAGCGCAAAAGTGACGCATTGCTGGAGTGTGTCACAAAAGTGACGCAACTCCAGCAATGCGTCCTTTCACATGGGGAAAGCCCCATGTGAAAGGGCTTGCGTCAGTCTTCCGCCTGCTGTGAGGCAGGCGCAAGATTTTGACGCATCGGCGTCCTAAAAGTGACGCAGTGAAATCTCATAGATTTCACTGCGTCACTATTACGAGGCTTTTTGCAGGGGAACGCCCCCTCTGCATAAATTATACCTGACGCAGGTATAATGTGGCGCAGGGGTTTAAAAAGTGACGCATCTACCTAGATGCGTCACTTTATAAATATGGCGCAACAAGGCGCATGTTTTACGCCGCCGATGCGTCACAAAAAGTGACGCATCAGCAACACAAAACTGACGCAAGGCCTCGTAAATGAGGCCCCAAGTATTTAACAACATTTTTATTTTCCGCAATCTTACGTAATTTCTCTTCCAATCTAAAATTATAGACACCAATTTTGGTATAACCCGGTCGGACTTCAGCTCGCTGTAGCTTACGCGCGAAAGATTTCAAGATTGTCCCCACTCTGATAGATTTATGTACGTCTACCCGCAACCTTAGATTATGTTGGAAAATGGCAGACCCTACTATACTTTTGAGAAAAGCAATCATGGAGAATACTGACTTAATTTTTAAATGCACATCAGAAGAGGCTGATAAAGGGCAGGTAGTTGATTCATTCGAGGCTCTATGTAATAATATTAGAAACTCGTTATCAAAGCCGGTAGGGAGACAAAATATCGAAATTTAAATATCGATATATAATAATATCGAAGTTTTCATTTCAATGGTATAGAATATCGATGTCCAAAATATCGACAGACAGAATATCGTTTTTATGTTATGTATGTTACTAATATCGAAATTTACTAATATCGAAATTATGTTTAGTGTTATGTATTTTATTATGTTGTTTATATGTTTGTTAAATATGTTATTAAATGTATGTTTGAAAATTAGTAATTTAGTTTACATTTTGCGTTTTAGTATCAGAGCGGGTTGTGGGTTTATAGGGGAATAGTGTGGGAAGTAATTTAATAATAATTAATAAAGTTATATATTTATTTAAATATTTTTAAATAATAATTAATTGGTAATTAATTAATATTAATTAGTTAATTAAATTAATTAGAGTTAATGTGCTAATATATTAAATTTTTTGTTATTGTTAATTAATAATTAATTGGTAATTAATTAATATTAATTAGTTAATTACATTAATTAGAGTTATTGTGCAAATATATTGAATTTTTTGTTATTGATAATTAATAATTAATTGGTAATTAATTAATAATAATTAGTTAATTACAATAATTAGAGTTAATGTCCTAATAAAAGTAATTTTTGTTATTGTTAATTAATAGTTAATTAGTAATAAAAGAATATTAATTATTTAATTAAATTAGTTAGAGTTGATGTGCTAATATATTTATTTTTTGTTATTGTTAATTAATTGTTAATTAATAATTATTAAGTGATTAAGGGCCAGATGTAGGAGCCCTAATACCGGTTGGTAACGGCCGAATTCGGCCGTTACCGACCGGTATTAGCGTTTCCAGATGTAGGGGGCCTATATTTTACCGATTCTGTAAAGTTACCGAATCGGTAAATTTACAGAATCGGTAAAATACCGAATCAGTATATTTACCGATTCGGAAAAACCACATGTAGGTCCCACTCCTAAGAGTACCACAGGCCCTTAAAAATCGATACTTTACCACCCAATCCTATTGGGTGGTAAAATACCGAATTCAGGTGTGCATGCACATCTGTGCATGCACACCTGTGCAATGTGACACACAGACATGCCCTTAGGACATGTCTGTGTGCCACATTGCACACAAGTCCAGATTTGGGGTGCTAGAGGGTGTCAAAGTGACACCCCCTGCACCCTTGCAGGATTCGGTATTTACCGATTCTGTAAATACCGAATCTGTATTTCTACATTGATTCCTATGGGCTTCAAGGCCAATAGGAATCAATGGGAAATATAGAGAATCAGTATTTACAGATTCGGTAAATACCGACTCTTACAGATTCGGTAAGTTTTTTACCTACATCTGCCTCCTTCCAATTTACCGACTTTTAAATACCGTATCGGTATGACTCGGTATTTAAAAGTCGGTAAATCGGATTTACCTACATCTGGCCCTAAATGATATGATTTTTTATGTGTTTTGAGTTGTGTGTTTATAGGGTAGTAGGGTGTCATATAATTACATGTAATTAATTAAAGAGATTGTATTTCTGTATTGGTATTTATTGTTAATTAATTGGTAATTAATATGTGTTAATTAGATCAATTAAAATTACATCAATTTAATAATATTAATTGTTATTAATTGATTAATTGATATGTATATTAATTGTGTTTTTTTATGTGTACTGTGTTGTGTGGTAAAGGGGGAGTAGTGTGTGAAGTAATTTTTACCCCCATGCTATCCAATGATTTCCCTACTGTTGCACCCTCTGGAGTGGGAATTGTAATTGTTACCCCTACGCTATCCAACGCTTTCCCTACTGTTGCACCCTCTGGAGTGGGAATAGTCATTTTTATACTTACGCTATCCAACATTTTCCCTACTTTTGCACCCTCTGGAGTAGGAATAGTAATTTTTACCCCTACGCTATCCAACGCTTTCCCTACTGTTGCACCCTCTGGAGTGGGAATAGTAATTTAAACCCCTACGCTATCCAACGCTTTCCCTGCTGTTGCACCCTCTGGAGTGGGAGTAGTAATTTAAACCGCTATGCTATCCAAAGCTTTCCCTACTGTTGCACCCTGTGGAGTGGGAGTAGTAATTTTAACCCCTACGCTATCCAACGCTTTCCCTACTGTTGCACCCTCTGGAGTGGGAATAGTAATTTAAACCCCTACGCTATCCAACGTTTTCCCTACTGTTGAACCCTCTGGAGTGGGAATAGTAATTTTTACCCCTACGCTATCCAACGCTTTCCCTACTGTTGCACCCTCTGGAGTGGGAATAGTAATTTAAACCGCTATGCTATCCAAAGCTTTCCCTACTGTTGCACCCTCTGGAGTGGGAATAGTAATTTTAACCCCTACGCTATCCAACGCTTTCCCTACTGTTGCACCCTCTGGAGCGGGAATAGTAATTTAAACCGCTATGCTATCCAAAGCTTTCCCTACTGTTGCACCCTGTGGAGTGGGAGTAGTAATTTTAACCCCTATGCTATCCAACACTTTCCCTACTGTTGCACCCTCTGGAGTGGGAATAGTAATTTAAACCCCTACACTATCCAACGTTTTCCCTACTGTTGAACCCTCTGGAGTGGGAATAGTAATTTTTACCCCTACGCTATCCAACGCTTTCCCTACTGTTGCACCCTCTGGAGTGGGGATAGTAATTTAAACCGCTATGCTATCCAAAGCTTTCCCTACTGTTGCACCCTGTGGAGTGGGAGTAGTAATTTTAACCCCTACGCTATCCAACGCTTTCCCTACTGTTGCACCCTCTGGAGTGGGAATAGTAATTTAAACCCCTACGCTATCCAACGTTTTCCGTACTGTTGAACCCTCTGGAGTGGGAATAGTAATTTTTACCCCTACGCTATCCAACGCTTTCCCTACTGTTGCACCCTCTGGAGTGGGAATAGTCATTTTTATACTTACGCTATCCAACATTTTCCCTACTTTTGCACCCTCTGGAGTAGGAATAGTAATTTTTACCCCTACGCTATCCAACGCTTTCCCTACTGTTGCACCCTCTGGAGTGGGAATAGTAATTTAAACCCCTACGCTATCCAACGCTTTCCCTGCTGTTGCACCCTCTGGAGTGGGAGTAGTAATTTAAACCGCTATGCTATCCAAAGCTTTCCCTACTGTTGCACCCTGTGGAGTGGGAGTAGTAATTTTAACCCCTACGCTATCCAACGCTTTCCCTACTGTTGCACCCTCTGGAGTGGGAATAGTAATTTAAACCCCTACGCTATCCAACGTTTTCCCTACTGTTGAACCCTCTGGAGTGGGAATAGTAATTTTTACCCCTACGCTATCCAACGCTTTCCCTACTGTTGCACCCTCTGGAGTGGGAATAGTAATTTAAACCGCTATGCTATCCAAAGCTTTCCCTACTGTTGCACCCTCTGGAGTGGGAATAGTAATTTTAACCCCTACGCTATCCAACGCTTTCCCTACTGTTGCACCCTCTGGAGCGGGAATAGTAATTTAAACCGCTATGCTATCCAAAGCTTTCCCTACTGTTGCACCCTGTGGAGTGGGAGTAGTAATTTTAACCCCTATGCTATCCAACACTTTCCCTACTGTTGCACCCTCTGGAGTGGGAATAGTAATTTAAACCCCTACACTATCCAACGTTTTCCCTACTGTTGAACCCTCTGGAGTGGGAATAGTAATTTTTACCCCTACGCTATCCAACGCTTTCCCTACTGTTGCACCCTCTGGAGTGGGGATAGTAATTTAAACCGCTATGCTATCCAAAGCTTTCCCTACTGTTGCACCCTGTGGAGTGGGAGTAGTAATTTTAACCCCTACGCTATCCAACGCTTTCCCTACTGTTGCACCCTCTGGAGTGGGAATAGTAATTTAAACCCCTACGCTATCCAACGTTTTCCCTACTGTTGAACCCTCTGGAGTGGGAATAGTAATTTTTACCCCTACGCTATCCAACGCTTTCCCTACTGTTGCACCCTCTGGAGTGGGAATAGTAATTTAAACCGCTATGCTATCCAAAGCTTTCCCTACTGTTGCACCCTCTGGAGTGGGAATAGTAATTTTAACCCCTACGCTATCCAACGCTTTCCCTACTGTTGCACCCTCTGGAGCGGGAATAGTAATTTAAACCGCTATGCTATCCAAAGCTTTCCCTACTGTTGCACCCTGTGGAGTGGGAGTAGTAATTTTAACCCCTATGCTATCCAACACTTTCCCTACTGTTGCACCCTCTGGAGTGGGAATAGTAATTTAAACCCCTACACTATCCAACGTTTTCCCTACTGTTGAACCCTCTGGAGTGGGAATAGTAATTTTTACCCCTACGCTATCCAACGCTTTCCCTACTGTTGCACCCTCTGGAGTGGGGATAGTAATTTAAACCGCTATGCTATCCAAAGCTTTCCCTACTGTTGCACCCTGTGGAGTGGGAGTAGTAATTTTAACCCCTACGCTATCCAACGCTTTCCCTACTGTTGCACCCTCTGGAGTGGGAATAGTAATTTAAACCCCTACGCTATCCAACGTTTTCCGTACTGTTGAACCCTCTGGAGTGGGAATAGTAATTTTTACCCCTACGCTATCCAACGCTTTCCCTACTGTTGCACTCTCTGGAGTGGGAATAGCAATTTAAACCCCTACGCTATCCAACGCTTTCCCTACTGTTGCACTCTCTGGAGTGGGAATATAAATTTAAACCGCTACGCTATCCAAAGCTTTCCCTACTGTTGCACCCTGTGGAGTGGGAATAGTAATTTTAACCCCTACGCTATCCAACGCTTTCCCTACTGTTGCACCCTCTAGAGTGGGAATAGTAATTTAAACCCCTACGCTATCCAATGCTTTTCCTACTGTTGCAATATGTGGAGTAAGTATATATATTAATTTATATGTAGACTTTTTAACTTATTTTAAATGTATATGTATTACCTATTACTGTTTAAATATGTTTTAATGTTTTTATTTAATATTAGTAAAATTATATGTATTTTTAAATTATATTTACATTATTATTAATACATTTAAAAAATCGATTTTTTTAATTTCAATATTTTTGTACTACATTATTTTTTTCCCGATATTTTTGTACTTACCTTTATAAAGATATAACTCCGATATTTTTTGATTTCGATATTTTTGTGTCGATATTTTTGTATGTAGATATTTTGTCTGTCGATATTATGTCAGACATTCATCAAAGCCAATTGGTACGACCCCCTAGATCCCTATATGGTTTCATAATGAGTTTTCCAGGGCAACACCTACATTGCGTAAAGCCTTAGTAGTGAATCCCAGAGGTCAAGCTCTGATTTCTATCCTGTGGAAGCAATATAAGTTGGTAATAACACACCCTCAAAATGAAATCCTAACGCAGCAATGGGAAACACTTAGGCATACAGCCAACACTAAAAATAGTAAACGCTTCTGAAGACCTTAGAACACTTAATATGAGCTCCCATATAAACAGTGAGGCCTGGGTAACTCATTTTTAACACATGTATTCTGTTCTCAAGGAAAATGTTATGCATGATATATTGAGGCAGGTGGTCTGCTCTGAATTAGTACATTTGTCTTTACAGTAAGTGATTTTGGCCATATCACAGAGCACCGGAGGTAAAGCTACAGGACCGATGAGGTTCCAATTGTCCAATAGAAAAAATTAGTGGGAGGGTCTTAACAACAGAATGAAAGAATGGGCCACTGATAACAATATCCTTCATGCTACCCAGTATGGCTTTTGTTTTGGCATTGGCACAATAGAGCAGCGCCTGAATCTGAATTTAATGATCAGGAAATATACAGTGGCAAGGCGGATACCACTCTATCCAGTGTTCATGGACTTGATCATGGCATTCAATTGTGTTAATAGATCAATGTTATGGAGAATTTGACTAGAAATGGGTCTAGACGGAGAACTCGCCAACATGTTCGGGAAATATACAGTGGCAAGGCGGGTACCACTCTATCTAGCCTTCATGGACTTGACCATGGCATTCAATTGAGTTAAAAGATCAATGGTATGGAGAACTTGTCAACACGTCAGTAGTATTGCACACATATACAAATGCCAGGGTGAGGTTTGGTCAGGGGGTAGAAGTCTCAAACAAATTTAGCATTGGGTGTGGTGTAAGACACTGTTGCATGCTTGCGTCTCTGCTTTTTATTTTATATCTCAACAATCTTAGCTCCCTTCAGAATAGTAGCATACAGGATGTACCCAATATTATCTGCATATTTCTTCCTGCACTACTTTATGTGGATGACACCGTATCATGGCCCGGATCCCAATGGCGTCATGCCAACTAGTTCACTCATTTGTGGGCTTTATGGCCGATCTGGACATGACACATTGTTTGAACTCCTATTGACTCATATTATGTTCTGTGGTCTGAAGCGTTCATGCATTGCCAGCATTAATGCTGGCTTCAATCTATTGTTAAATATTTATAATTTTCCATATTTGTGTATTACTATTAGTGCTGCTGGAACCTGGGCTCCCCATATAACCGAAAGTAGGATAAAGCTTACC
Organism: Lissotriton vulgaris; assembly: GCF_964263255.1. NCBI lineage: Eukaryota > Metazoa > Chordata > Amphibia > Caudata > Salamandridae > Lissotriton > Lissotriton vulgaris. The sequence continues at coordinate 118,088 of NW_028247439.1, read as the reverse complement.
ATAGTGATATGATCTATATTGAGTCTCTCCAGTTCTATGGGTGTGGAAAGTCTTTGACTCTTCTTGTGCAGAGATATAACGCACAATGTACACCAAAGCATTATATGGGACAGGAATTTAGGGTATTTCAGGTTACTCCATGTTGCAAAGAGAGGAAAATAGATTTTGTAGAAAAATCCTTGCGGGTCTTATATCAACCTCTCATTATATCTGCCATAAATACTTAGAATTAACATACCTGAGTGACTTACTTTGTACTAGACCTGTCATGTTGTGGTTATCCATTTGGAGGTCAGGGAAACTATCACTTACAAGAGACATAATTCCAACTCCCTAGTTTTGCGATAAGGGGTTAACAATACTATTGGCTGGCCTATGTTACAAATACATTGGAGGGAATTGGCTTTCGCAATGCCTTTACGGATTCCACTAAATGTTCAACTCTGGGTAAAAAAATGAGAATTATCCTTATTAATTGCCAAATTGGAAGAAGGTAGGGTTAAAGTTCAATCTCTGAAACCATTGGTTGCATCTTATCCCATCCTTAACATCTAAGCCCACCTCTCAACTAGCTATACATGGGAGCCTAGAAGTAATTGAGAGTGCTCTTTACTTTTTTTGCATTAGGGCAAACACTCTGAAGCTTTTACTATGTTTTCCTGCTGGTACCAATGCAATCTTGAACTGAGAAAATGCCTGTGCAATAGATCATTTTTTTAAATCTTTCTGTGGTTTTCATAAACTGTTTGCAGAAAAGTTTTTAGTGAAATTGCTGAAAGCAAGGAATTGTAGACAATGTAATAAAGCCTATTATTTTATAAAATAACTAGCAGCCCGCCCCAGCGTTGCCTGGGGCAGAAGGGGGCTGGGGGCTGCATTTTTAGGCCAGGGCCAGAAGGTGGCTGGGGCAGCATGTTGTCGAGCTGTGCACCCGCCGACATCCCTCCCGCCCCCGCCCCCCCGCCCCCTCCGCCTCCAGCCTCCAGCCCCCCCACCTCCCGAGTACCGCCCGACTCCCTCCCGCCCCGCCTATTTACTTTTCTTACCTGACCCGCCGCTCCTCCTCTTCATGTCGTCACCACTGCACTGCCGCCTCTTCATGTCATCGCCGACTTTTCTTACCTGACCCGCCGCTCCTCCTCTTCATGTCGCCACCCTGCACCGCCGCCTCTTCATGTCGTCGCCGACGCTACTCACTGCACCACTGCACAACCGCCCCGCCGCTCCTCCATGACGACGCCGCTCCTCCATGACACCGCCGCTCCTCCTTCGTCATGACGCACGTTGCGCCGCGGCCAGCGCTAGGTCCCGGCCGGCTCTACTTTTAGTGGACTACTTTGTTTTGTAAATTAATTTTTTTATTTTGCTTTTTTTTTAAAATGTATATAGCCTATGTCAATCTACACACCCTGACATTTTCAAAGATGTATCGGGTGTGTAGATTGGCGCTGTGGTTCCCGAGATTACCTTGCCAAAAGGTGCAAATTCTCTCTTTATAATAGTAGTATAGATTATTTGACAAAGATACAGGTATGTGTGAGGGGCTCTTTCTTCGTGCAGCTGTTTGCTCATGGGATTCAATGCTTTGATATGATAATTTGATTGTACCACCTAGTCTATGTCGCTGTTTGGATTCTATCATAGATTATTGCCCGTGCCTCCTCTAGGTCTACCAATCGACTTTACACTTGTAGCTCATTAACTCTTTTATGATAATTGAATTAATGCATTTATTAACTTGTATTGAACTGTTTCTGCCATTCCTGTGTGCCTTTATGGTTGTTCCCAGCCGATTAAAGATTTTAAAATGAATGAATAAAAGAATACCACACACACATAAGAATTAGCGGCAGCGATGTGGCTGCGAAGCACCACAATAACTTCAGCACTTAACTGGCGAATATGAAATGAAAACAGTATGTGAGCATGATCGCCTATAGAGTAAAGACTAGGATAATAGAACACAAAAGAATATATGTTCCAAACTGACAGATTGGATAAACAAGCATTTGCAATGTAATAGATCTCGCATTTACACGACTTTAAGCTATTGGCATTATAAATGACAATGCCTTTTATTTATGTTTTAAAAACGAAAACAAAATTAAAAGGCATTGTTATTTTCAATGTTAATAGCTCAGCACGAAAATGTGCAATAACATGCAGTCCAGACATCCCACAGACTGCTTACAAGAACTGACAACCAACAATGTACAGTGGCAAAGATTCCATTCAGCGCACAACCAGCTCACATGCACAGTCAGTCAACACGGAGTAGTGAATGTCTACACAGTACACAGCCTACTCACATGCACGGATAGCCAACAATGTGCAGTAGAAGATAGTCCAGACCACCCACAGCCACACTCACTGACAGCCAACCATGTGCAGTGACAGTGTAGACAGCCCACAGCATGCTCACACGCATGGACAGCCAACTATATGCAGTGACCCACAGCCCAGACAGCCCTCAGCCTGCTCAGAGGCACTAACAGCCAACCATGTGCGATGAAGCATAGTCCAGACAACCCACAGTGCACTAACATGCACGGACAGCCAATAATGTGCTTTGGCACACAGCCTGCTCCAAAGCAGAGACACCCAACCATGTGCAATGAAACACAGTCCAGACAGCATGCTCACACTCATGGACAGCCAACAATGTGCAATGACGCACAGTGTACAAAGCCAGCAGGCTGCTCACACGCATGGGCAGCCAAATATGTGTAGTGACAGTGTAGACAGCCCACAGCATGCTCACACGCATTGACAGCCAACCATGTGCGATGAAGCATAGTCCAGACAGCCCACAGTGCACTCACATGCACAGACACCCAACCATGTGCAATGAAACACAGTCCAGACAGCATACTCACACTCATGGACAGCCAACAATTTGCAGTGAAGCACAGTGTACACAGCCAGCAGGCTGCTCACACGCAAGGGCAGCCAAATATGTGCAAAGTTTTATATAGCGCTGGCTAGTCCCGTCTGGCTTTACATACGGTAAGCATTTTTAAATAGTTAAATCAGTTACATTTTTACTTAGTTACATAAGTTACTAGAATGAATCATGGCATGGAGAAAAGCCGAGTTACATAGTTATGTACATCCATTACTAAAACCTTAAATATTATAGCACCAATGGTGCATAGAATGGGGATAGAGGGGAGTTGTAATATACAACATAACTAGGCAAATGGTCATAGAGGATCAAACATCAGGGGAACACAATACAGGGTAAGCGAGTAGAAAACAAACTGCAAAGTGTGAAATCGAATAGCAACAACAAGAGCCTGACCCCTCGCTGCATCGGGTCGGATTAGAAATGGGAAGGGATGGTAGGGAGGGGGAGAAAGGGAGCATAATGGTGAACATACGAGTAAAGCGGGGTGCAGGAGTTCCAGCGGGGAGATCAATTGAGGCAATTGATAGACTGGAATGCATAAGGCGCTGACCAGAGGAAGGAGTCAATTTGACAAACTGAACAAACCCTAAAATGGAGGATCTAGGAATAAACCCCTTTACTTTTGTGACAAAATGGAGGAAGAATCAAAGTCCAGTCAACAACTTCTTAAGAAAACCTATCCTCCCGGAGCAGGGCTGAAGGGAAAGGCAGTCAACATATCTGGCAGGGGAGGCTGTAGTTCATCGATCGTTGTAGGGGGAAATCAAAACGGAAGACTAGGCAGTGGCCGCGGGAGAGGAAGGCAGTTGTGGGTCAAGGGGACGCGCTGACCCAGATGAAGAAGGGGAAAAAAGGCTCATTGGTACAGGGCAGCACCGGTTGCGGCAATCTCCTTGTTGCTGTCGGGGGCTATAAAAATCCAGCCACAGTCCCAGCGAGGTGAAGCAGGACACCATGCAGCCCCTTCTCAGGCCCGGGAAGCAGGGGAATGGCCGGAGAGGCGTTCTCACATCAACTCACCAGCAACCACCAGGCAGGGATTACTAGCCATGTACCTGCAACATGCGTTCTGTTTGCAACATGACGCCCGCTGAGCTTCATGAAACATGAAGCCCGGCAGCCGTGAAGTGGGCACTGTGCTGTTAAAAAGTGTGCAGCTGCACAAGCACCCACATAAGTACACATTGTAAATAAAAAGAAAAACTTAATAAAGATAGGTTGAATTTAGTCAGGTCGAAGCTCCGAAGTGTGAATGTTGCCGTAGCACCTGTGGTTGTAAAGGCAAATCAAGTGAAACGCTTCTGCTGCATTGGGGCAAAGTATACATACCTTCAAAAGGTTTCTTTCGAGCTCATCATTGCGTGGCAATTACCTCAGCATGCCAGTGATACGCGGCCACAGCGTTAAATGTTTTCTAGTGTGCGTCTGTTTTTTTAAATTATCACGGCACGAAGACACGCCGATTCAGCAATGCACGGCCACAGCGTTAAGTGTTTTCTAGAGTGCATCTGTTTTTTTAAATCGCCACGGTACGAAGACACGCAGCTCCAGCAATACGCGGCACAACGCGGAGACACGCAGCTGCAGCCATATGTGTTGGCGCATGGAGAGATTAGGTGCTGATAAGCTGGGGCAATACTGCCTCGCTCGTTAATGAAGCGAAAATAACAAAAACAAAACTAAATAGCCAGCATGCATTAAGGTCTCCAATTACAAAGGCAGGCTATAGCCAGGCTACAGCGTGCTAACCAAATAGCAAAGAAGTGCAAGCAAAGTGAAATAACACTGTAGTTAGGCGACGCTGTATCGGGACTACATGGAAGTTAGAAAATCACCAACAGCCAACAGAAAAGGACATTACAACAACACTACCACAACTAAGCCAATAGCAAGCAAGAAAACAAATAACACGAAATTTCACCCAACATACAAATTACTTTATGTCTCGCTGAGACAGCGCATGCGCTGCCAAGGCCAGACCTAAAAAAATATAGATGTTCCAAATTGAGAGATGTGATAGCTTCTTTTTAAGTCTAATCTCCTTTACACTCATAAAAGCAAATTACAATAACAATAAATATGTATATTAAATTAACTAGATTATTATACCATGTCAAAAAGAAACAAAGCTGTTTAGGTTTCACAATTTCTATGGGAAAATAAGGTAGAGAAGAAGGGCAGGCGGAAGAGAAGAAAGTCAATTTTGTAAACCAAGTAATAACAATAAATATAGAGTAAAAAATACAAACATTTGAAAATTATTGTTAATAAAATAAAGTAGAACTAATATTATGCAGAGATTGCACCAATTTATGGTGGTTTATAATTTTGTGAATATTTGTTGTTTGTTTGTTTCTGTACAATATCTAAGAAATTCATTAATGGTAATCGTAAATGCAAATCTCTATTAATATTTGGTAGAGAAAAAGTGGCAAAAACAGGATTTAATCTATGATAATGACAAACAGTATACCCCCAGGCTTTACATGAAATATTAGAGCAACATTTACAGTTAATTGCAACTTGCTGAAAAGCTAAGGCCAACTTGAGATCTACTAATTTATTTTTATGAATACCTAAATTGGAAACATCAAGGAGACTTCTTAAAAAGGTATGTAAGGGGAGATGCAGCTTTGTATATTGGAAATGTTTGTGAGTTGGGACCATGCTTTTGCCCAAAAGGATGCAGTGGGTGGATATTCAAATAGAATGTGCGTCAGATTACCATTCGGATGGCCACATGACTAGGAGACCCATATTAATTGGGGAGATGCAGCAGAGCTTGCATGGATCGCAAAAAGCTAATCAGTGGAAGAACTAAAGGAGGAGGAGACAACTGAATCTCGTAAGAGAGAATTATTGAACCTCTGCTGGATTTGGGATGTGATGGGAGTAAATCTAGATCTGCAATAACTGAGGCATGGTCAGAAATCACAATAGGTTCAATAGTAGAGGTAATAAGATACTAGGAAAGTGGTTTACTAACAAAAAAAGGATCAGGTCAAGTGTGAGATCCATGGGGCACGGAATAAAAATGCAAAGAAAGTTAAAGGGCCCTCCACACCTTCAGGAAGACAATAAATGTATACGTTGTTGAGCCTATTTTGGTTTTCTTAGTCTTCTGAGCTTTTTTTCAACAGAAGGACCATCTTTCCCAAAACAACGATTTTATTGATTTTGTTTTGTATATCACTGACACACTGCTCTACCGTGGTCACTCTTGTCTCTATAATTGGCTATTTGTCATCAAGATTTTGGATCTGCCTATTTGTTTTTCAACAGTCATAAGGCTTGAATTTCCTCCAATAAGGTCTCTTAAGAAATAGGTGACTGTGATTTTTCAGTAGATGGAGGATCTTGCTTGAGACTTCTATTAGTAATGTAAGTTGTAAATTGATACTTGTATAGCGCACTACTCACCCGCAAGGGTCTCAAGGCGCGTGTACGAATACCGCTGTGGAACCCATCCTGGCTTTCCCTGTGAGGCGTCAGCTCCTGGGCACCCCCAAGGTGGAGGCCAGGCATCCTTAGCGTTGTGGGGGCCATCCAGGGAATTTTGCATAACAATAATAAAACAAAATTCCAGAAATTACTCTAGTTACGCTAGCCCAATGTAATTTTTGCCTGAGCCTACTATGAACCACAGCAGTGACAGCTAGGTGGATAATGATTCTAAGGGCTCATTTATCAAACTTTTATGCAGCACAACACAGCAAGCCACCTTGCTGCATTGGACTGTGTGAAAGGGCAGGAATACACTGTATTTAACATTATTTGGCATATTCCTGTCATTTTCTTGTCCTGGTGCACAATGGACTGCCCAGCGTCAACGCAGGCACCCTTGAACAAAAAAAAGAAACAATAAAATATTTCTCTTTGTTACACCTTACTTGGGGAGGTGTACCATTTTGACACATTCCCAGGTCTATCACTATTGAAAATCTGTGAATGCACCAGAATCAATGTGTGGATGCATGGGGACACACATGCTCCAACCATGGATCGCCTCCCTGGGGCTGAGTAATGCAATATAGCAATTAGCGATGTGTTGGGTTACTCTAGATTTATCATGCCATGGAGGACCACACAAGGTGGCCTTGCATTGCTTCAGAAATCTTACGATGTTATTGCATCACTCTTGCACCTCCTTCTGTGGCACAAGGGCAACGCAACCACTAAGATAAATATGCCCCTAATTCTTTAATGGTTTTCTGACGGTCAAATTAGTTATCCACAGGAGTGCATCTGAGGCGCTGCTGTTGACCTGTCAGCCTTAGGGTGATCTTACCTCAAACATTTTGTCTTCTTCGCCCATTTTTACAGATCTTGTTTTTGCTGGGCATAGGACTCCAAGCACTTTACCACTGCTAACTAGTGCTAAGGTGCATGTAATCAGTCCTTTAAACATGGTAATATTGGCTTATCCCTAATTGGCATATTTAATTCACTAGTAAAGCAGTACATGTACTCAGGGCCTGAACATGTAATGCTAAAAGAGGGCCTGTAGCACTGCTTGAGCCACCCATTTAAGTATCCCTTTATACATGTTCCAGGCCTGCCATTGCAGAGCCTGTCTGTGCAGGTTTGAACTACCACTTTGGTCTGGTAAAATAAACCTCTTGCCAGGCCCAAACCTTTCTCTTTAGTACATATAAGTCACCCCTATGGGAAGCCCTGGACAGTCCAGAGGCAGGGTGCAATGTATTTAAGAAGTAGCATATGTACTTTTAAGTTTTACATGTCCTGATAGTGAAAAACTCTTTAAATCGTTTTTTTACTATTGCAAGGTGTAGCTCTCCCTTGGATAACATTGGATTTGCCTTATTGCATTTTAGTAGTGTAAGGCCTGATTTATCAAGGTTTTGCATCGCCCTTATGCCACACAAGGGGGACAAGAGCGACAGAAAACCTAAGTGAGATTTACCAAGCCACGCAAGGCTACCTTGTGTGGTCCAACAGTGCTTGATAACACTAGAGTAACACAAGTCAGCGCAACTCACTGCCTTGCGTTACTCTGCAGCAGGTAAGCTTTCTATGGGTGGAGTGTGAGTGTTCCCATGCCTCCACCCATGAATTTGGTGCTTTCCCAGATGTACCATTAGTGGTAGATCTGGGAATACGTCAAAAGGCTATGCCTTACCAGGTGAGATATAACAACGAGAAATACCTTTATTTCTCTTTGTTTTTATCTCTATCTACGTGTGCTGCATTGTGCAGCACACATATAAAGAGGAAAATGCCTTTCAGGATTGTCTTTGTGCAGGAAGGTGTTCCTTCTGGCACAGAAACAATCCTGCCTACAATGTAGGCACCCTTGCACCTTGACACAAGGGTGGCATTAGCACTATGCAGGCAAAAATGCACCAGCGCTAGGAAAGGACAGGAATGCACTGTATATTGGTAAATACAGCTCTTTCCTGCCCTTTCACGCAGCGGGATAATAACAGTGGGGTCACGTGCAGAACCTGGGGATAGGTACGTTATACGAGCAGTGGTTCTGCCACAAAAGGAATTAATTCATTTCTTACTTAGTCCTCACAGAGATAGGACTTCAATTAATAATTCAATACACCACCACATTGATTGTACAAACAAACAACACAACTAAATTGAATAGTGTTAATTAATATATTGAAAGAATCATGTATTTTAAAGAATAAGTAATATATAACAGGACAAATGCACAATATACACAACTAACATAAGTCGTTTTTTTACAATAGTGAAACAAATCGGAAAGTGAATGAAGTGGTTTTTTACATGTATCAACAATACAAACTATACGTAACAAATGTAACACATAAAACTATACATTGAATGCACAGTGTTGTATTAACAATGAAAAGCCCCTAACAAGACCTATGATTCATCTTCTTCGTTGTAAATGTCTAGTTGGGCAACAACGCTTATTTTTGAACTTCGATGTATCAACCCCTAATTGCGTGTATCTTTGAAAAACATTACCTAGGGGTCTTCATCAGGACTGAGAACCAATTGTGTACTGCATTCTAAGGAGAATGAGGAAGCAGCTAGCAGCTAGCCTCGTAGTCAATATTCAATGACCTGTACATCCAAATACAGGTGTATAATCGTTGGAAGCCCTTGGGGTTCAAAAGTGTTTCACAAATGTTGATAGAGGAGTAGTCTTCCTCCTTAAAATCCTATATACTCAAAAACCCAATAGAGGGCTAGGAAAACCTTTGCGTCTTTCTTATAAGTTTGGATAAAATATCGTAAAGCCAGGGGCACAGGTGCTCTCTTAGATCTTCAGGCGCCTCGCGCTCGGAGTGTAATATTAGAGCATCTTCCACCACTAATGGCACGCGCACACTCAATTTGGCTAGCAGGGCCAGCAGTCTCTATCTGCGTATATAGTCAGAAATCAGGAGCAATCTTGCTTCCTTGGGTCCTCTGCCATCTCATGCTCAGAGTGCACTGACAAAGCACCTAGCACAGTTAGGTGGCTTGATGAGTTGCGCTGCATGAAAAAATGATTAATGAAGTTTGTAATTTCCAAATAGGAAGAGATAACTAGTTCATTTTTGGAGCCTCCAAAATCACAGTTTAAAATCAATACTTATGGTGAAGTTGGATTTTAAAGTGCAATACTAAAATTGCCACTTTTGGAAAATTGCCATTTTAATGTCTTATCCTGTCTTAGCCTGTTTCTAGTCGCATGATTGGGTGTAGTAGATAGTGGGCTATTCCACTTAGACAGCCACACACAATATGAATCTTAAGTGTGCCTAAATCGCCCATCACTGGCAGGATGGGTGGAAGGAACTGGGAAAAGACAAACTTATACCTGCATAGGCTGTATACTGTGTCCACATAAAGGGTTGCATATCCACCTGTAGTTAGTCTGGAGCCAGGGCAGGGGATGAAGGATGCTTGGGGACTTCAAAGGGAAACCTCTAGAAGCTTCACCCTCAGTTACAAAAAGGCACAACTGGGTCGGAATACTGGACCCCAGACACCATCACTTCAGTACACTTCTGGACCAGTGGATACTCTGTCAGGAAGAAGGCCTGATGTAGTGTTGAAGGATTGCCACTCTGTTGGAATGCACTCTGTTGGGCTCCTGCCTTGCTGTCTTGACCTGCTACTCTGTCCTCTTGCCAGGATGAGAAGAACTGCACCTGCATCTCTTTAACCCAGAATCCAGAGTGAATCCAAAGGCTAGTTGGCTGGACTCCTGATCTGAAGCCTAAGGAACATAACCGGCTTCAAACAACTTTGCATCTGCACCTGGAGTCTGTCATCTGTGTATCTACCCTGCCAAGTGGCACAACCCCACTCCTGGACCCTAGGAAGTAAGATTAAGATTATTTGCCAACTGCTGTAGATCCAGTGGAGCTGACACATCTCCTCTGCTGTGGGACACAAATCCAAGCAGAACCAACGCATTTCAGCTGCTGTGTGGATTAGACCAATTGCAAGACCTGCACACTGTCATAGCTTGCATTGCCTTCAGAATTGCTGCTGTTCGTGGCATCCTCGGTGCAGGTCCTCGCATCCTTTGTCGACAGCAGCCTTGACAATGATTCTGGACTCCATACTGCAGCGCTTCAGAACTGACGCACCGCCCTGATTGCATGCCGCATTCCTAATGACATACTTCACATCACAAGCCCCGTCATCAGGATCTTCGACATTAATGCAACAGGCCTTTGCACTGCAGCCTCACCGCATCTTGGACAAACGCATTGACTCAGCTGTGCAGCACATCTTCAACGCGGATCAAAGTAACACTCTGCAAACCAGAATCTAAGGTACTTTTGTTCAGCAGGCTTAACTGGGTACCTGTAGCCAGCCCATGCTCCATTGCGGTTGGCTTAATTTTGTGATTTTGTTCCGGTCCATTGTGACCAGATATCGATAATTGCTGCTTAATGCCTCTTGGGGCTATTTCTCCAACATGTTTAAAATTCAATATCTCTACATCTACTAATTGCATTTTTGTTATTTTGGTCTTGTATTATTGATCAGAAATGACTTTCTTTTCTAACTCTGTTGTGGGCTCCCTTTGTGGTGTGTTTTCACTGGGTTACTGTTTAAATTGTTAAACAAATACTTTCTTTACACATTGCTTCTAGCTTAAGCCTGACTGCTCTGTGCCAAACTACCCGATGGTTGAGCATGGGTTGATTTAGGCTTTTTTTATGACTTCACCCTCAAAGGAACTTTAGTTGCTGCTTGAGAAGGGTTGCCCCCTTCTACCAGTAACCGACATTCAAAGGCTAGTTATCAGCTGTGAGGATTTGGACTTGTGTTTATGCAGCACCTTACAGTAATATCGACACCATCTCAAATAAATAATCTAAGGCCAATTCAAGATTAAATTCTTCTTGATTGGATCTTTTTTTAAATGTTTCCAAACTTTTCCTCTTCTGTCTGAACTACACCTTCAAGAATGAAATTCGGACTGGCCAGCATTGATATCTACACTTTGGCCCTGCACAAGGAGTTTTGCAAGGAGAGGGCATGTCCTACCAAGAATACCAGCTGGAAAGGTTTGCAAATGGCACTTAGGGAATGGACAGAAGCTCATAACACACTGGTTTGAAGGCACAGAAGAGGTTAGTATGATGGAGGGACAAAGAGAGGATTTCTTTGAGATACAGCCTTCAATTGAGACAGATGACCTAGCCCCTGAAGTGGAGCCCCCTGCCAGGTCAGAGAGCAGGTTTCCTCCTGCAGCCTATCCAGAGAGGAGCTGGAGGAGAGGAGGGAGGAGAGGCAGTTCAAGCTGGAAATGGCCTGGTTTAGGATGGAGGAAAAGAAGGTTGAGGTTGAGAGAGCCTTGGAGTAGAACAAATTAATACTGGCTCATTGCTTTAAGAGAGCTGGATCTCAAGGCCACAAAATTCAACAAGGTGATAGATGTAATGCTTGCATTTTATCTCAGGCGCCAACAAGCGCCGATAACCAGCAACTGGTTATGCGACTCCCCTCGCATGACGGCCACTCACGATCTCCGCTTTTTCATTCCCAACCTCAGGGACGCCGGATCCAAATACCCGCGGACCGAGCGCAACCCGACTGGGAAGCATCTTTTTGAGCACACACGCGCGACTTTTAAGGTAAGCGCGCAGACCCACTTTCACAACCAACTAGCCTAGGCACAGTTAGATGTGAGATACACTGTGAGATTGAGCATACCTTCTTTCTCTTGCAGCACCTTTCGCTCCCTTTCCGCTGGGAATACATCTGTCTCCCTTTGCTTTCTGTGGAGCCCTGACCCACTTGTTGAGGTAGGCTGAGGGCAACGGTGCATTGGTTGAGACGTTGATCTCGCAGGTTTCGGTTAGTGACGATTGTTTTCCTCTTTCTTTATAGTTAAACTGTGGTCCTGAAGAGAACCCTCAGAACTATAGGGTTCGAAACGCGTCGACCCGACCCGGTCCCGTGTCATTCTTTTCTATATGGAATGTGCCAATTAACTGAAAGATCATTTCCTTCTTTTTCCAAAAATTGTTGAAAAAGTTTGATTAACGTGTAAAAATCAGCAAATGATATTGTTTTTATTTTTACACAACTGCTTTAAGACACTGGGACCAGTATGAATGTGTTTTGGTATGAGTGGATGGCCAAGAATGTGTTGAGTGTGAGTTTGTCTGAATCATGTACATACCAAAGTTTGTGTTTTGTTTGTATATAAATGTATAATATTTTCTTTATGTCTTTTGTATTCTCATGCACTAAAAAACAAAGAAAGACTAAAAATCATAATAGTCTTAAAAGAATTAAAGTAAACGTTGCAATTCTTAAAGCAAGTGTTCATGCTATTTTTTCATGTACATTTCAACAATTGTTGTTTTTCTAGAAAATAGCTGCTCAGCATAGGCAGGTTTATTGTTTTCTCAGTTCACTGCATTTTATCTCAGCCACTGACAATCACTCAGCCTGCATCCCAATCCATCGTTTTTGCCCACCATGCCATCTCAGTTTGACCCCAGCCATATGCAGATCAGTATCGACCCTGCTCCTCGGGGGAACAGTCCAGCACGAATTGCCAGGCCAGGACCTTGCTGAACCAGAAGACAAGCAACCTAGGATCGGTGTCACTGGAACAAAGCTGTACCCAGCTGATGAGCCCATGCTTAAGGCAAAATTAGTCACGGGTTGCTTGTCTTCTGGCTTGGCAGTTTGGGCTGGACTGTTCCTTTTGGAGCAGGGCCAAGATTGACTTGCATATAGGTGGGTCCGAACTGAGGTGGCATGTTGAGGAATTGGGATGCAGCCCCTAGTGATTATCAGTGGTTTGGATTCATTCAAGCATTCCATTCTGTCACGATTCATTCTCTGTGCTCTTGTTCCCCCCCCCCTCAATGGGCCCAAACTGTGGAGCTTTCCAGTATTCTAATATGCTTCCAGCCTCTTCCCTGTATGCATAGCCTGACTTCCAGGCATTTGGACATCATTTAGGAATTGACATCCATTCCCAATCCATGCCAGGTTTTGTGGAAACCAGCCTGCTCATACCTTAAACTCCATTACCTATAATCTCCTGCTCACTGCTTCGTCTCCACCCCTGCAGGCCAAGGATTGGTGGAGGAATCAGCTCGCCTGTTGCTAGCTGCCGGATAGCCTGCTCACATCTGCTACTTGTGATTACTGTGAGCTCTTTTAAGCCCCAGCTCCCTTCAGGCCAAGGTTGGTCATTGTAGCTGTTTTCCGGTGAGACCGATCCTTGCTTCCTGAGATTTTGATATTCCTTGATTCCTGTGCTATAGTTAATCCTTGTTCCTTGATTCCCGAGCTATAGCTATTCATTTTGTCTGATTTAGCACGGCCTGCAGTGCTACCATTTTTCCCGAGTTGCTGAGCTATAGATATTCCCTGTACCTAAATTAGCACTGCCTGCAGTGCTACCTTGTTTCCTGCGTTCCCGAGCTATAGCTATTCCTTGTACCTAATTTAGCACTGCCTACAGTGCTACCTTGTTTCCTGAGTTCCTGAGCTATAGCTATTCCTTGCACCTGAATTAGCACCGCCTGCAGTGCTACCTTGTTTCCTGAGTTCCTGAGCTATAGTTATTCTTTGTTCCTGTTCCTGGGCTTCAGCTATTTCTTGTTCCTGATTTGCACTGCTTGCAGTGCTCTCTTGACTCCTTGATTCCTGAGCTGTAGCTCTTTCCTGTTTCCTTGAACCAGTACTGCCTGCAGTACTCTCTTGGCTCCTTGTTTCCTGAGCTGTAGCAATTTCCTGTTTCCTTGAACCAGTACAGCCTGCAGTGCTACCTTGAGCCCTGAAGCTTTAGTAATTCCCTGTCCCTGAACTAGCACTGCCTGCAGTGCTGCTTTGACTCCTGCAGCTTTAGTAATTCCGTATTCCTGAACCAGCACTGCCTGCAGTGCTACCTTGACCATTGAGTCTTAGCTCAATTCTTGTTCCTGCCCCAGCACTGCTTTCTATGCTACTTTGGTCTCTTGATTCCTGAACATGCACTATTCTAGTATACCCTTGTAGCCTCCCCTTCTGTATACCCTTTTCCAGTCCCTGCCTTTCTTCTCATTTCCTTGGTTCCAGTTATAGTTTGATGTCTTTCTATTCTGCTGTCTTGCTTCTGTTACCTTGTATGTTTGTTAACTGCATTCTGCCAAGTGTGCCCTGTGATGTCCTTCCTTTGCTGTTAAGCACTCCTCCTTGCTTGCTCCTTGTCTATTGTGCTTGTGTTTAGTTCTACCCCTTTTTCTGTTACTGTCTTGTGTGTTCCTGTTTGATAACCAGGATCCATGGGCACAGCTGACTACCTAGGTGGTGTTTCTTGTTCACTGTGAGTAGTGTCTTTGAGTTACAGTTATAACATCACCATAGGTATAAGCTCCACAGACCCTGCCTTTGCATAACATATCATATATGTCGGTATTTTCAGTTAGTATCTGTAACAGCAATTGTGGGTGAGGAACTTACTGAGCTTCAGTCTTACCGTGTGGAGCTCCTGAGTGCTTTTCCCCACGTTCCCTTTATTGTTAATGTTGTATTATATATATGTCTTGCAAGTCTGTCCTGGGTGTAGTTAGTCTGAATGCTAAATTGCCTTGTGAGTGCCCTTCCTTTCTGAGTCTTAGCCATCTTGTACAGGCTTCCCCTTTGGATCCCTTTTTCTCCTCTGACTCCTTGTGTGATCCTGGGCAGCGCTGTACTACTCTTTCTGTGCACGGTACATTTAATACCCAGTACCCAGTCCTACCTCAAGTCCCTGACTGTGTTCCCGACATAGTCCCGGACAGTCCCTGACACATCCATCACTGTTTTACACACTTATTGTGTCAGTCTAAGTGGGAAAGGTGCCCAGACGTTGGTACCATGAACATTGTGTCACTGGAACCAGGCTGTACCTGGCTGTTGAGCCCATATGTAGGCTAAACCAGTCCTGTGTTGTTTGTGTTCTGGTTAAGGGGTCCCTGCCTTGACACTTCGTGCTCGACTGTTCTTATTGGATTAGGGTCAAGACTGATTTTCATTTAGCTGGGTCCAAACTGAGGAGGGTGAACAACCTTTACAACAAAACTTTTACAACGCACTACCATTACAACGCGACCATTACAACGCAAACCATTACAACGCATTGCGCTCTGGGGCGCTCTAGGATAGGGAATAAGTTTAATTTACTATCCAACACCTTCCCTAGTGTCCACGGGGACTGGAGTTGGAATAGTAAATTAAACTTTTCACTATCTAGCGCCCCAAAGCGCTATGCGTTGTAAAGGTTTGCGATGTAAAAACCGCGTTGTATAGGCATGCGTGGTAAAAGTATGCGTTGTAACGTCATACATCCACTGAGGAGGCATAGTGTGCAAAATAACGATGTATTGGGATGCGGTCTGAGTGATTACCAGTGGCTGAGCTTAATTCATGCATTCCAAGTGAAACGGGTAGCCCCAGGTGTGGGTCCCTTTCACACTGTGTCACTAGAACCAAGCTGTACCTGTCTGATGAGCCCATAACTATGGCGAAAGAGGTCCTGGGTTGCTTGTGTTCTGGTTCAGGGAGGATCTGGCTTGGCAGTTTGAGCTGGACTGTTTTAATTGGAGCACGGTCAAGACTGATTTGCATATCACTGGGTCCAAACTGAGGTGGCATTATGTGCAGAATAACAATTCAAGTACCCATCCATCACTGTTTTGTATACTTACTATGTCGTCCTAAGTGGGACGGGTATGCCCAGAAATGGATCCTTTGCAGACTGTGTCACTGGAACCAAGCAGTACCCGGCAGATGAGCCCATAACTGAGGTGTAATCGGGTTGGGGAGGATTTGATTGGCAGTTTGGCCCTGATTGTTCCGATTGGAGAAGGGTCAATACTGATTTGCATATGGCTTGCTCCAAACTGAGGTGGCAGGGTGTGCAAAATAACAGTGGCTTGGGATGTGGCCCAAATGTTTACAAGTGGCTGATATTAGTTAAAGTATTCCACCCATCTCCGTTTTGTATACTTATTGTGTCCTCAGAACGATGATGGCATGCCTGATACATAATAGCATACAGAGATATTGATGGACAAGGTACTCTGGTACATTTATGGCACAGTACCCTATCTGCAAAACAGTAAATTGGCTAGGGACTGTTAACTAGTCCAACCATGAACCCAGAGTGCAGCACTTAAAGAAAGTGAGCGCCTGAGTGCCACCGCTGCATCTGTGTTCCTCTCATTTCCTGGGACAGACAAAGAGTGGGGCCAATATTCCTCTACATCTACTTTTGCACCTGTTTTCTTTGCCAATAAATGTTACTGAGAGAGAGCGTGTGAGGGCCTGTTAACTCATAGTAGCATCTCTACTCATTCACAAAGAATGAGCAGTGCAGATACATTTTGAATGCTTATGTACAGCCAAATTCTGCCACTGCTATTTTGCTTTGTTCTTTAGCTGGCAACACTGATACCAAGCTTGATGGTGCACGTGCCTCAACCTCTCCACTGCACTGCTAACTACAGATTGGGAGCATTAATGTGTGCTAAATAATACATTTAACTTAAAAGAAAATATTTAGATTTATTTGTAAATTTTAACAATATTAAGTAATAAATGTAATTTACAAATACATTAACATACATATATATGAAATGTAATATATATATTTACTTAAAAATAATTAATAGATAATAATTTTAATTAATTATAAAATGTTACAAATATATTAAAAATTATAAATAAATAAATAAATATATATATACACATTAATAAAAGAAGTTATATTATAAATTAAAATATTTAAATATTTAACATTTTTTAAACCGACATTTTAAACTACTTTGAGTGCAACAGTAGGGAAAGTGTTGCATAGCATAGGGGAAAAAATTACAATTCCCACTCCGGTGAGTGTAACAGTAGGGAAAGTGGTGGACAGCGGAGAGAAATAATTTACTATTCCCATTCCAATTAGTGCAACAGTAGGGAAAGTGTTGAATAGCAGAGAGGAATAATTTACTATTCCCACTCCAATGAGTGCAACAGTAGGGAAAGTGTTGGCTAGCAAATGGGAATAATTTACTATTCCCAATCCAATGAGTGTAACAGTAGGGAAAGTGTTCGATAGCGGAGGGGGAATAATTACTATTCCCACTCCAGCGAGTGCAACAGTAGGGAAAGTGTTGGATAGTGGAGGGGTAAAAATTACTATTCCCACTCAAGTGACTGCAACAGTAGGGAACGTGTTGGAAATCAAAGAGGAATAATTTACTATTCCCACTCCAATGAGTGCAACAGTAGGGAAAATGTTGGATAGCGGACAGGAAAAATGTACTATTCCCATTTCAACTAGTGCAACAGTAGGGAAAGTGTTAAATAGCGGCAGAGATACAAATACTATCCCCACTCCTGTGAGCGCAACAGTAGGGAAAGTGTTGGATAGCCGAGGGGTAGAAATAACTATTCCAACTCCAGTGAGTGCAACAGTAGGGAAAGTGTTGGATAGCGTAAGGGTAAAAATTACTTTTCCCACTCCAAGAAGTGCAACAGTAGGGAACCTGTTGGATAGTGGAAGGGTAAAAAATACTATTCCCACTCCAGTGAGTGCAACAATAGAGAAAGTGTTGGATAGTGTAGGGGTACAAATTACTATTCCCACTCCTGCAAATGCAGCAATAGGGAAAGTGTATGATATCAGAGGGGTAAAAATGACTATTCCCACTAAAGGAAATTCAAATTTAAAAACCAACTAAATATCAACTACAATACAAAATATAATAACACCCCCAAAAAGAAAAACATATATAAAAATATAAAAATTTACAAAACATAGAAAAATATTATAATAGAGAAAGAAATCTAAAAAAGATTTAAAAAAATAGTTTAACAAAAAATGACAAATACATATTTTGTAATGGAAATTAATTTTAATCCCCAAATATATTTATTACATAAATGTAATAGTTTTCCTATCCTATAACACCACACAATTTACAACACACATCTAAATAAAAAATAAGTGTACCTCCATAATTAACATAATTAATTATCAATTAAACAATTATTAATGATTTTAAAAAAACTCATTTAAACGGTACAAGTTAATGTACTAGCCAAACGATACAGCTATACAACCCAATCCCCAAACAAAAAAATATAAACAATTACCCAAAATATTTATATATTAATAAATTAATATTAATGAACAAGTAATGATTAATTTAAACTAAATTACTTTTAACGCCTACCCCAATAAGCACCAAAACACGCACCTAAAAGTATTTATACAATTTCAATAACTAATTTTACATTAATACATTAATATCAATTAACAACAAATCATTAATTAATTTAAAAAAAATTACTTCTCACCATTTACCACTATAAACCCCACAATTCACACATCACAATAATGACACAATTACCATATTTAAATTGTAATTAATTAATTAGCATTAATAAACAAATAATTATTAATTATAAATAAATGATTGCGATATTCTGCACTCGATATTAGTGCAAGTCGACATTTCCAACTCGATATTCTGACTCTTTAACGGGGACAGATGTGACTGCCCTCTCTGCTATCTTGTGGAGTAATCTCATGGTCAAGAGCGGCACCTGCATTTCCCCAGCGATGGAAAGAATGGCCCATGAGAGAGAGTCTGCATCCAGCACAGATGGTGCCATCCTTGCAAGGGTCCCCCTTCCCATGATGCTTGACAAAAGCCAGGTGTGCTCCACCCACCGAAGTGAGTTAAGCACAAATGTGTCTATATCACCAGACCCTGACCTTTGTGAATTAGTTAAGATATCATTCCAATCTATACCCTTATCACAAATTCAGAAAGAGCATACAAGAGCTTTAGCTGTGTTAAAAAATAACGGCTTGCAAATATTTAGAATACAGAATGGTGCTACAAAACTATATAATTATGTTCCCATATGATAAATAAATGTGTCCCGTCCCGTATATATATATATCTATATATCTATCTATATATATATATATATATATATATATATATATATATATATATATATATATATATATATATATATATATATATATATATATATGGGACCCGTGAGAAAGGAGTTGGGCTCCGAAACGCGTCGGGCAAGGATTTGCGGATGATTGAAAATAAATAACTTATCCACGCATATGAAGTTTGGGCTCGGTTCTTTTGTAAGAACAAACGAAGGATTTGTGTAATATATATATACATATATATATATATATATATATATATATATATATATATATATATTCAATGAAAAAACCATTGGTTTTAGGCCATATATAGTTAGGGATTTGCATTTACAAAACCTTATTTTACTCGCATAAAACCATTGAAATTCCATATATAGTTATAAGCGCTAACTATATATCGCGCACCCGCAATCCACTGCTGATGATGTCACATATTACATCATTCATGACATGGTTAGTGACATCACTGATGACATCACTGATGACATCTCAAATGACATCACTGATAAAATCACTGATAACATCTCATTTGACATGACTGATCACATCACTGATGATATCATTCATGTGATAATACCATGAACCTCTTCAGACTCTAATATAACCTTAGATACAATCAGTGTAAACAGACAGTCACAGACTGTCACTCATCCATGGAGTTACTCACACACCTAGTCAGTTATGCAAAAAATCAATCACACCTCCATTTTCTCAACTATACAGTTATACACACCTTACTTATTCAAACATATACTAACACATATTTACTTTACTCTCTTATACAATCCCTGATACATGTTCACAATGATCCATACAGCCACTCACACATTCACTGGCTCTTATGCACAGTTATTTATATATGTCAACTCTCACATGTACTGTGTTTTACATATGTACTTACTTTGACATGTAGCACTGAGATATCCATTCACTCACTAATACACTCATGCACAGTCAACCGCCCATACAGCTGTTTCCACATGCACTTTTGAACCCATACATATAGTGAATCAACTACTCACACATCTATATACAGAGTCACACACCTCCCAGCCACCCATACACACACACTCAGTTTCCCATACAAATACTTGGGCAACCAATCAATAACCCATATAGTTACTCATATAGCTACTGATCAACATATGCAGCAGTTTGTAGAACAACAGATATAATGATGCACAAATTAAAACAGTTTAGTCACTAACCCATGCACTCAGTGAGACACATTTAATCACTCACTCATACAGTCAGTCATGCACCTACTAAATCCTTCATCCAGACACTTATACATCCACTCATTCTTCAATATGTAAGACATATTTTAACTTTACAGAAACATACAGTCACTGGATGTTGTAATCAGTGATGTCATCAGTGATGTCATTTGAGATGTCATCAGTGATGTCATCAGTGATGTCACTAACCATGTCATGAATGATGTAATATGTGACATCATCAGCAGTGGATTGCGGGTGCACGATATATAGTTAGCGCTTATAACTATATATGGAATTTCAATGGTTTTATGCGAGTAAAATAAGGTTTTGTAAATGCAAATCCCTAACTATATATGGCCTAAAACCAATGGTTTTTTCATTGAATTTTCAAGGTTTTGTAAATGCAAATTCCTAACTATATATGGCCTAAAACCAATGGTTTTTTCATTGAATTTTCAAGGTTTTGTAAATGCAAATTCCTAACTATATATCCACTATAACCTATGGTTTTTTCTGTGAATTTCATTGGTTTTTTAATAGCAAATATGAAAAGCTTTAAAATGTCAAGTACGTGATAGATAAAAACATTTTCGTATTTATGCACGCTGATGTGCTTTGAACGCTGCCCCCCTCCCCTCTTTTCTCTTAGTAGTACTCTCTCTTTGCAGATAGTGAAGAGTAGTTAACGCAGGCCTTTACCCCCGTTGTAATCCGTCCTGCCTGCTTGTCTCTCCATTTGATTGATTTCATGAGGGCTGCAAGACAGCTCGGCTCCGTCACCCATCCCGCCCAAAATAACGACAAACCCTATGCAAATATTAAAAATATAGACAACACACCAGCAAAGAAACAGGGTAAAACATTTTATTAAATAACTATTTACATAACGTTGGTTTATAAGATGATGTCAGTAGTGGACCGATGTGTGAATAGGTCGGAAGCAGCACAAGGCGCCAAGATCCGGATGGAAAGTCCTGGATATTGGGTGCCATAGTTCAGAGTTCTGAGTTTGAGCCTTTTTCAATGCCTGTGCTTTGTTGTTTCCCCTCCATCAAAAACAAAAAAAATATATAAAACTGTGCAAAAATACAAAAAAAACAAAAAATGTTTACAAAAGCAGTGCTTGTAAGACTGTCTGAAGCTTATTTCCACCTACTGCAGCTTCACTATTCTCAAAGTAAGTGAGGGTCGTTTGTGGACCTGACTGCATTTGAAAACAATGTTATATGGTACCTCCCTAAACCGCTTGACGGAGGCCCCCGAGGGGCGGTGTGATGACACGGACTCGGAGAAGACGCTTGGCTCCGACCCCCTCCCCAAGTCTTATAGCACTGGTGTAGCCTGAGATCGCCCCCGACATAGGCGGCCGGCTCCCGGGGTCCGGCGGAACTTTTTGCCTTTTGATGACTCTTCTATTCTGGACTTTGTCCCACAATCTGTTTGACCTGAAGACACGCTGTAGTGGGGCGCCCCTTTACCGTTTTAGTTGCCATTCCGCCCGCTTTTGCTACACTGTGCCTCTTCCGCCATTCAGCTGTTTACCGCCCGCTCTTGCGACTACAGCGTCTCGCTCACCATGTAGTTAAGTTGCTCCCGCTCTTGCGGTGCAGCGATAGGCGGCTGCCACAGGACTCTCAAAATGGCGGCCGGCTCTTCGGTTTTGGGCCTGGTCCACTAAAATGGCCCTGGGACACCTTGGAACTCGGACGCTTCCCTGATAGGGCTTGGGTCCCATTCTCGAAAGCGTCCCCTCAGCCGTGAAGATTCTACAAAAGTCTTGGGGGCCCCCGACTCCCGCAGGCTTCTGGTGGGGAGCGGCTGCCATGATTGCTCGTGGAATGGCCACGACGGAGCTACGAGATGGTAGTGCTCTCATGCTGACGCCAGCTTTAGTCTGAAACATCCAGAAACACTGTAGACTACCAATTCGATCAGTTCCGGTAGCGCCCCAACATGACCCGGAAGAGAAGAACTTGCCCTCCCCTCTTTGACTGATGGTTCTTGTTGCCTGTCCCCTCTGTTGTCATTTAACAGAACTTTTTGGACTGCTGAAAGGGGTTGTGTTCCGAACGCTGGTTGGTGGAGACATTTTGACTATATTCTTGACCTACGTTGTCGCGTAATGCGTTATATGACACGCCGCGTTAGCGCACCCGGAAGTGATCCGGGGCGCGGCGCGCAGCGCGTAACGTAAGCATAACAGGTCATGTGACTTGTTAATAAAACTTTTCATTGGTTCATTTTACTTTTGTTATTTTAATGATGAAAAGCTTGGTCATATGACCTAAAAATTACGCTTTTTATTTTTTTCGAACATTATTTTTTTTAAAACATATATGTTATAATATTCCAGGCTAATGTACTTTCCCGGAAAATTTACAACTGTCCTGCAAGTAAAATATATTCCTTTTTCGAGAAAAAGGGCGTTTCTTCGTTCCATGACGGAGCCGTTGAGTAAAAGAGACTGGGCCTGCTGTCTTAGTCGCCGATACGCCTGATTATCAGATTCTTATCGATCACTTTATGTTGTAGGAGTGGAAAACACAACTGCCCTTGACCATTTATCTTTACTACGTTCCTAAATATTATACCTTTTATCCGTCATGTAATTGGACTGCTTTATTTCACTTGCCTTTTACTGATTCGAAAACAGTGACTAAAAGTAAAAACGTTACCAATGTAAATACTACTACCGTGTTTGATTTAAAAACCTTTATTGTGAAAATGTCAGTATAAAAATACGGGCCTATAACCACCTGGGCCGGCCACGGAGCAAACTGAAATCGTATATGATGAGGAGACATTTACACTGTAGAGGAACGTAACGAGCGGGCCATTAGGTTGCAAGAACTAAGGTGTCTAACAGTTGCGGAATCGGTGGACGTACATTTTGTAATTAAAATAAGACAGGGCCACTTACAATAAAATTTTCTAGATATACATTTGCGGGCAAGGAGTTACGAGTCCCATTTATACCGGCGCCATTTTGGGCGAGGCCGAGCAGGTCCAAGATATAGTCAAAATGTCTCCACCAACAATCGGCCAGACCAGAACCCCTTTCGGCCCTTTATGCTACAAGATGGTGTCTTCCATTCAGAAAATATTGTTGGCAGCATTTTGAAAGGAAAGATAAACAGCCGTTCTCCTAGTGAGTCTCACATTGTTACATTTAGGAAGAATGTTGAAGAGTAATATGTGGAAAATCTGAAGCCATTTTTCTACAAACTCTCAATCAGCCTAAGTCATGGGCGATCTTTGTCCACACCAGGGCAATAGTGAAGCTGCAGCAGGTGCAAAAGAGCTTCAGACAGTCTTACAAGCACTGCTTTTCTAAACATTTTTTTGTATTTTTCCACAGTTTTATATATTTTTTTTGTTTTTGATGGAGGGGAAACAACAAAAAACAGGCATTGAAAAAAGCTCAACAGTGCAGGGCGCCTTGTGCTGCTTCCGACTTATTCACACATCGGTCCACTACTGACATCACCTCATAAGCCAACGGGGCACCCCACACTGACTTTCGGCGCAGCATTGTAGGATGGCCACACCAGTGCGGCAACTTGCTGGACACCACCTCGGTGCCATCCGGATCTCGGAGCGTTCGAGTCACTGTACCGCAAGAGTGACCGGAACTCAGCTGGTCACGCCGTCTTTCGGCGCAGCATTGTAGGATGGCCACACCAGTGCGGCAACTTGCTGGACACAACCTCGATGCCATCCGGATCTCGGCGCGTTCGACTCACTGTACCGCAAGAGTGACCGGAACTCAGCTGGACACGCCGTCTTTCGGCGCAGCATTGTAGGATGGCCACACCACTGCAGCAATTTGCTGGACACCACCTTGGGCAACAGTGAAGCTGCAGCAGGTGCAAATAAGCTTCAGATAGTCTTACAAGCACTGCTCAGAACTCTCAACTATGGCACTCAATATCCAGGACTTGCCATTCGGATCTTGGCGCCTTGTGCTGGTTCCGACCTATTCACACATCGGTCCACTACTGACATCACCTCATAAGCCAACGGGGCACCCCACGCCGACTTTCGGCACAGCATTGTAGGATGGCCACACCAGTGCGGCAACTTGCTGGACACAACCTCGGTGCCATCCGGATCTCAGCACGTTCGACTCACTGTACCGCAAGAGTGACCGGAACTCAGCTGGACACGCCGTCTTTCGGCGCAGCATTGTAGGATGGCCACACCAGTGCGGCAATTTGCTTGACACCACCTCGGTGCCATCCGGATCTCAGCGCGTTGTGCTGCCTTCGGCCTATTCGCACATTGGTCCGCTACTGACGCCGCCTCACGTGCCAACGGATTTTCTACGCTTTTTGTAGCCCTATGCCGCATAACAGGTCATGTGACTTGTTTATAAAACTTTTCATTGGATCATTTTACTTTTGGTTTCCTAAAGATGGAAGGCTTGGTCATATGACCGAAAAATAACACTTTTCATTGGTTTAGAACATTTTTTTTTCCCAAACGATGAAAGCCCCACCTTGTTTCTGGATCATTCAGACTGAAGCTGGCGTCAGCATGAGAGCACCACCATCTCGTGGCTCCGTCGTGGTCATTCCGCGAGCAATCATGGCAGCCGCTCCCCACCGGAAGCCTGCGGGAGTCGGGGGCCCCCAAGACTTTTGTAGAATCTTCACGGCTGAGGGGACGCTTTTCGAGAATGGAGCCCAAGCCCTAGCAGGCAAGCGTCCGAGTTCCAAGGTGTCCCAGGGCCATTTCAGTGGACCAGGCCCAAAACCGAAGAGCCGTCCGCCATTTTAAGAGTCATGTGGCAGGCGCCTATCGCTGCACTGCAAGAGTGGGAGCAACTCAACAACATGGTGAGCGAGACGCTGTAGCCGCAAGAGCGGGCGCAACTCAGCTGGATGGCCGCCACCTGGGGAGGCCCGTTCACGCTGCCTCCCCCACGCCCCCCCCCCCGGGCCGCCGCACGCCAATTTTCGGAGCAGCATTGTAGGATACCAAAACCAGTGCGGCAGTTTACTGGACATCACCTGGGTGCCTGTCGTACATGTTGTGTCAGCCATGGGACACTGGACACAGTGCCATCAACATCTCAACGCGTTCTGCTGCCTTGGGACTATTCGCACAACAGACCGCTACTGACGAGGCCTCCCCCCGCACCACCCGGGACGCCCCACGCTGTTTTTCTGTGCTGCATTGTAGGATCCCAAAACCAGTGCGGCACCCAGGCGACATCACCTGGGTGCCGTCCAGAACTCTGCACGTTGTGCTGCCTTGAGACTATTCGCACAAAAGACAGCTTCTAACCATTGTTGCTTTTTGGGTTGAAAAATGTTTAAATGTTTTTAGTTTTTGTTCCGTTCATTATAGTTAAAAGTTAATAAAGTTTTATAATCTTACTTTGTTGGAGTGTTATCTATTTTTTTAAAAACGGGTGAATGGGGCCTTGAATCGGGTTATTGTCATGTGTGGGCTTTGGAAGTGTGCTGCTGCAGGATCGGAGATTTCAAACTCAAATGCACGTTCTTTTTCTTACCTTTCCGAAGCATGGAGCGCAATAGCAGGCAGAGAAAGGGTGATGCATGTGTTGAACACTACCTGACCTGGCAAGTTGCTGGCAGTGCCCCCCCGCCCGCTCCTGAAAGAGAGCACACACACACTGCCGCCCCGAGTCCTTCACAAATCTTTAAAAGACCATGCGCTTGTTCATGAGGCTTAAATGGTTTATCACCTCTTCTAGAACCCCTGCATCGACCCTCTGACGTTTCCTGGAAAAATTACCATGTAACACAATACCAAGCCCTGTCAGCTGAAACCCCCAAGGAATCGCGGGGCATATTATCAAGAGGGTTTATCTCCGCTTTTTTGGCTTTAAAAGCCATGAAAGCGGAGATAAAATTATCTCCCTATTACCAAGCTGTCGCTAACACCAGTTAGTGACAGCTAAAAGGAGATAGCGACCATCTTGGGCCCCGCTTTGCATGTCAGTGATACTTATCACTAATGACATGCAAAGTGGCGTGCCAAGATGTTAGCGACTGGAAACAGTCCCTAACATCGCTATCTCCTATTACCAACTTTTGGAGATATTCGCGCTAAGCGCGAATATCTCCAAAATCTAACACCTGCCCTGAGCAGTTCTTAGCCATGTTATCCAATGGGAGGTGGATAACATGGCTAAGAGCATTTTCTCGATAATACATGAATATCGCTGACTTTTCTGCGATAATAGCAAGGTTTATCTGCGATAAAAATCGCCGATGTGCGGCGATAATTTTTGTCTCTAAACAAGTTAGAGACAAAAATTATTGCTAGTTGTTCGTAATATGCCCCCGGGTTTTTGCTTGCAGAAATCGGGAGGCGGGAGACTAGCACTGAAATCAGTAGTCTCACGCCTGAATCGGGAGGGTTGGCATGTCTGAATTCTCTACAGCTGGGGCCATAAACTACATCCGCAGGGGTAGGTGATAGCCTGGGACCAGCCTGGCATCTAAAATGGCTGCCGTGCACGACAAAATTGTGGCATTGGAAAAAAGGCAAGATGGCGCAGCCGCTGGAAGAGATGTATCAACATATATCAGCCTCCTCAGCTACCCTCAGGAAACATAGGGGATTAGGATACGTCTCCCGCACCCCCTTATACCTAGTAATTTAATTAACGAAGCACAAAATGGCGAATTCCCGTTTCGCTACCAGTTTGCGGCCCAGTTCGCGGCCCGTGAAGCGCTTCTACCGTGAAAAAGCATTTTTTTTTTCTTTTCCCCACGGGACCCTTTAATAACCCCAACAACATTCCTAGGGGGTCAAGAAGGGGGATACCTTGCCCCCTTTCATTGAATTCCCCCTTCGTTTTTCACCTCTTCTTCTCTCTCGATCCTACCGAGAGACAAGATGGCGGCCGCTCCGGACTGTCACGCAGCAAAAAAAAAAGAAGCTCACGCACAGCCGCTGGAAGAGATGTATCAACATATATCAGCCTCCTCAGCCACCCTCAGGAAACATAGGGGATTAGGATACGTCTCCCGCACCCCCTTATACCTAGTAATTTAATTAACGAAGCACAAAATGGCGAATTCCCGTTTCGCCACCAGTTTGCGGCCCAGTTCGCGGCCCGTGAAGCGCTTCTACCGTGAAAAATCATTTTTTTTTTATTTTCCCCACGGGACCCTTTAATAACCCCAACAACATTCCTAGGGGGTCAAGAGGGGTATACCTTGCCCCCTTTCAATAAATTCCCCCTTCGTTTTTCACCTCTTCTTCTCTCTCGATCCTACCGAGAGATAAGATGGCGGCCGCTCCGGACTGTTTAGAATGTTGACAGACACCGGAGAGCCAATCAGCTTTCTGTTATCCAATGGAAGGTGGATAACATGGCTAAGAGCATTTGCTGGATAATGCATGAATATCGCAGACTTTTCAGCGATATTCATGCATTGTGGCCAATGTGCGGCGATAATTTTTGTCTCTAAACAATTAAAACGAAGCACAAAATGGCGAATTCCCGTTTCGCTACCAGTTTGCGGCCCAGTTCGCGGCCCGTGAAGCGCTTCTACCGTGAAAAATCATTTTTTTTTTATTTTCCCCACGGGACCCTTTAATAACCCCAACAACAATCCTAGGGGGTCAAGAGGGGTATACCTTGCCCCCTTTCATTAAATTCCCCCTTCGTTTTTCACCTCTTCTTCTCTCTCGATCCTACCGAGAGATAAGATGGCGGCCGCTCCAGACTGTTTAGAATGTTGACAGACACCGGAGAGCCAATCAGCTTTCTGCGCGCAAAGTTCCGTTTCGCGAAAAGTAAGCGGACCGGATCGCTGCCCGGAGCGCTGTTACAGATATATATCTTGTTTTGAACGTTAATTTCTCAAAAACTACTGGAGCACATATATTGAGACCTAGCAAAGGCACATCGGGCTAACAGTCCCTACAATTTTGCCAAGTTTCGTGAAAATCCATTCAGCCGTTCGGGCTAAAAGTGAGGCCAAACGCCCTATGGAAATTAACATGGGAAAAACGCGTTTTGGGACCCCCTTTTTTCTTGGCCCCCCCTTGACGACCCCCCCCCAAATTTCCAGGAGCTGCTCAGAAACAAAATGTGCCATTTTTCTGAAAATTTCAGCCGATTCCGTCCACAAACGCCAAAGTTATTAGACATAGAATTTTCAAAAATGCCATTGTTGCGTGCTTATCTAGGTTCCTGATCGATACTGTGACCTTATGCCCCTATTCGGCTATAAATCCATTTATTCCCTATATTGGCATAACCGTTCAAGTGCGATTTTCTGAAAAGTCATCTCTGGCCTCACACGAACAGAGCCACATTCCAGCATGACTCTCTGCTACTTCCTTTGCGACCAATTAGTGCAATGACAGAGCAGCAGTCACTATCTGATATTCCTAGATAACACTCTGAGTTCTTCAACAAGATAAAAACTTAGCAAACCTGGAAATCCCCGCTTGCTATGTTTTGATTAGTAATGGAACTCTAATGAGCAACTGATAACTGTCACTTCCTAGTGACATCTTTAATTGACGTCTTATGTCCAGCAAACTTGCGTCAAACCCGGCACCTGTCAGGTATAAATATTACCAACGTTGCCTTAAGCAATGTGAGCTGTGAGAGATACCAACTGCGAGTTCGTTGTCTGTCGCTGCAGCCTGCTATCCTGTGGTGGTGAAGCTACTGATTACCATTATCGCCGCTACAGCGCGACCTATGGTGCAGTACGCTTGAGGAGCCGTGCAGCCGTCCTCTGCGAAGACATCCAGCCCAGCTGCCCGCGGACGCTGTCACCCCTCCTTCCTCGACGCGCTGAAGAGAGAAGCCGCTGCCTTTCTCGTGCAGAGAAATCCAGTCCCGGCGCTTCCAGTTTACCCTCGCAGGTGACTGGGATATCGAGAGAGACCCCTGAAGGAGATACCAATCCTCCATCATTCTATTCAGAGGTATGGTGTTGACTAAACCCTTAGACGAGAATTCTTGAAACAAACCTTGGCAAAACCAACTTAACTTAAAGCTACTTACTTACTCCCCTTTCATGTGTTAGGCTTAGGTCAGGCACACTGGGGTAGGCTTAGTTAGAAGCACCAGTTGAGTATGTTAGCCTAATGTATATATGACTGTATATATGTTTTATTACTTTTAAACCATTGTATGGCTAAGAAACCATATCAATGCTTTTACAGTTCTATTTCGCAATACTTATCTTACTGTACGTACTTTTCATAATAACAG
The DNA here is from genome assembly GCF_964263255.1 of Lissotriton vulgaris. Classification (NCBI taxonomy): domain Eukaryota; kingdom Metazoa; phylum Chordata; class Amphibia; order Caudata; family Salamandridae; genus Lissotriton; species Lissotriton vulgaris. Next base: position 88,332 of record NW_028247439.1, on the reverse strand, counting down.
TTATTGCAATTGTGGCAATACATTTCTCTTGTACGAGAAGAAAGACTGTTCAATAAATGTTAACCCTTTATTGATAAACGCCCGTCTCTCTATTCTCTACATACTGTGAAAGTAAACTGCACTAGACTGACTGAGTGAAATCTATGTCTATTGTTTCACACGACCCTAGAGATCGACTCTTGATCTGAGGAGCAAAGTTGTCATGTTGCACGGTTGTTGGAAAACTGAATCCCTTCTTGTCTGTGCCAAGGAAGCTGATCACCTCCTATGCAGAGAAGAAAGTTTCCAGTGACCTCTGAGCTAGTTGGTAACACAACCCAATTAAGTTTAGCATAGTCAGTGGAGGCCTGGAATATAAGCAGTTCCACGTCGATACTACTGTTTATGTTATTCCAATGCGCAGGGCCTAGTGGGAAACTAGGAACTACACTACACCATAGGGAAAAAATCCTAACTATATATACCTACTGGCGACCGCCAGTAGGTTATATATATATATATATATATATATATATATATATATATATATATATATATATATATATATATATATATATATATATATATATATATATATATATATATATATATATATATATTACCTACTGGCGATAGCCAGTAGGTATATATAGTTAGGATTTTTTCTCTATGGAACTTTTGAAAATTCTATGCCTAATAACTTTGGCGTTTGTGGACGGAATTGGCTGAAATTTTCCGGAAAATGGCACATTTTGTTTCTGAGCAGCTCCTGGAAATTTGGGGGGGGGTTCGTCAAGGGGGGGCCGAGAAAAAAGGGGGGTCCCAAAACGCGTTTTTCCCATGTTAATTTCCATAGGGCGGTTGGCCTCACTTTTAGCCCGAACGGCTGAATGGATTTCCACGAAACTTGGCAAAATTGTAGGGACTGTTAGCCCGATGTGCCTTTGCTAGGTCTCAATATATGTGCTTCAGTGGATTTTGAGAAATTAACGTTTAAAACAAGATATATATCTGTAACAGCGCTCCGGGTAGCGCTCCGGTTAGCGAACTTTTCGCGTATCGGAACTTTGCGAAGCGAAGCTGATTGGCTCTCCGGTATCTGTCAACATTCTAAACAGTCCGGAGCGGCCGCCATCTTGTCTCTCGGTAGGATCGAGAGATAAGAGGAGGCCAAAACAAAGGGGGAAATGAAGGAAAGGGGGCAAGGTAGACCCCTTCTGACCCCCTAGGATTGATGAGGGGGATATTATAGAGCCACGCGGGCCCCCCAAAAAAAAAAAAATAATCAGATTTTTTTCGCCGTAGAGACGCGTCTTGGTAAGCGAACCGGGCAGCTAACCGGGAAGCTAACCGGCAGTGTAACGGGAGTCTGAGGAGTAGCTGATTGGCTGTCAACATTGTAAACAGTCCGGAGCGGCCGCCATCTTGTCTCTCGGTAGGATCGAGAGACAAGAGGAGACCAAAACAAAGGGGGAAATGAAGGAAAGAGGGCAAGGTAGACCCCTTCTGACCCCATAGGATTGATGAGGGGGATATTATAAAGCCACGTGGGGCCAAAAAAAAAAAAATTGCGATTTTTCGCGGTAAAGGTGCTTCCTGGTACGTTAACCGGGCAGCTAACCGGCAGCGTAACGGGAGTCCGACATATTGTGTTTTTTGAACGTTTGTGATATGTGCACGTGTGGATTTTGTCTAATTAAGGTTAAAAAAAAATATATATATCTTTAAGCGTGTTCTGGCGCGCTTACGTTTTGGGTTTGGTTTGCGCTGCAGAGACGATACGTCACGGTTATGCGATGCATCATGATGCGTCTCACGGGCTACGTGATACGTCACTTAATAAAGAATATATTTTACAGCTATAGATATTAGCTTTTAAAAAACCAATGAAATTCACAGAAAAAACCATAGGTTATAGACCATATATAGTTAGGAATTTGCATTTACAAAACCTTGAAAATTCACTGAAAAAACCATAGGTTATAGACCATATATAGTTAGGGATTAGCATTTAAAAAACCTTATTTTATTTGCACAAAACCATTGAAATTCCATATATAGTTAGTTGCACTAACTATATATCGCGGACCCGCAATCCACTGCTAATGATGTCACATATTACATCATTCATGACATGGTCAGTGACATCACTGATGACATCACTGATGACATCTCAAATGACATCACTGATGACATCACTGATGACATCTCAAATGACATCACTGATGACATCACTGACATCTCATTTGACATTACTGATTACATCACTGATGATATCATTTATGTGATAATACATCTTCAGACTCTAATATAACCTTAGATACACTCAGTGTAAACAGGCACTCACAGACTGTCACACATCCATGGAGTTACTCACACACCTAGTCAGTCATGCAAAGAATCAATCACATCTCCATTTCCTCAACTATACAGTTATACACACCTTACTTATTCAAACATATAGTAACACATATTTACTCTCTTATACAATCCTTGATACAAGTTCACAATGATTCATACAGCCACTCACACATTCACTGGCTCTTATGTTCAGTTATTTATATATGTCAACTCTCACATGGAGTGTGTTTTACATATGTACTTACTTTGACATGTAGCACTGAGATATCCATTCACTCACCAATATACTCATGCACACAGTCAACTGTCCATACAGCTGTTTCTACGTGCACTTTTGAACCCTGACACCTAGGGAATCAACTGCTCACACATCTATGCACAGAGTTATACACCTCCCAGCCACCCACACACATACTCAGTCTCCCATACAAATACTTGGGCAACCATTCAATAACCCATATAGTTACTGATATAGCTACTGATTTAAACATGCAGCAGTTTACAGAACAACATAAATAATGATTGCCAAATTAAGACACTTTAATCACTAACCCATACACTCAGTGAGACACATTTAATCATTCTCCCATACAGTCAGTCATGCACCTACTAAATCCTTCATCCAGACACTTATACATCCACTCATTCTTCAATATGTAAGACATATTTTAACTTTACAGAAACATACAGTCACTGGGTGATGTCATCAGTGATGTCATCAGTGATGTCATTTGAGATGTCATCAGTGATGTCATCAGTGATGTCACTGACCATGTCATGAATGATGTAATATGTGACATCATTAGCAGTGGATTGCGGGTCCGCGATATATAGTTAGTGCAACTAACTATATATGGAATTTCAATGGTTTTGTGCAAATAAAATAAGGTTTTTTAAATGCTAATCCCTAACTATATATGGTCTATAACCTATGGTTTTTTCAGTGAATTTTCAAGGTTTTGTAAATGCGAATTCCTAACTATATATGGTCTATAACCTATGGTTTTTTCTGTGATATATATATATATATATATATATATATATATATATATATATATATATATATATATATATATATATATATATATATATATATATATATATATATTTACAAAATTCACTTACCTGTGCAATACTTACACTTTCATTGTAAATGTATCCGGGGAAAAGTCCTAGCTGTTGTAAAAGTCTGCGTGGTAAAGGGATGCGTGATAGACGCATGCATTTTGAAACCTGCATGGTAAAGTATGCGTGGTCCCGGCCACATTGTGAAGGCTGCTTCCCATGTTAAACCTGCGATCACCCATGGGGCCAGTTACAGCATTATATCCGGCATTCACGGTGGATGTAAAACACTAATGGGACAAAGTGAGCAAGGAGAAATCACTATCAAGATGAAAGTCGAGGAGGTCTGGACAGTTTATAGACTGTTGTATATACATACACAAGCTTCTGTATCCTCCCCAGATTCCCTGAAGAAATATGCAGGTTGAGTTATCTAATGATTATGCAAAACAATGTAAGACACTGTGTGATATTTAAATGGCGCAACAGATTAAATTAAGGTCTAATGTTTGGGCACTATGCTCTAAAATATTGTGTTGAAACTTGGATAGTCCGAACTGTATTTATTGAGGGCTTGCTCAGACCTCTCCAATGGGGCTCAGACCTGTATCATGCCATATTAAACGTTAAGACTGTCATGCCTTTTGTGCAGATGGATGCTTGTATAATTGTAGGTTTTCTGTAATGCAACTTATATATTTCTAATATTCTTTCCCTTTTGGGGAAATCCTGTGCTGCCACAATAATTTCTAATTTTCTCCTATTACCTGTTGCAATGGGAACACAGTGTTATCTGTAAATATTTCTCATTCTTGTAAATCACCTGATGCTCCCACATACTATGCCCAGATCCTATATTTTTGGGGGAGTCAGAGTAGTGTACATTGAATCCATTACAGGGCATAAACTAACCCCGTATCCTATCAGCTTTGTTGCTTCAGGTTGAAAGATTCCTGATCTGTGAGGTCATAACATAGGATTCAAGCCAGGGCACATTAGGCAGAATACATTTGATGATAACAGCTATTGTGATCTGTGCTCCCACACATCAGTATTGTTCGGGTGAGCATACTACCTGTCCAGATACTCTCTTATGCCGACCTCAAGCCTATTGACATTATTTGACTTTACAATCTTTCTTGTTTCTAACTTTATGCATTTTCGTTGGCTATGGTATGTATTCTATTGTATGATATTGACTTTGCTTCTACCATATTATCCGTTATCATTGCTCTATGTATTCGCTCCAATGTGCGACTTGCTTATGTCCTCCTGGGTTTTCTTTGAGATAACTTGGCTGCTCGATTATCACGACAACAGGATACACTATTTCTATTTAATTATATTATGCTTCTCAACTTCTAGGTCTGGGACGATTTATTTTTTGTGCCTACCATCAATCTTCTATTTACAGTGTTCCATTCATCCATCGAGGTTAGATTATTTTTTTTGTTTTTTTTTGTTTTTTGTTTTTTCTTTTTTTTTTGTCCTCATCTGCCTTCCCCTCTGACGGAAGATACCAACCACCTTGCACGGCCTTACTGGCGTGATATGTGTTAGTGGCGGGAGATATGTGTCGAGAAAGAAAAAGCCAGTTAGGGGAGCATTCTTTTGACTCCATCTAGGTATGTTTCAACCTGCCGGACCTTGTTCGAAACTGTCCTAGCCCTTGGTCCAAAACAGTAAAGATGGCATAATCATCGGACCCGGGAGAAAAAAAAAAAGAAAAAAAAACCCGGATCATCTCCAGTTGGTCAGGAGATCCCAAAATGCTAGCTTTCTCTTATTTACAGATCTCATTAGGTCTCTTTTGGATATCTCATATAATGAAGTAAGCCATGAACAGTGTAGAGGAGGTGTCTTCTCTACCCATTGGATGCAAATCTGTCTTCTCGCCATCAAAATTGCATAGAAAAGAAATGATTTTTCCTTGCCTGTGATATTGTCTTCTGTTCCAAAGATGACAAGTGGGAGAGTTATTGACAAGGAAGTGTTTAGTATGGAATTTAAAGTGTTTTTCACGTCTTCCCAGAATTTGGTTATATTAGGGCATTCTAGAAACATATGTGTGTCACATGCGTCTGCTAAGTTGCATTTATTACATTTTTTGTCTGTTTGATATTTAGACAATTTCCGCGGTGTTAAATATGCCCTATGTACAGAGAAAATGTGATTTCGTACAAGCCAAGAGGGCTTTACGATGCTGCGTAAAATCTCAAAAGAGTTTATCCACCTCTCCTCGCATGGAATCCCAATTTCGGTCCCCCATAACTCATCCGGGAGTTTAAACTCCCCTTCGCTTTCTTCCAACAGAAGCCAGTACCATCTAGCTACTTCTTTTCCTCCAGTTGGACGTTCTACTAATTGTTGTTCCATTTCACTTATTTTTCCAATGTTACTGTCTTTACAGATTTCAGATCTTGCCCAACTATCCATTTGAATATATTTGAATCTAGAAAGCCCTGGGCCAACTTGCTCATATAACTCATCCCAAGTTATAAGTTTTTTATCTTTAAGTAGGTGGCCCCATTTACAGATGCCTGCTTGTTCAATTACATTGGACAAGTTATCTTTCAAGCATAGTGGTAACCCGGGAGAGTCCCAAATTGGTGCGTAGTGTGAATAGTAAGATAGTCTCAGTTTTTTCCTGATGTTAAACCAATTTTTGGCCCATGAATGTAGTGTTTTCAGTTTTATATTTTTGAAGAATGTTTGACTACCAAATTTAAACATAAAGCCATCTGCTGCAAGATTTGTCTCCTTTAGCATGGCTCCATACATGGATGTACTAGGTAGATTAGATGGCATTTTAAGAAGCATTCTAGAATAGGACATCTGAAAGGCCCATGAATAGAACATTAGGTCCGGTAGTGCAAGGCCCCCTTTTTCTCTTCTTCTTCTGAGCTTCTTCCATGATATTCTTGTAGTCTTGTAGTTCCATATAAATGAGTTGATTTCTCTTTGACATTTTTCCAACATTTTGGTGTTCATAGTTATTGGGATAGTGTTAAAAATAAAGGTGAATTTTGGGAGAATACACATTTTGACTAAGTTAACCCTTCCTGTTATAGAGAGAGGCAGGTGTGTCCAAGATTTCATAAGTCTTTTGCTTTCACTGTGTATTCTTTCCAAATTAGTTTGAGCAAGGGTGCCGACATCTTGAGTTATTTTGATTCCCAAATATCGCATTGAGGATGAGATATTAATCACGAGATCTAAATTGGGTAGGTTCCATGCCATGATCTCACTTTTGCTCGAATTTATGTCGTACCCTGAGACTTGGCCAAATTCTACAGCACGTTGTATAACCACTGGGTATGCCTTGACTGGATCAGCTGTAAACACTAGTATGTCGTCTGCATACAGTGCTACCCGTCTTTCCCAGTCTCCGAAACAGAAGGGTGAAATGTCCACCTCTTCCCTTAACACCTGGGCAAAAGGCTCGATGTATAAGTCGAATAGGAGAGGGGAAAGCGGGCAGCCCTGCCTTGTACCTCTTGTAATATTAAATGCTTCAGTCAAGGACCCATTAACCAGCAACCTAGCTGACGGAGAGTTATATAGCTGTTTAATCATTCTGCAGAACACTTCGCCACAGTTAAATTTTTTTAGGACATCATTTAGATAGAGCCAGTTAACTCTGTCAAACGCCTTAGTTGCGTCTAGAGTCAGGGTAGCCAGAGGGAGAGAAAAAGCGGTGGCAATATCTATAGCCCCTATTAGCTCACGGGTTAGCTCAGCTAATTGTCGCCCCTTAATAAATCCTTTCTGATCTTGATGGATTACAGTACCAATAACGCTAGCCAGTCTTGTGGCGATTATAGTTGTAAAATTTTTATAGTCGTTGTTAAGTAACGATATTGGTCTGTATGACCCACACTCTAATGGGGATTTCCCTGGTTTGGGAATGAGAACAATTGTGGCTTCGCCCCAAGATTTAGGCATAGGCTGTTCTTCCAATAGAATGCCATTAAAGAGTTCAATTAATATTGGTATAATGACGTTCTCAAGTGTTTTGTAGATCTCTCCCGGCAACCCATCCGGGCCTGCCGCTTTGCCTTTCTTGATTTGACTGATAGCTTTTTTCACCTCCTCTTGTGTGATGACTGATTCTAGTGATTTGCTCTGGGTCGTCGAGAAATTTGGTAATGTAATGGCTTCCAACCAACTATCTCTTGCGTTTGAATCATTGGGGAGATCCTCTTTGTAGATGAGCTGAAAAAATTCAAGAAATGCTCTTTCTATCTCAGGACTGGTAGTTCTTGTCTCAGACTCACCTTCTATCTTAATTTCCCTGATGTAGTTTAGGGCTTTATCAGATTTGATTTTCCAAGCCAGAATTTTTCCAGCACTTTCTCCAAACTCAAATTGGGAAGATTTACTCGCTTCCCACCTTCTATTTATTCTCTCCTGCAGTATTTGTTCTAATTCTGCTTTCAACTCAGCCATTTGTTCTTGTTCTTCAGCTGTACTTGAGGGTGAGGATGTTTTTGACTCTAAGGTTTTCATGCCTTTTTCTATTCTATTTATCTTGTCAAAGTATAGCTTTCGTCTATATGAAGCTCTGTTAGTTATTTGTCCTCTCAGAAACGTTTTGAATGTCTCCCAGATGATTGTTGGGGTGGCTGAGTTTCTATTTAAGTCGAAGAAGGTTATAGACTCCTTAATTAGGAAGTTGATTTCCTCTTCTTCAAGTAGGAGTGTCCTGTCAAAGGACCATGAAGGGTGTTTGATGGAGGTTTCAGCCTTAAGAGTAAACTCTAATGCCGAATGATCTGACAGATGAGATGGAAGGTATTCTATTGATTCTAGAGTATCTTTTAGACAGTAACTAAAAAAGGCATAGTCTATTCTAGATTTGTGTTTAAACCTGCTGTTCTTATAGGACACCCCAATCTTCTTACCCGCTTTTTCTCTCCAAAGATCAGCCAGACCCATGTGTGCCATAATTGCTTTTAATGTTTCCCTAGATTTGATTGAACCAATATTTTTCGATCTTATTGATTTATCTAGTTTGGGATCGAGCACAATATTAAAATCACCCATCCAGATTATTGGGTCTTGCACTGTTAGTAATTGAATCCTTATTGCATCTAGATGTGATGGGTCGTCCGAGTTTGGACCATAATATCCCACCAAAACTCTATTATGACCATCAAGCGAAACTCTTATCATTAGCCATCTCCCTGTTTGATCTTCCTTGCTCTCTAATATTTCTGCCTTTGCAGATTTTTTAAAGATAAACACTACCCCTCTTACGTTGGCATTATGGTTTGTGGAGCAAAATTTATCGATCCATCTATGTTTTTTTAATATAATATTTGCTTCTGTTTTGAGAAGGTGTGTTTCCTGCAACACTATGACCTGCGCCGGTGAGTCTCTCAGATATTGTAGTATTCGCTCACGTCTACCTCTCACGCGCAGGCCATTTACATTCCAGGACAAGAATTTAGTGCATGTCATAGTTTGCATCTTCTCCTGACACCCTTCGTTTTTTTTGTATTATATAGAATTTCCTTAGACCTAGCATGAAAATAGCCTGTTTTAGTAAAAGTCGTAATATTGAATATTTAAGCGAACAGTTGAGGAGCACAAATGAGGATTTTTTTTCCCTTCTACCACCCCCCCACCCTCCCCTTGCCCCGGGAAACCCCCCCATACTTACTCTGGCTTGGTCTTTAGCCAGATTAACGCCCATCTGCAGCCCATCCATGGACTACTACTGCTACCTATTATTACAGGAGTATGTTAGTCTGTGAGCAAGTAGGGATAAAAAAAAGAGCTAAAAAAAAAAAATAATAATTCCTCTTCCTTTTTTTTTCTTCTCCTCTCTCCTCTCTCTCTCTCTCTTCCCTCCCTTCCTTCCCTTCCACTATGTCATTAAAGTAATCGTGAGCGTGAATCAAGTGGGAGTTTCAAGTGCTGTTTGCATACATATATACATATACACGTGTATACGTGCACACCTATATAAACGCACATACACAAATATATCTAGATTATTATATGTTCATGTCATATGTGTAATTTCCACCTTGGCTATCGGGTCCTATATTATGCTCACTAACTTATTATACAGTTAGGTCTCACTATCACGATCCACTATGGCTGACATTTCCAATCTCCTTTTTCCTTTGTTCTATTTTGGTTAACTATAATATTTAATTCTCCACTGCTCCCCTCTTGGTTCACTCTGTATTTCCAAATTTCTTCCACCAAGGTACTGATATTCTGTAACTTTCATCTGGGCTGGCCTCTTCTTCTTCATCACAAGTATCTGGCTCCTTTCACATTTTCTGGTCACATCCAATCTTATCTCTACTATGAGTTTTTTAGTAAAGCTGTTTTCTTGACATGATCTAATGTCCTTTAGGGTTATTCGTATGTGTATATTTATGTACTATTTTTTATGTTCACAGCCTTGAGAAAGTCTTGGTACGGACTGTGTACAGACGAAACACGTGTTGGCTGTTTCTTCTGATGTTTATGAATAAATGGAATAACATATACAAAAGGACTTTGGCTTGATTATCCTGTCTCAAGGAGAACATTGTTGATGAAATGTGCAATGTTATGATTACTTTGGACATGAACTTACTATGACTAATATGTCACTTTTTTACACAATTTATAGGATAGTGCTTTATCGACCCCTTTTCTGCACATCTGATGATAATACACAAAGTACCGAAAATATGTAAAATCACATGGTATTTAACTGGGTCTGATAGATCTTTACCATCCACTAACCTTTCTTAGTCAGTTCAGTTCAGTTCAAATACCTTTATTCGGCACTTCAAAAGATACCATAAAAGAGCACAAAAACATACATGCATTTGTTAAAAACATTATTTAAAAAAGACAAGTTAAAAAGGAGATAAAAAAATCTTAAAAAGGGGCGACACATTCGTTAATGGGGTTTGCTACAGTCTGGGGCTAGGTTTACAAGTTGTTAAAATTCACTGCTTCTCGTGTGTTTCTTAGTCTCATTGCCATCTTGATGAAGCTTATAATACATAACAGGGTGTGGGGATCTGAGGCTTCTTGCAGAAAAAGTAAAGCTGCTTTCGCCTGTCCCAGCTTCTTTTTCTTCAGAATCCTTACTAAAAACTTTCGCCTCGGGACTGAATAAAAGGGGCATAATAAAACAAAATGAAGGGTATCCTGCGGAGACCTAGTGTCGCAGCCGCAGGTACCCTTCAACTCCACTGATCTTGTGAAACTCGAGGGGACGGCGAGTAAGTGATGTAGGAGATTTAGTCTGAAGCGAGTCATGTAAAATCTTTCCTGCGCATTATACATCACTGCCAAGGATGGTTCCATTCTGCATGATTTTTTCAACTGGCAATACGCCATGACAGACGGTTTCCCCTTTTCCTTAAAGGCCCTTTTGGAAGACATCCAGTCCGAAAAAAGTTTTTTAACCTGAGTCCTATTCTGGTTAGTCATGGACTCAGGGTCCACAAAGGAATTCTTGCAGCCAATTGATTCCAGAGTGTCTTTTACATACTTTAACCACGGGATCTGTCCCCCTCTGTCCCGGCTCATACAGTCTTTAATAATTTGTCGGCTAAAATTTGCCTCTGGGTTGACCCAAATTTTGATCCAAGCCAGGAGTGGTCTAATCATTATTCTATCTTCAATGTATGATTCCCCCAGTTAATTGTGTGTGATGTAAGAGGGGGTGCTCTGGGGAACCTTTAATAACCTTTTGAAGAACTTATTTTCCTCTTTTTGGATCTGGCACACCTGGTTGATCTTGAAACCCCATACTTCAGCACCGTAGGATACTTTGGAGCAAACAATTGATCGATACAGGTTAAGTATCTGCTCCGGCGACCATCTGCCAAGTCTCCTCCCGTAAGCCATTATGGCGCTCGTTGATGCCACCAGTTTGGCTGCATGCTTTTCAATGAGGCTTTTGAATTCCAGTTTCTCGTCAAAAAGGACTCCAAACTAGGAGAAGGACTTCACCCTTCCCAGCCTATGGGATCCTATCATGTGTGCAAAGTCCCTTTTGGGGCTTGTGCCTATTGACATTATATACGATTTTTCCAGATTTGCTGCAAGGTCAAGCGAGTTCATGAAGTTGACAAAGCCATCAATCAGTTTTTGGAGTCCCAGTGAGGTGCAGGCCAACAACACGGCGTCGTCCGCATATAAGAGGACTGGCACCGGGCGCTGCCCTATTTGGGGGGAGTCCACGCCCAACTTCACTAGCTCTTTGTTCAGATTGTTAATATATAATGAGAATAGGAATGGGGCTAATATACAGCCCTGGCGCACCCCGCTGGTGCAGGAAAATGGCTCTGTCTTCATTCCTTCTTGCGTGTATCTCACTGAAGCTGTGGTCTCCCAATGTAGGGCTTTTAGAGTGTCAACTAGCCCCTGATCCACCCCTACATTTGTCATCAAGGCCCATAATTTATGTCTATTGACGCGATCAAAGGCCCCCGAGAGGTCCATGAACCCCATGTGGATTACCCCTTTGCTGGCAATGGTGTACTTCGCCGTCAGACGGTATAAATTTAGACATTGGTCTGTTGTTGATCTCCCTTCTCTGAAACCATATTGCGTGTCAGATAGTATGTCATTGTGCTCAGTCCAAGATTGTAAGCGGCTTAGGATGACACGCCCCAGGACCTTGGGCGTCACGTCGATTAACGATATGGGACGGTAACATTGTGGGTCATCCCGATTCCCCTTTTTGTAAATGGGCATGATGGTTGCCGTGGACCAAGAACAGGGCAGTCCTGCCACTACTGCCTCGTTCAGGACCCTCGTAAGAATGGGGGCCCACAGATCGGTGTTACTCAAGTAGAGGTCCGGTGGTATACCATCAGGGCCTGGCACTTTGTTTTTTGAAAGCCCTGAGATTGCAAGTTTCACTTCTGCCAGGGAGAAGTCTAAGCTAACGGGTACTGATGGTCTAACTCCCTCCTCCTGTGTTATTTATTTATTTATTTATTTATTTATTTATTTATTAGAAAGTTTTGTATAGCGCGAACAAGACCCGTGGGTATCAGAGCGCTTAACATAAAGGCGTATGCGACAGACAATGTATATCAGACAGTTATATGGGCATCGGAACGAATCACATATGAGGCGTGGACGAAAGACATATATATCAAACAGTTCTACAGACAACAAATATGAGGTAGATGATAAGAGGTAGGTAATAAATATAGTCAGTGTTGGATATACATCAATCACGAGAAGATGTGTAAGCAAATAGGAGGTAGATGATAGGGGGTAGATGATAAATAAAGTCAGAGGTGGATATATTTCTATCATAGGTAGGGTGTGTAAACAAGTATGATATTTAGTTCATTGTCAGTTCGTGACTGATCAATTCTAGGTAGTGTATTTCTTCATCAGAAAGCTCTTTAACTCTCGCTTAAATGCTGCCACATTTTGGATCTTCCTGATGATAGGAGGAATTGAGTTCCATATTCTGGGGGCCGCTCCTGAGAACGCTCTGTCATAGGTTTTTTTCTTGTGGAAAAAGGCTGGCCGTAGTAGAAATTCTTCAGTACTCCTCGCTGGCCGATTCCCTCCCGATAGCTGGAGTTTCTTCGCTAGGTATCCTGGGGTGTTGTGGTGTAGCGCTTTATGGGTGATACAAGCTATCTTCATTTGGATTCTTGCTTCATAGGGTAGCCAACTTAAAGCTTTCAAGTGTGGCGATATATGGTCGTATTTCCTGGATCCGGTGATAATTCTTGCCGCAGCGTTTAGGCATGCTTTCAATGGTGCTGTGGACATTTTTGGTAAGCCCGCTAAGGTGGTGCAGCCATATTCAAAACTAAGGATTGGATAGCCAATTTGAGATCCGCCTCTGAGATGAAAGGTTTCAGTTTTTTTAAGTAGTTCAGGTGGAATCGAGCATTCTTGGCCATTGAGTTGATGTGGGCTTTCATGTCTAAATTCTCGTCCAGAATGATTCCTAGAGATTTCGCTGACTTGATTAATGTTGGGGTGCAGTTTAGCGCAGTCACCACTTTCGTCCACTCCTTTATTTCCGTACGGCTCCTTGCTGGTGAGATTAGTAGGAACTCCGTTTTGTTGGCGTTAAGCTGCAGTTGGTTGGTAGTTAACCATTGCAGAGCCATTTTTAAAGCCTTGTTTCCTCGTTCCAAGTCTTTTAGGGAAGAGATCTTTAGATATATTTGCGTGTCGTCTGCATACATGTGATACGATATCCCTGCTTTTTGGAAAATTTCTGTAAGCGGCTCAACATAAAGGTTAAACAGATCTGGGGATAACGTAGACCCTTGAGGGACTCCGATTGAAATAGGACATGGAGGTGAAATTGACTGGTTGACCAGGAATCGTTGTGATCTGTTCTGTAGAAAAGAGATGAACCATTTCAGCACAATTCCTGACAGACCCATCCTGTCCCGTAGCCTAAACAATAATGCTTCGTGATTTACGGTGTCGAAGGCCGACGACAGATCGAGGAGAATCAGTAGGCATGCTTTGTTTTGGTCGAGTGCCTGTAGCGCATCGCCAACAATATGGAGGATCGCAGTTTCAGTACTGTGACCTGTTCTGAATCCTGATTGGCATTCATCAAGCAATGAGAACTTGGTGATGTGTCGGCTTAGTTGGTTCTGTACGCATTTTTCAATTAGTTTGGCCAGTAGCGGGATGTTGGTCACTGGGCGAAAGTTGTTTGGGTCTGATCTATCTGCTGTAGGTTTTTTGATTAAGGGGGCAACTTGACCTGTTTTTAGGCAGTCAGGGAGGATCCCTTGTGATAGTGAGGCATTTATAATTTCGGTCCATATTGGAATCAGAACGTGATTGATTTCTTTTACACATTTTGCGGGAAGGGGATCTTGATAGTGATTGTTTGGTTTAATTTTGGAAAGCGTTTTGGCGATACTGTGCTGGTCATACAGTTCGAACGTATCCCAACTTGCCTCATTTTTTGTTATGGTACTCTCCGTTGTCACGGCGATATCTATCGTAGGCATTTGTTCAGTGGGAATGTTTGCCACAGCGTCTTTGAGCTCAGCTTCAAGTGATTTCGCCTTCTCTGTGAAAAATGTAGCAAATTCTCCGCAATTTAGGGGTGTTTTTGAGTTCTCATGGGCAGATTTGGCTAATTTGTTTGATTGTTGCTTTAGGATTTCAAAGAGTTTTCGTGGTCTGTTTTTGGCACTCTCCAGTTCTGACCGTATGAATTCCTGTTTTGATTTGATGATCATTTTATTATAATGGCCTCTAATTTTTCTGAGTGCTTTCAGCTCTGGGGATGAAGGGTGTTGTCTCCATTTTCTTTCGGCCATTCTCAATTTACGCCTTTCTTCATTTAGCGATTCATTAAACCATGGATTTTTTGTCTTCTCCGAGATGTTTTTCAGTTTTAATGGCATGGTGTTATTGACAATAGTTTCGACCGTTGTTATATAATGTTTGGTCAGTTCGTTTACGTTCTGCAGGTTGTTATGAGGTTTTAGGTCTCTTTCACAGCTTTCCACTAGTAGCTCTAAGTTTGCATCTCTTGTGTCTCTAACCCATTTTTTGGTATTGAGGGGTTGTCTGTCTTGTTGTGCCTTTTTCCATTATAGGTATCGTGAATGTAATGGCATGATGATCCGACCAGTCACATGGTGTTATAGAGAGGATTGCTGCATCGTTGTTTCGCGCAATAATCCAGTCTAACGTCGCTCCTTTCGAATGTGTGGGTTGTGTGCATAGTTGAGTAAGGTTCAGTTCAGCAAGGAAATCTTTCATCGATTTGACCAGTTTGTCGTTGTGGTCCTCCCAATGTAAGTTGAAGTCGCCAAGAAATATATTATTGACGCCGTCATTAGAGTTGGTCGTTATGATCTCCATTAGCTCCTCTGTAAACTTTTTGCTATCTCCTGGTGGATGGTAAAAAGAGTGGAGGTTGAATCTTTGTTTGGTAGCTGTTCTGAAGTTAAGACCTAGGTATTCACTTGATTCTAGGGGGTCGGCTTGGATTTGTTTGACCTCAATATCGGATCTGTGAATGCAGGCTATGCCTCCTCCTAACTTTATAGGTCTATCGAGTCTCAAAATGTTGTATTGAGGTGGTACTAGGAGATCCATGATAGGGGATGAGGATTCCGTAAGCCATGTTTCTGTAAGAACTGCTACCTCAATGTCCTTGTTGATGATGAGGTCAGCTATATCCGATGCATGTTTCGATGCCGACCGACAGTTGAGTAGTAGACATGCCAGCGTTTTTTCTTTGTTGCTGAGGTTTACATTCTTATTCTCTGTGGCTGTTAGTTGTACCTGTTGTAGATTGTGAGGGTTAGATGTTCTATCATTCTTTCTCGATGTTCTGTTTGAGTCGAGTGGTACTGTTTCGATTCTTTCCTCTCTCTCGTGTTCCGGTGTTTCATACGATCGGGTCAAGGCCAGAGTTTCCTCCTTTGATAACGGTTTTGCCCTATTCGGTCTGTTGTCATTATGTTTCAACTGCCAGATCGTTTCGTTACTCTTTCTTTGTGAGCGGTGTATCACGTTTTGGATGTGCGTGACCTTGGAGTGAATGCTCGTCATCATCTCCTCGATTTTATCCATTGCTTGTGAGGTATTTATAGTGATTTGTGCCATCTTGTTTACAAGTTTCTGGAGCATATTAAAATCTTTCCTGTTCTGATGTGAATTCTTAGGGTAGGCAGATCTATTGTTCCGGAGTTTGTATTTTGTTCTTCTCTTTATTGGATCTGTTCTTAGTTCCGTATCCCTTTCATTTGTAACCCATGTTTGATTGTTCCTTCCGTTACTACTGGGAGTGTCGTCATTGCTCGCTCCATTATGTGTTGTCATGGGTGCGTTTGTGGGTGAACGTCTGCATGGTGTTGGTGTTATACTCAAGGGAGGTGTAGGGGGGCTGATATCTTCTCCCTCGTCCACTTCTTGGTTGTCATGGGGCATTATTCTCGAGATCGATGTATGCTCTACCAGGGAGGCTTCTTGGTTCCTGAGCGAGGGCGACTCTTCTCTTTGGGGCCGGTTCTGTTCATTATTTGTTTGATTGATAAATCTCTCCGTTCTTTCTGTCGTGTTCTCAGACTTGGGCCTTGCTATCTCAGGTCTATCTTCTCGTATCGAGCTTTGGGCAAGGTGTCCCCTATATCTAATGACTCCACTGTTGTTATCATTAGCGACAGGTGTGTCTCCTGGTGGGATCTGGTGTAGATGGTGTCTTGGGTCTTCTAATGAGTCTTTCATTATTTGGAATATCTTGGCAAATTTCTCCAGTTCTCTGTTTGCTGCTTGTATCAGCACTATACCCGATTTGTAGATGGTGATACTTAGTTCTGCTCTGCATCTGTATGATGGTGAGGTCATCATTTTTATGCCATGAGGGATGTTTGTAGTCGTTTTTATGGCAAGTATCCTTGAGAAGGTGTCTCGCCATTTTGTTGTTTTGTTCGTGTAGAATATGAGGTCATTCATTGAAGCGCCATTAGTTATATTGAAATATAGGTCCGTAAATAGTATGTCTTGGTTTTTTCTTAGGGTGTCATGTTTAAACTTTTTAGCTGCATTCTTGGATAGATTAGGTGGGTATTTTATAGTCTGAGCTTTCGAGCCTACCGTCTCTTGGTATCGCCCGCTCATACTAGCTCTGTGTAACACATCTTCAAGTGACTCTTTCCTCAGCTTGCTTCAGGGTATAAGGTAGCAAGTCTTCAAGTGACTCTTTCCTCCGCTTGTTTCATGTAAAAGTGCTGCAGATGATGCTTTGTTCCCCTTCTGTGCTTACTTTCTGAATCTAGTCTTATTTTATATAAAAGTTTGCTGTGTGAAATTTTCAACTCAGTTTACTCCTGGTATCCTTTTTGTCAATTATAATTCCGAATGGTCACAGTTAGAGATCTCTTAGCTCTCTTGATATCTTCTTAGATGTATTGGCAATTGGGTTGTGTAATATAGCACCCAGATAGTGCAAGATGGCTGCTGTCGGGCTGGTTCTTGTAGGAGCAGAGAAGACTTTCTCTCTTTCCATTACATCAATTTGGTCCTTCTTCCCTGGTCAACTGCTTTTATTCCTTGTTGGTTATTTCACAGAGGAGCTAGTATTCCCCCGATCAAGAGGTGATCTTACTTTAAATCTTACTTTAAATATTTAATTGTTACCTCAGCTCAGCTTGGAATGTTCGATTACTTAGGTCGCCGGGTTATTGTTGTTGGTTATGTCCGATTTTGGGCGCCATTTTAAGGTCAGGCAGGGCGCAGTTTAGGCTCCCGACTGATTCACTGTACCTGATTTTATTAAAATACGGTCCCGTTTTCCTCCTCACTCACCGCTGGGCGCAAGGACCTCGATGGGCCCCCGCTTTGGACTGCTGTCCTGCTCCTGTCCTCTGCTCGCAATTTCCGCCGTCTCAGCTGATGGCTCCGTCAGGACGCTCGTCTCCGCACGCGCTGTCGAGCTCCAGATGGGGCTGGCTTGCTACGAGATGTTCTTCCCTGCATGAGGTGGTCCTCGTAGGAGACCCCCGCCTCAACGCCTACCCGGGGTCGTCTCTTCACATCTACAGCTTCCAGGCTCCTTCGAATCTGTGATGGGTGTACTTCAGTGTCGGGTGTACACTCACCCCGTCAGCTGTCCGCCTTATGCCGCTAATTATCCAACTCTCATCAAGCTTCCACCCGGCACTATTGGTCCTGCTTTCACCGGGCACCACGGATGGGCAGTTCTTCTCCGGCGGCTCTCAATCTTCCAGGTCAGTGTGTGTCCGCCATTTGCTGACCGGTCTTCAGTGTTGCCTTCTAATGCGCTCGCCGCTCTGCTTGTTCCGCTGTTGTAGCCACGCTGCACTTCAGCTCCTCATCACGTAGATTAGGCAGGGAGCTTTTTTTCGTCTTCTTCTTCTGGGTATTTTGCGTATTTTGGGATTTAAACCGGTTACGGTGATCCCTACCCCTGGAGCTCTCTCACAGAGCTCTTATTCGGCGGCCATTTTTCCTGTGTGACTATAGAGGCTATGGTAATGGGTATACCATTGTTCGGGTAGTATTGTGTTCACCACCTGTGGCCCGCTCGAGTCTATAAAGCATGGATCATTGATGACTTTCCAAAATGCAGCCATGTCCCCCCTCACTGCCTCATCCCTTAGATCCTCCCATGCCTTGGTTTGCAGAGTTAGTTTGCGCGATTTCAGGGTTTTTTTGTAATTAAATCTGAAACAAGCTATTTTAGAATTATCCCTTGGTCTCTGGCTGAGGCATTTTTTTAAATCTTTGAGTGCCTTAGTGCAGTCGTGGTCGAACCATCGTGGAGTTTGGGTTTTTTTTGGTCCTTTTGCTGACTTTAATAGTCCGTCCACAAGGCCAGCTATTTCTTCAAAAATGCCCTGACCACACTTTCTCCTACCATGCTTTCATTGAGGCAAACATTTATTTTTTTGGGCCTTTAATTACAAGATCACGGTAGAATTCATCTCCATTTATCTTGGCCCACCTCAATCTCCTCCCCTGGTCTGTAGCCTTTTCTATGGTGACTGGACTACCCTCTGACTTTTCAAAGGTAAGACATTTTAGGTACACAACCAAGGGATTGTGGTCGCTAAAGGGGCTGAGTTCAATATTGAAGTGACCAGTCCATTTTCTGTGAGTAGGGGAGACCATAATGAAATCTATATAGGAGTGACAACCTCTGCCTTTAAATGTTGGATTGGGTTCCCCCGCACTATCTACCTTTATTAAGTCCATTACATGTGTCAGATTGTGCTTATTAATAAGGTTATCTATTTCCAACCCTTCTACAGTATGGACGAAATGGGGACCGCTTGCTACTGTACATCTTGACCATTCTTTATTAATTGGTCTTAACCTCTCACACAGATGACAATTAAAGACTCCTGCAAGTATGACATATGGGATCCTGGCAGACTTATTGGATACTAACTGTGCCTGTAGAAGACCATCCAGTTCTTTAATGTAATGGCACTGTTGTTTGTTCCCACGGCATTGTACCAATTTATCACCATAATGTTTAGCCCCTTATTAAGGAAGCCTATCACCTGCATGTTAACTGATTCCCATTTTAAATTGGACCATGTCCCTTGTATGCGGAGATCCACATAAATTAGCAATCCACCAATTGCTCTCCCTGATGCCGCCCTTACAGCTGGGACCGCGAAACATTTAAACCCATCCAATATGTATTGGCCAGGCTCAACTGCCCAGGTCTCCTGGACGATTCAGAAAAGGGGGTGGTGATGAACAGAGTGTTTGAATTAAGCAGTCCACTCTTACCCAGTCCAAAGATCAGGGCTTGATCCATCACCGTTATTTATCTCACTGCACCATCCCAGTTCAGAACCTGGCTATATGCAAATCAGTCTGTCCCTGGCCCAGTGCATCATGGGAACAGGGCAGACTAAACTACCAAGCCAATTCTTCACCAGAAAGGAGACAAGGTACCGGGGACCAGTTTCTGGCATTTCAGCCGTCGTCGGCCCGGCTTGCTTGAATCCTGATGGTGCAGTGAGAAAGGGACTCATGTCTGAGTATACCCTGCCACACCTATAGTGGCCAAAAACGATTCAGAAAAGGGGGTGGTGATGAACAGAGTGTCTGAATTAAGCAGACCACTCTTACCCAGTCCAAAGATCAGGGCTTGATCCATCACCGTTATTTATCTCACTGCACCATCCCAGTTCAGAACCTGGCTATATGCAAATCAGTCTGTCCCTGGCCCAGTGCATCATGGGAACAGGGCAGACTAAACTACCAAACCAATTCTTCACCAGAAAGGAGACAAGCTACCGGGGACCGGTTTCTGGCATTTCAGCCGTCATCGGCCCGGCTTGCTTGAATCCTGATGGTGCAGTGAGAAAGGGACTCATGTCTGAGTATACCCTGACACACCTATAGTGGCCAAAAACGATTCAGAAAAGGGGGTGGTGATGAACAGAGTGTCTGAATTAAGCAGACCACTCTTACCCAGTCCAAAGATCAGGGCTTGATCCATCACCGTTATTTATCTCACTGCACCATCCCAGTTCAGAACCTGGCTATATGCAAATCAGTCTTTCCCTGGCCCAGTGCATCATGGGAACAGGGCAGACTAAACTACCAAGCCAATTCTTCACCAGAAAGGAGACAAGCTACCGGGGACCGGTTTCTGGCATTTTAGCCGTCGTCGGCCCGGCTTGCTTGAATCCTGATGGTGCAGTGAGAAAGGGACTCATGTCTGAGTATACCCTGCCACACCTATAGTGGCCAAAAACGATTCAGAAAAGGGGGTGGTGATGAACAGAGTGTCTGAATTAAGCAGACCACTCTTACCCAGTCCAAAGATCAGGGCTTGATCCATCACCGTTATTTATCTCACTGCACCATCCCAGTTCAGAACCTGGCTATATGCAAATCAGTCTGTCCCTGGCCCAGTGCATCATGGGAACAGGGCAGACTAAACTACCAAGCCAATTCTTCACCAGAAAGGAGACAAGCTACCGGGGACCAGTTTCTGGCATTTCAGCCGTCGTCGGCCCGGCTTGCTTGAATCCTGATGGTGCAGTGAGAAAGGGACTCATGTCTGAGTATACCCTGCCACATCTATAGTGGCCAAAAACGATTCAGAAAAGGGGGTGGTGATGAACAGAGTGTCTGAATTAAGCAGACCACTCTTACCCAGTCCAAAGATCAGGGCTTGATCCATCACCATTATTTATCTCACTGCACCATCCCAGTTCAGAACCTGGCTATATGCAAATCAGTCTGTCCCTGGCCCAGTGCATCATGGGAACAGGGCAGATTAAACTACCAAGCCAATTCTTCACCAGAAAGGAGACAAGCTACCGGGGACCGGTTTCTGGCATTTCAGCCGTCGTCGGCCCGGCTTGCTTGATTCCTGATGGTGCAGTGAGAAAGGGACTCATGTCTGAGTATACCCTGCCACACCTATAGTGGCCAAAAACGATTCAGAAAAGGGGGTGGTGATGAACAGAGTGTCTGAATTAAGCAGACCACTCTTACCCAGTTCAAAGATCAGGGCTTGATCCATCACCGTTATTTATCTCACTGCACCATCCCAGTTCAGAACCTGGCTATATGCAAATCAGTCTGTCCCTGGCCCAGTGCATCATGGGAACAGGGCAGACTAAACTACCAAGCCAATTCTTCACCAGAAAGGAGACAAGCTACCGGGGACCGGTTTCTGGCATTTCAGCCGTCATCGGCCCGGCTTGCTTGAATCCTGATGGTGCAGTGAGAAAGGGACTCATGTCTGAGTATACCCTGACATACCTATAGTGGCCAAAAACGATTCAGAAAAGGGGGTGGTGATGAACAGAGTGTCTGAATTAAGCAGACCACTCTTACCCAGTCCAAAGATCAGGGCTTGATCCATCACCGTTATTTATCTCACTGCACCATCCCAGTTCAGAACCTGGCTATATGCAAATCAGTCTGTCCCTGGCCCAGTGCATCATGGGAACAGGGCAGACTAAACTACCAAGCCAATTCTTCACCAGAAAGCAGACAAGCTACCGGGGACCGGTTTCTGGCATTTTAGCCGTCGTCGGCCCGGCTTGCTTGAATCCTGATGGTGCAGTGAGAAAGGGACTCATGTCTGAGTATACCCTGCCACACCTATAGTGGCCAAAAACGATTCAGAAAAGGGGGTGGTGATGAACAGAGTGTCTGAATTAAGCAGACCACTCTTACCCAGTCCAAAGATCAGGGCTTGATCCATCACCGTTATTTATCTCACTGCACCATCCCAGTTCAGAACCTGGCTATATGCAAATCAGTCTGTCCCTGGCCCAGTGCATCATGGGAACAGGGAAGACTAAACTACCAAGCCAATTCTTCACCAGAAAGGAGACAAGCTACCGGGGACCGGTTTCTGGCATTTCAGCCGTCGTCGGCCCGGCTCTCCTGGAGACATATAATTTGGAATCTATTTATATAGTCCCTCCATTCCTTACATTTAAATTTAGCCGCCACCCCAGCTATATTCCAGTATATAACTCTCACTCCATCCTGATCGCCAGGCCCTTTTTCTTCCTCCCCTAGTATGCTGGGTCCCATAGCCTTCCCCAATATTGTTGGGCTATCAGTTAAATTCTGAATATTACCTTCCTTTGACTCTGCCCGTTTTTCTTTCCCCTTTATGTCTACCCGTTCAGTTGCTAAAGAATTTGAGGAGAGGCCCCTATTGCTACTAGTCTCTACTACTGCAGTAAGTGTGGAACTCTCTAATTGTGAGTGTCCTTTCCCTGAGGCACAACTAACGGGATGAGGAGAGCTTGTTTGATCCTGGGCGAGTCAATCCACCTCATCCAGTGCACAGAACCTGTTCCAATGTGCGTGCATTGCAATGGCTGGATCATATGAGGAGAGATCCTGCCACGGTGCTTGCCACTGTTCCCTCCTGTTTTGCAGCCCAAAATGAGGGGCTCTACTCATCTGAGCCCTATTTATGTTTGTTGGTCTCTGTGGAGCTGAGGGATAAAAATATGCTAGATGTAATGGGTAGATGTTGGAGGTTGAACCATGCTTTGGGACATTACAAATATGGTTCATTACTGAGGTGTCCCTAAAATTTATAACTATAATATCTCCGGCTATGGTTTTTATTCCCTTCCCTATCCATTCCCCTCTTCTCACAGAGAGTATTTCCCCAGAAATGTGAGGCGTTAAGGGTCTATTTATTCTTAGCCATTGTATGCATTTATTTTTTAGCTCTGTGTCATTTTCTTTTTTGCCTTCCTTAAGCGGGGGAACCCCTGTTAAAACTACTACATAAGGTAGTTCCTGCGGTGGTAAATTAATTGTATGGAAGCGTATTGGGCCTTTTTTCACTTCTGGTTTTTTAGGGGGGCTATTCTTTGCTGGGTTGGTACTCTTCTCCTGAGTGATGCCTGAAATATCTTTACGTACGGTCATACTGTTCTTTGTTTGTCCTTGGCTTGCTTGTGACTGCAAAGTGTTTGCACTGGGGCGTAATTGTGGGGAAACTGTTGGTTTAAGGGTGGTAAGTACTTGAGGTGCTGCGCTATTAATTTGTTTGGGTGGGTTAATATCTTATGCTGCCTTGCCAATATGTGTGGTAGTTAATGTGTTTGGTCTTCCCGATGTTATCTGGGCCTGTGGGGCTGGTATGGTCACTGGCTTGGCTAATCCGGTCCCTCTACTATTTATTAGCGAAGTGAGTCTATCCATTTTTGATATCAGAGGTTTAATGTGAGTGATGATAAACTCTTCCAAGCCTGCCTTAAGATCTGCTACCATGTTAGCTATCCAACAGGTTATACCGGGCGCGGTATTTGCTATTGGTGTCACCAAATTATGATTAGTTTTGTGGTGGACCCCCCCCCTTTTTTTATGCTTTTTTCCATGAGTATCTTTCCTCCTTCTCATAGTAGAATTGCCTGGGTGCGACTTTTCTAGATTAGGGGAGGGGGACACGTCTGGTGGTGTATCAGTGGGTCTCTAGGTGTATTTGTAACTGCCTGTGCACACGGTAACTCTACAAATGAGGAAGTTAGAGAGAAGCTAGTGTCTGGTTCGTCTGGTACGTCTGGTATTACCACCACGCTGCAGCATCTTATCAATTGCTGTTAGAGATGGTAATGGCTGTGGTGTATCAGTTTTCTGTCTTGTATTGGACCTTAAAGTGGGCATCCTACTCGTCTTGGCCCCTTTTCTCATACTTAGACAGTCTATACCTCTTTGGCTGTTGGCTTGTACCCCCCTAAGCAGCAGCGGTAACTGCCAAGCTCACAAAGTTACTATTAAAAGGGAAAAAACAGGGTATAGGGATTGGGAAACAGTACCTTTGTAAGTGCCTGGTATTGTGGCCTCGGTCTAGACGTTAGTGTGGTGGCCCAGCCCAGCCTTATCCGGCCTTGGAGGGCTGGAGAGGGCCCGCCCTTTGCCTGGGCTTTGCTCGGGCACTCCCGCGCGCGTCCCGCGACGCGGGGGCTTTCTGTGGTTTAAGTGCTCCTCCGGGGCGGGACTGGACGTGCGTGGCTTCCTGTAGCACGGGTCGCTGGGGGATGTAGTCCCTGGTCCGCCGCGGTGTCGGGCAGCAGAGGCGGCCGGTGACAGGCCACAGGAAGGCTGTGCGCTCCTCGGCGCTCCTCGGTCCCACTCTGCTACTCCCGGTGAGTGATGGAATGCCCCCCGCTCCCCCGGGGCTCTCTGTGGTTTAAGAGCTCCTCCGGGGCGGGACTGGGCGTGCATGGCTTCCTGCAGCACGGGTCGCTGGGGGATGTAGTCCCCGGTCCGCCGCGGTGTCGGGCAGCAGAGGCGGCCGGTGACAGGCCACAGGAAGGCTGTGCGCTCCTCGGCGCTCCTCGGTCCCACTCTGCTACTCCCGGTGAGTGATGGAATGCCCCTTTCTTAGTCATCTTCCACATTGAAGGATGTTGTGCCGCGCCAGTTTCACGGTAGCCTACATCCATTAGACTGTTTTGTTATCTTACTAAGTATTTAATAACTGTATTCAGTTCTCATACAATGCCTGAATCTTCTTCGTAGACCCTCAACGAATAGGAAAAATAATAAAACAAATGGGGGGCATCTGAAGGTCAAACCTATTTCCCATGAACTCAAAGCATCACACACTGTTCAGTAAACTAACTGTACTTTCACCCCTGCAAAGCACAGCAGTGAGTGTTTGCTCAACGTAGACCACATTCCTTTGCTAATGAAGAGAATGAAAATCCTCCATGAACTGGTCAGGTTTGAGGTTGGGAAGTTAATCTTCCACTAAAATAAACAGAAACTGGAACATAAAGCTGATCTGATCAGACTTGGGCATTGGAGGACAGGCTGATGAAGATGAATACCTGGTTTATCATCCTCTTGCTTAGCTCCTTGGGGAGCTTGATCCCCACCATAGAGGCAGGGGTGGACCTGAAAATGACGACCCCCTTGGCTGCAACCTACTTGAGTCTTGCAGCGCAGAATCTCAACCAGAGAGCTCGCTTTGTCTACAAGGCCTCATCGGTCATCCACAGTAAAAAAATGGTAGGTATGGCAAAGAGCACAGACTAAGATCTATGAGCCCAACTCCTGGGCTTTGTCGATATCTTGAGGAAAACAGACCAATGCAGAGAAACATAAGTACAAAGATAGAATGAAACTTGGATAAAGGCATAACATTATGCATTGTAGACTTACTATACATATTGTATGTATTTCAGAATTTTCAGAGATTAACAGAAAGTCGTTTAGATTTGGCATGATGGCTACACAAGTCACTCATTTCCAGTCATAATCTTTACCTCCTAGCATTCTCCAGAGCAGGCTGCTCCAACCAGTATCTCATGAGCTACTAGTAGCTCTCCAGGTACCTGTAAGTAGCTCTCCTTTTTGCAACCCAGA
The DNA here is from genome assembly GCF_964263255.1 of Lissotriton vulgaris. Taxonomy (NCBI): domain Eukaryota; kingdom Metazoa; phylum Chordata; class Amphibia; order Caudata; family Salamandridae; genus Lissotriton; species Lissotriton vulgaris. Next base: position 62,592 of record NW_028247439.1, on the reverse strand, counting down.
CTAATAAATTAGAAGCTTTTACTTGTTTGAATTAATATATGCATACCAAAAGTTAGACTGTATATTTGAGTCAAAATGTTTTCTTTTCACAATTCATAAGCTCATATTTGGAGAAACATGGCTGAATTTCAAAAATATATTTAATGCTGATATTTGAGTGACAAATAATGTGGCTTTGAAAATACATTTTTATAAATGGTATTACCTTGGTAACAGAGGTACTGCAGTGACAGTTTTTATGTATTACCCATGTGAAGGCATTCCATATTGCCAAATTGAATGAATGACGTTACAATGCATACATTTACAATGCATGCGTTTACAACGCAGTTTTTACATTGCATCATCCTTTACAACGCATTCTTTTACATTGCATTCCATTACATCACATTTTCGGAAACTACCTTTACAACGCATTTCATTACTTCGCATTATACCTTTACAATGCATACCATTACAATGCATACCATTACATCACATTTAAGGTAATGTTGGATAGTATAGGGTAATAATTACTATTCTAACTCCAGTGACTGCAACAGTGGGGTAAGTGTTGGATAGGGTAAGGGTACTATGCGTTGTAATGGTATGCATTGTAATGACTTGCGATGTAATGCCTGCGTTGTAATGACATGTGTTGTAATGACATGCGTTGTAGTGACAAGCAATGAAATGGCTGCGTTGTAATGACATGCTATGTAAAGGATGTTGCGATGTAATGACTGCTTTATAAAGGTAGTGCGATGTAATGACTGCGTTGTAAAGGTTGTTTCCTGTTTTTTATACATTACTGTTTGCAACCGTGCCAGAGGCACTGAGGTGATCACTGGAAGTAATCTTGCATATGGTGGCTACTAATGTAACCTTGTCTGATATAGTCACTGTTACAACACTAATAATATTTGATTAGACCCATTGAACATAAGTAGCTCTTATTACAGAAAAGTTTGGAGACTCCTGCACCAGACGATTGTTGTGTGACGAATAATACACATGTCTACATTTGGCATAAATGTGCATTCTCACATTTATTTTCTTCATAGGATAAATTATTTTCTATATGGAAAAAAAGCCCTTCTATGAACACCATGAAAAACGGATCTTACCATCCCCGACCCACCAAACACATGTGCATTATTCTTTTTATTCAGACCTTGCTTTGCTTGTGTTTCCACGTTGGGAAAGACCATGCAAAGTGATTGTAAATTCACACGATCCTACATGTTTGATGTGTTATGCTTTTTTTGCATTCTTCCTGCCCTCCAGTAATGCCTTGTTTTCCCCCTTTAACCCTAAGCTTAGCATTGCAGTAGGGAGGTTGTACTAACGGGCTTTCTGCCATTCTGAGTTCAGTCTCGGAACCTGTCCCACGGAGCCTATTCTTTGAATAGGGGCCTTAGAATGCATATACATTTAATCTAAACTAAATCGTAGATTGCATAACATCTCAAATCTAAATACAGCGTAGGTGCTCAGAACGTTTTGAAATCGTGGCCTATTTGCATAAGTACATAGATATATCATTTTGTTTGTATGTCAGACTTTATTTAGAAAAAAATATTATCTTGAAAGAACTATGTCCTAAATATTGTTTATAAATGTATTATTCCAATTGGATGCCAAATTTCTGTTACTCCAATCAGGTAATATTTGTGTAAATGATACTGAACACAAAATATTTCTGGCAGACTGTCAGACGATATTTTTGTTACAATATTATGGCAAAACGCCATCAGTACATAGGCACATAGACAGAAAAGTGGAGTTGCAAACATACAGAGGTATACACCCACAACAACACATGTTAAGCACCAAAAGGCCGAGATTACACAGTATAATGTTGATTTATGTTTACCCTTGTGCTATACTTCTTCTCACATTGTTTTAATCCCCGTGTTTCTAACCCCACACCTTTTGAATTCTGCTATGTTATTGCCTCCACTAGCCCTGCAGAAAGCTAACCCCATGAATTTACCACCTTGAGCCATTACCAGCATCTTTTTTTGTTTTGAATACCTGTGTTCAAAAATTGCATCCCTGATGGAGTATATATCCCTCTTGTACTGCATTTATCTGCACCATGTATTGTAATGTATGCCCTTTTCTCACCTCTTGTACTCTTCTATCCCTTTTTTATGCTATTTCATTTCATAGTCATTTACGTTTTTTAGCTGAAGTCATATTAAGACTATGTTCCAGTGCACAAATACACACAACATTCACCATTGACAGTAGCTATGCAGCCTTAATTTTTCGAATAGGCATGTCTCATGGGATGGCAGCCAGCAGATGCCAGGGGTTGGCAGCCAGCAGATGCCAGGGGTTGACAACCAGTAGATGCCAGGGGTTGGCAGCCAGTAGATGCCAGGGGTTGGCAGCCAGTGGACGCCAGGGTTTGACAGCCAGTGGATGCCAGGGGTTGGCAGGCAGTAGATGCCAGGGGTTGGCAGCCAGCAGATATCAGGTACAGGTCTGGTGACCATCTGACTGAAGGGGGAGCAGACATGCACATGCACAGATACAGCAATCGTGGATTCATAGAGAATAAGGTTGACATATGCATACATAGACACTCAGACATGTACACAACACACGATCCTCCAACCTCATGCAGAACTAAGCTGCAGCATTGGAGCTTTGTAATTTCCTTCTCTTCATCCACTTCCCAACTTTGCTGACGTCACCTGCTCCCACGGATACTCTTCTGAGTGACAGTGTGCTTTTTGAATGCTCATGTTAGTTTATGTAATTGACGGTGTGCTATTCTCTATAGATGGATTCAGTAAAGGAGTATGTTGACATTCAGTTTGCCGTGAAAGAGACAAGCTGCAAGTCCGAAGACAGGAAAGATGGCTTCGATCTCAATAAATGTGAACACAAGGAAAATGGGGTAAGTGACTCTGTTAGCTATGCCCACCGTTGGTTCCTAGTGAGAAGAGTGAAGTTAATTTACTTATTAGTAAGGGCTGTTGTGTTGCAATGTGTTGTTGTTTGCTCTGCAGTGGATCTGTACATGTGGCTGTCAGACATGAGTATGCTTGTCTGTGCTGCCTCTAGCTAAATTGGCAGTAGAGTAGCGTGGCGCCATAGAAGATCCGATTGCCCAATGGTTGCAAAGCACTGCACACACAGACAATACAAACCGTGGACACCCAGGGGTGCAGAGTCTGTCCACAAAAGGGGTGAAGGAGTTCCCAGCGCCCTGCTGTACCAGGAATACCAACCCTGAGAATAACACTGCATCAAAATGGGCACAATAAATGGTTGAGATTGACTCTGCGTACATAACTTGACAAATGTGCTCTTATAAAGGAACACAAATGAGGACACCCAAGGAGTGAAACTGCTTCAAACCTGAAACAAGCTACTTGAGATCATTGCACCACATGTCCTAGCCTCTGATAAATTCATCTTGATAGGATAACCTGGATACTGAAAAGTTAATCTCCAACATGAACACTCTGAGTCTTGCTCAGAAGGTCACAGGCCCCACACACCGGGCTGGTCACACGTTGGACCTCCTCTTTTCAAACTCCCCTGATATCATGGTAGACCCTCCCATCGTATTTCTTTGGACAGATCATTACTTATTGAAATTTTCCTTTTCCATCACCATAACTAAAGTGGCACTCGAAAGCGAACTTACATTACGCAGGCCCCTGAAAAAAATCACATTACCCATGTTTTCAAAACACTTTCACCCTGATTTGGTAACTCCTACCATGAGTGCAAGAATAGCAGCACAACATTTTGAAAATGCCATAGAGCCAGCACTGGACAAAATTGCCCCACTGAGTAAAGTCAAGTGTAAGATTAGAACTGCCCCTTGGTTTACAGAGCAGTTACAAATCACTAAATACCTATGCAGAACTGCTGAGAAAAAATGGCGGAAAAGCAAAGATCAGGCCGACCGAAAAGCATACAAAATATTACACTCCAGCTATATGAGTGACATAAAGGCGACAAAGAGAGCATTCCTTACGGAGCGGATAAATAAAGCTGAAAACTCCTCAGAAGAACTTTACCAAATCTTGAAAGAATTTACCACCTCCAGAAAGCCGTCAGCAATACCGACTTCCCAAGAGTGGACCGCTTTTGGCCGCCATAAGTGTGGCAGGGTATGCTCAGACGTGAGTCCCTTGCTCACTTTGCCACTGGATTCAAGCAAGCCGGGCTGAAGACGGCTGGAATGCCAGAAACCGGTCCTCGGAAGCTTGTTTTCTGGTCCAGGATAGACATGGCTTCGCAGTTTGGGCTAGACTGTTCACATGAGGCACAGGGTCAGACTGATTTGCATATAGCCATGTCTGAACTGGGGTGGCAGAGTGGGCTAAAATACGGTGATGGATAAAACCCAGATCCATTGACTGGGTGTGAGTGTTTGATTGATTCAGATGCTCCGTCCATCACCACCCCCTTTTGTACCGTATGTTTGTAGTATGGCGCAGGCACATAGTCAAATGAATTCCCTCTTTTGCATAGGGCCCGCCCCTATGCAAATGAGGGAACACCCGTTGTTGATAGCGCTGGCGCTTTAAGTGTGTCAGCGCTATCGGTATTATAGAAGGGGACGCACACCCGTCTGCGTCCCCTTCTAAAATACCAAAGTGTCCAGGGGGACTCGTAAATGCCTGTTTCACCCCCGGGGGCACCATCTGTAATACAGCCCCAGGTCTGTCCTGGAATCGAAGACTGTTTAGATGTCACCAGACAATTTGATATCCCAAAAATTCGGACTTTTATAAAATGGTGCTCCAACATCAAAGTCAATGGAAATACGAGTATGGGAGGAGCATCATCACCCTTAAAACATCCTTGCAAATCAGGAGGGGACTATGCAGTAAGAAGGTCTTTACATTTTCTGTTGATTTTGTAACATTTGCTGTGCATGTGATCCAGTGTCAGACATACCCTTCTGACAAATCGTTGTATATTCTTTTAACAAGGAGGTTGGGATATACTTTTCTATTCTCTAACCGCCTTGAGGGAAATTTATTATGTGAACCAAGGTACAATCTTGCTGGGGTACAGGGAATGCCTGTTTTCCAACACACGTGCAGCAATCAACAATGTCTCAACATGTAATACTTTAGTAGGCAGTTTCACAAAGTAAAAACCTGAATTACAGTTGCACGGGGAGAAGGGGAGAAGGGGAGACAACAAAGATTTGTATGAAACTCATAGAGCAGTCTATATTTAGAAACATATATAGACAGCAATAGTTATATAGGCACTATTTACATAGTATCTGGGTGTAACCAAAACATTCATGTGCACTAATGTGTTCGTACAATAAGTGAGCGGCGCAAGTGACACATGAAATAATGTGAGGAACTGTGACCAGCGCAAAAAATATGATTTGAAAGAATGGTTACAAAACAGTATATTAGTAGTACAAAACATAATCTATTGATTTGAGGAACCATGAAGACGCCCAAAGATGCCGTGAATGGTTGATGGCATCAAGTGGTGGCAAGCCTTTGAAACTTTGACAGATTTACCCTGGCCATAGGAGTTATTCTCTACCTCTTGTGGACTGTAACCCGGTACTGATGATGACCTGACTTACAGGTTGAAACGCCGTCGACCATTCAGCAAGATTTATGGGCTATTTCCTGACATTTTTCTTACACACAACGTAGTTTAAATAGTTGGAGAAGAACAATAATTATATTTCAAAATATATCAGAAACAAGAAAAGTACAAGTGAGTCATATTGTTTTTTTTGTAGTTCTGAAGTGTGATGGAAACAAAGATTTTAATAGAATCAAAACAAAACAAGACATTGTACTTGTGTGATGTGCAAACATTAAACATGTACTGAAACCCTATTTCCATGTTATCACTTATGCTTCTTATAGAGTTAGCTATACAGCTCATGCTGAATGGGTGTCACTCATTTATTGTACTTTGTTTTTGTGTTACGCTTGGATTTTCCACTATGTCCATAACTTCAGTGATGTAGCATTGATGGCAGCATCTCTACTCTGAACATTGCTTTAGGGCCATTGTCAGACACAGGCTGCTGTATGTTAGCTTAAAAATATATCTACAGTGGGAAAGGCTGCCCAAGGAACCATGAAAAATATGGGGTCCCTGTTCGAAATATAGAATGCGGGTTCAGTGAGTTAATATAACATAGCCAGAGGAAATAGGCACAAATGAAAAGAAAGATTCTGCACTGTGTGATCCGGGTGCTAACAGAACAGAAGTTGAAAGTTGTCTAGGTGGAAGAAAAAGTGCTCAACATCTAAACTGTCTTGTCCTGAGAGATGTAGTTTTAGCAATTCAAATGTTGTTAATGAGATTTATTGTATCAGAATATGCAATGTAAAATATTGCAAAGCTACAAAAGAAAATTAGACTATCAACTAGAAAAACTTTGCGAAGGTAGGTAAGTAGAGGTAATTGTGGATTTACCATGCCTAACTTCGCATATGCACCTTGAGGATACATATGTCTTTGAGGTAAGTAGATGTGGATTGAAGAATAGAAAATCCGTATGTACACTTAACTTTGCGATATTCTATCTACAGTATTTTTGCAGAACAATATTATTTGTGGTTGATATTCTGACATACAACCCCACGAGAATTCTAATCACTTGTTCTCTTACAAATAACTTTTGTTTTCTATATGAAAAAGAAAACATAAAGAAAAAAACCATATTAAAATACGTCTAACTTGGGGCCATTCCGCAGAGGAATTTCCCCTCTGAACAACATTGCTGTAGAATTTCTGCAGCCTAGTACAACATTCTGAATCAAGGGGGGACAACTTGCAGGGGTTACTCAAATCAATATATGATCCAAACGGGTTCACCTTTAAGAGACTCTTGCCCAAGTTAAGGCTGAAGGTGCTGCTAACCAGTAACTATGAAGTGACGTAAGTAAGTTCAGCCAGAAAGTTAACCAGATGATAATATGGTTGGATGCAATTGATGTGTGTGCCACTTCTACAGAAGACACTTTTGTGAATTAGGAAAGGACTCTCTTCCCAGTTTACAGATGTTGACTTAAAGTTGACTGAACTAAAAAACTGGCAGCATCACAACAATGTGCAGGTTACTCATTTTATAATAGGGAGTTGATGGATTGATCCTAAGATCTTCATTGTTAACTTTTCTAATGGCCTTTTAAATCTTAGACTCAATAGGGCTTTATTCAAGAGAGGAAACAACAGAACAAAACCAAGTCCCCTTTCAATCTATGTGCATAACCTTTGGCGGCATCGAGCACTCCATGTCAATGCTTGTCTCATGCATCCAATAGAGTAGGTGGGTCATGTCTTCTTAAGTGCAGTTCTTGGCAAATATGACACCTCATTGACTCTTTGAAAGGTGCTCTTGCAGCTGGTGCAGGACTTGATATACAAATTCACTTCTGTTCTAAGCAGTCAGTAATTTAATAGGCTGAAGTCATTATTGAACAATTTAACAGTTCTCCCATTTTGCTATGCTCTTTTTTGTAGCAGTCTTCCGGATCTTGTTAACAAGTAAGACAGGTTTTCAAAAGTGGAGATGGAACATAGAAAAGGTTGTTGGGGATGCCTCCTTTTCATACTTTGTGTTGTTCTTTAGAGTATTCTGATAAATTGGAGTGGTGAAAGTGAAGGAGCCCAGAGACAACATCAGAGGTAGTTTCATATTGAATGTCTTTATAAAATACTTTAGCCTACCCGATGCTTGCATTATTAAGCCATGAACACATCTTTGCCATGCTGTGTGGGGCTCTGTACTAGATACAGATCAGGAAGCATATCTATTTCAAAGCCTTGACTGCACTGCGTGAAGCTGTCTATCAGAAGTCACCAGACCTCGTTCCCTCAAAATTGAAATGGTGCATTCCTGGTGGCAAATTCTGTTCTGCTGACTTTACATTTTTTAAATGCCCAAATACGAACTACTGGGAGTGGCCATAGAAGAAGGCTCTTCTCTGCTTATCCTACAGACTCATCTTGATGCTGAATCACAGTATTTAAATGTATGCAAAGCTCAAGAATAATCACATGAATCAGTTCAGTTCAGTTCAGTAAGCTTTATTCGATTATTAAAAACAATCATAAAAGCACAGGCATTAAAAACACAGACAAAACATTATACATATAGCAGTAATCAAGGTAACAGTGTTAAAATGTCCTATTTTTTATAACAGCAATACATTTTATACATATAGCAGCAATCATATTCTTCCTAACAACAATACATTTTGGGATGCAATTTGCTGTATATCGGGCTATGTAAAAACAGTCAGGATAACAAAAATTAAAATGTCATACTCTTTCTAGCAGCAATGGATTTAAGGATATAAGTTGCAGTGAGAAAACAGATATCCGACTCTTGTAGTGAAAACAGCAAGTTCATGGCAGTATTTACAGTTAAAATGCCATATTTTTTTAAAAGAGGTTTAAGGGAGGCAATACGAAGGTACAAATATAAATCACAAATGAGGAGAAAGTGCTTGTGCTCTGTTTTGTGACTCCATCACATGGACATGGTGCAGTTGGATATTTTCTGACACATGGAAAGGCCACCAAATGATGGACCATACTCAGTCTCATTCTAGTGAGTACGAACCGATGTGATGTTCTAGAGACCGTTGTTAAGTATTGTTGAAAACCAACAGTATCCACGTGGAGAGTATAAAGTTTAAACGTTGACAACTGCCCACTAATACATTTGCGATCAGAGGCTTTCTTCCTCAAATAAATATGTTTAATTTCTCTCTTGGTGATTTCAATTACACTACTAGGATTTTCCATGATGTTAATGTTAAAAATGTCCTTAAATGTTGTTACTACATATTTGAGCCATGGGATCTGAAGGCATTTGTCCAGGTGGAGACAATCGTTAATTATGCTCCTGTTAAAAGTGGTCTCCTCCTTAGCCCATATAGATCTCCAGACCATCAACAGTCTTAACCCAATTAGATCTATCAAATATTCTATCCCAACTTCATTATGTATGAGCTCAGAGGAAGCTGACATCGGTAAACAGAGTAGTTTTAAAAAAAACTATTTTCCTCTGTTTGAAGTTCTGCATGGCGGCAATGTCCCCAAACCCCGGCTCCATAGAGTGCTATTGAGACACATCTTGTTTGATAGATATGTAGCATGTCGTGAATACGACGATCCCCAAGTGTGGCAGCAAATTAAAAAACACTGTATGCACTTCTGGCCAATTTGGTCCTAACGTTCATTACCTCCTGCGACCACATTCCATTGCTGGTAAAAATTACACCTAGATAACAAAATTTCTCGACTTGCGAGATTTTTTGGTGGTCTAAGTAAAACGATTTCTTATTTCCTACACTATGACCGCAGATCAAGGCATATGTTTTAGTTTGGTTGATCTGCAGTTTCCTGCCTTTGATAAAATCTGCAAATTTATCCATTAGTCTCTGAAGTCCTAGAGGTGTCCTTGAGAGAAGTCCTGCATCATCTGCGTATAACAGCACTGGTACCTCAAGACCCTCAGCCTGCGGTGCGTCACATTTAACCATTTTAAGTTCAGAGTCCATAGCATTGATAAAAAGAGTAAAAATGAGAGGCGCTAGCACACAGCCTTGCCTAATGCCTAATTTTACCTTAAATTTAGTGGTGCATTCTACGGCTTGTCCGTAGAGTACACAAGAAGATTATTTGGTATAGAGTCTAGCGAAAAATAATATGATTGGCTCTGGGGCACCAAGGCCCAATAAAACTGGCCACAAGAGCATGATCTACTAGATCAAATGCACTACTTAGATCTGCAAAGTAAAGGTAAAGTGATCCTTGCTTTGCACGCGTGTATTTCCCTAATAAATGATCTAAGTTAATGCATTGATCCAGAGTTCCTCTCCCCCTCCTAAACCCATATTGTGACTGAGCCAAAATACTATTGTCCTTAGCCCACTCCTCCAACCTAACTAACAAGACCCGACTCATGATCTTGACTGACGTATCAAGGAGGGAGATTGGCCGGTAGTTTTTGGCCTCGGATCTATTTCCTTTTTTAAATATAGGAATAATTGTGGACTCACCCCAGGTTGACAGTGTACCTACCAAAGCAGCCGCATTAAAAATCCTGGTCTGCACAGGGGCCCAAAGTGCTGGATTGGCTTTGTACAAGTAAACTGGCACACCGTCCGGCCCCGGTGCTTTCCCCTCCTTGCTGTTGCTAATACCATATTCTACCTCTAAGTGTGTAATATTAAGAGGGATATTTGGCCAGACATCTACATCCCGGCTGATTTACCGGGGTTAAAAATACCGGAAAAGTGTGCTACCCATGTTTTCTCACTGATGTGAGATGTTAAGTCAGGGGCATCCTCATTTCTTAAAAAAAGGGGAATTAATTGTGTCCCAGAACATCTTACTGTTAGATAACTCTACTACCATAGTCAATTTGTCCCAGGCTTCTTCCTGTAGCTCCTTCTTCCTTCGTTTTACCTGTTCTTTATATGCTATTCTCAGGTTAATAACGGTTGTCCTATCCCTGGGTCTTTCTGATAAAGCTAGCTTTAATTGCTGCAGGGATTGTGTGCAAGCGTGGTCAAACCACCCTTTATTCTGTGCTAACCTATTTGCCTTATTGGCGGTCAAGATGTTATTCATTTTGGCATTAATCGTGTTAAAGCACATAAGGGTATGCATGGGGTCAACATCGTCATCCAGACACTCATGAAGCTCGGCTTGGCATGCTGCAACAATACTTCTTAGGAGTCTAACAGAATTTTCCCCCTTCCACTTAATCCTGGGGCTGTTGGTTCTACATGGGGCAATATCATCTACGATGGTTTGGGTAGTCTGATTTCTAGAACCCTAAATGTGAAGTTTTAGAGCAATGCCATTGTGGTCACTAGTGGATAGTTCTAATATCTTCGGTGTGGTACAGCTAGCGCTTACATTTACAGAGGTCAACAAGTGATCAATGATGGTACAGGCATTCCTACCAGTAAATGTCGGTACCATATTACCGTTCCCATCTTTGGCACCCTGCAACACCTCCATATCAAATTTAACCATGACAGAGTTCAATACACAAAATTTTGTGTGCACCTGAGGCGGAAGCCGGGTGTTAGGCCACTGCAGCACTCCCTATTTTTAAAATTGAAAAACCCTCGTTACATTTTTGATTTGCGCCGTTTTTAAAAGGCAAAAACTGCAAACCCTGCATTCCCCCACCCTCGGACATCATCGCTCACAGACCCTGACTCACTATCTGTTCTGTGGCGGCCATATTGCGGGAAGTAGGTAGTCAGCGCGCTCTAGCGCCACACTACAAAAGGAGCTCTCGCGAGTCCCCGCGAGACTTGTGTATTTTGTGTGCACCTGAGGCGGAAGCCGGGTGTTAGGCCACTGCAGCACTCCCTATTTTTAAAATTGAAAAACCCTTGTTACATTTTTGATTTGCGCCGTTTTTAATAGGCAACAACTGCAAACCCTGCATTCCCCCACCCTCGGACATCATCGCTCACAGACCCTGACTCACTATCGGTTCTGTGGCGGCCATATTGCGGGAAGTAGGTAGTCAGCGCGCTCTAGCGCCACACTACAAAAGGAGCTCTCGCGAGTCCCCGCGAGACTTGTGTATTTTGTGTGCACCTGAGGGGGAAGCCGGGTGTTAGGCCACTGCAGCACTCCCTATTTTTAAAATTGAAAAACCCTCGTTACATTTTTGATTTGCGCCGTTTTTAAAAGGCAACAACTGCAAACCCTGCATTCCCCCACCCTCGGACATCATCGCTCACAGACCCTGACTCACTATCGGTTCTGTGGCGGCCATATTGCGGGAAGTAGGTAGTCAGCGCGCTCTAGCGCCACACTACAAAAGGAGCTCTCGCGAGTCCCCGCGAGACTTGTGTATTTTGTGTGCACCTGAGGCGGAAGCCGGGTGTTAGGCCACTGCAGCACTCCCTATTTTTAAAATTGAAAAACCCTTGTTACATTTTTGATTTGCGCCGTTTTTAATAGGCAACAACTGCAAACCCTGCATTCCCCCACCCTCGGACATCATCGCTCACAGACCCTGACTCACTATCGGTTCTGTGGCGGCCATATTGCGGGAAGTAGGTAGTCAGCGCGCTCTAGCGCCACACTACAAAAGGAGCTCTCGCGAGTCCCCGCGAGACTTGTGTATTTTGTGTGCACCTGAGGGGGAAGCCGGGTGTTAGGCCACTGCAGCACTCCCTATTTTTAAAATTGAAAAACCCTCGTTACATTTTTGATTTGCGCCGTTTTTAAAAGGCAACAACTGCAAACCCTGCATTCCCCCACCCTCGGACATCATCGCTCACAGACCCTGACTCACTATCGGTTCTGTGGCGGCCATATTGCGGGAAGTAGGTAGTCAGCGCGCTCTAGCGCCACACTACAAAAGGAGCTCTCGCGAGTCCCCGCGAGACTTGTGTATTTTGTGTGCACCTGAGGCGGAAGCCGGGTGTTAGGCCACTGCAGCACTCCCTATTTTTAAAATTGAAAAACCCTCGTTACATTTTTGATTTGCGCCGTTTTTAAAAGGCAACAACTGCAAACCCTGCATTCCCCCACCCTCGGACATCATCGCTCACAGACCCTGACTCACTATCGGTTCTGTGGCGGCCATATTGCGGGAAGTAGGTAGTCAGCGCGCTCTAGCGCCACACTACAAAAGGAGCTCTCGCGAGTCTCCGCGAGACTTGTGTATTTTGTGTGCACCTGAGGCGGAAGCCGGGTGTTAGGCCACTGCAGCACTCCCTATTTTTAAAATTGAAAAACCCTCGTTACATTTTTGATTTGCGCCGTTTTTAATAGGCAACAACTGCAAACCCTGCATTCCCCCACCCTCGGACATCATCGCTCACAGACCCTGACTCACTATCGGTTCTGTGGCGGCCATATTGCGGGAAGTAGGTAGTCAGCGCGCTCTAGCGCCACACTACAAAAGGAGATGGGCACTACTCCGCGCAGCGGACGCGGACAGCGGCGCCGCAGTGGCGCCGAAGTCAAGCCTAAGTCTTGCCCGTCTGCGCCCGTCTGCGCTGAGTCCGGGCCTAGGGCCAGAAATTCTGCCCTAATCACCCCCCACATGTCATTCAGTAAACAACAACTCTTATCGCTGAATACCCATACCTCACACTGCCCCCAAACCATTACAGTAGATAAGTGGACTGAACATTTCACCTGCCCACAATGTAACCAAACAATTGTACCCTTTATAACTAAAAGACCCAAAAATATTGACAGGTCACTCAAAGGAGGCCTTATCAATGCACGTTCCATGTGCAAAAATGCCCAACACGTATACAACCTTATTTCTGAGAATGACCTTGACTGCCTAATGATTACTGAGACGTGGCTCAAAGACTGGTCCAATCCCGATATAGTAAAAGCCCTACCCCCGGGCTTTCTAATTCAAAGATTGGACCGACCTCTTCAACGAGGAGGAGGACTGGCAATAATTCACCGAGACTCCCTTAAATGTTCCACCGCGGTAATACCAGAAATAAAAGAAGCAGAATGCCTTAGTTTCAGTCTGCAAGCCCACGACTCTTTTACTTTTTCCGGTTTATTAGTATACCGGCCCCCTGGACAAGCAACTCTCTTCTTAGAAAGCCTTGGAGAAGCACTTGCCAATCTAATTTTACGATCTGCTAATTTCACCCTACTAGGAGATATCAATATACACCTCGACAACTCCAATGACCCTAACACCGTATGCCTCAAAGATATTTTAAATATACTGGATCTGACTATTCTAACGGAGGAACCAAATCATAATGCTGGGCATATATTAGATTGCATTTGCTCTAATGCCAATACAATAACAGTAGAACCGCCACTGACCCGAACTTGGTCAGACCATAAATTCATCAGTTTTAATATAAAAACAGACAATAATAAAGACATTAAAAACATTAATCCTATCCCCTGCAATAAAAGTTCAACCCCCTGCTGGAAAAAAATCATCGAGCACCCTGATCTAATGAACTGGGTACAGACAGAAAAACTATTACCAGTAGGAAATGTGAGTACTGACTATGAACACTATAAGAGCTGGATGAAATCCATTGGAGATAGATTGACTACAGGAGGAACCAAATCTAATAAGACACAAAGGAAAAAATCTGCCCCTTGGTATACCAAATCCTTAAAAGTCTCGCTGAGAGAAGTTAAACTTCTAGAAAGACAATGGCGACGTCATTACAGGAAGGAAGATAGGGAAATCTATAAGAACGCCAGGAGGAATTACCACACCTCTATCAAGCTAGCGAAAACAAACTACTATACCAACCTGATAGAATCGTCCAACAACAACCAAAAAGAAATATTCCAAATAGTCAACAGCTTTAGAAAACCCAAAATATTATCACAAGAAATTCCACCGTCTCAAGCTCTCTGCGATAAAATCGCGGAATATTTCGAACAGAAAATTACTAACTTCACCAAAGAATTTCCACAGATTAGCCAGCTAGCATCAAACACAATGGACCCTATCCTCCTAAAAGATACACCTGGTATTACAACATGGGACAGTTTTACCATGATTGATTTAACCGAGTCATCTCAAGCCATTTCAAAACTGAACTCAGGCTCCCCTCTTGATCCCTGTCCACCTCTACTACTCAAGATCATAAAAGATGAGGTTAATCCGATGATTAACTCTATCCTGAACTCTTCCCTGCGAACAGGAGACATCCCCACCTGTTGGAAAGTCGCAGTAGTTAAGCCTCTTCCAAAAAAATCTATCCAAGACCCCACAACACTGTCAAATCTTCGTCCCATATCACTCCTCCCAGCACTATGTAAACTCACAGAGACATGTGTAAACAAACAGCTCACCGCATATCTGGAAAACAATAACCTTCTTCACCCCAACCAAGCGGGTTTCCGTTCTCACCATTCTACTGAATCTGCCCTCATCTTCTCAACGGAAACAATTAGGACCGCATTGGATCAGGGCAAAAGAGCTGTCCTGATCCTTATTGATCTGTCTGCGGCATTCGACACGGTGTCCCACGATATTCTACTTCATCGCCTGAGTAGCGCAGGCATAGGGGGCACCGTGTTGAAATGGTTCACCAACTTTCTTAGACAAAGAAAACAAACCATCATCTTAGGGCCATATCACTCTGAGGCCAGGGAAGTTAAATCTGGGGTACCTCAGGGCTCTAGCTTAAGCCCTATATTGTTCAACCTGTATATGGTCCCACTAATGAAAATCATTTCCTCCTTTGCTATCAGTTCGATAGCATACGCCGATGACACTCAACTAGTGTTAATTCTAGATGAGGACGCGGCAATCGCCGAACGCTCCCTTAAGGATTGTCTGGAAGCCACCTTTAAGTGGATGAACCTAAACCACCTGAGATGTAACACCGCAAAGACCGAAATTCTACCCTTCGGGAAAAATAACTTGTTCTCCCCCCAAACTTGCTGGCCACCCAATGCCGAAGCCCCACCAAGCACTATAAAAAGTGCCCGCAATCTAGGCATCAAATTTGATGAGGCATTATCATTTAAACAGCAGACCATCGAAGTGGCTGGCTCATGTTTTAATGTCATCAAGAGCCTTCGGAAATTCTTTGATTTCCTTCCCTTATCAGCCAAGAAAACAGTAGCGGTGGCATTAATCACATCCAGATTAGACTATTGTAATAGTCTATACGTAGGAGCCAACAAAGCCCTACTACACAAGCTGCAAATGGTACAAAACGCTGCAGCTAGATTAGTGCTAAAAACATCGAGAAAGTCCTCGGCATCGGCAGCATTAGATACTCTCCACTGGCTTCCCATTCAAAAGAGAATATTATTCAAACTACTGATAATTTCCTTCAGGGCATTCCACAAAACAGGTCCAACTTACCTTTACAACAAATTCAACCGCTACCACCCCGGACGTCACCTAAGATCTGCCACGGCCAATCTAATGATTATCCCAAAATTTCGACTGTCCACTAGAGGGGGAAAGTCTCTGACGGTCAAAGGATCAAGAGCATGGAACACACTCCCTCCTCAAATCCGGGAAATCTCATGCGAAAGCAAATTCAGGAAAGCCATCAAAACCTGGATCTATTATCAAACAGCCACGATTTGCAAAGCCCTGGTCTAATTCTGAAACATCTCTTGGGGTTACTATACCTTTTTTCCCCTCCTTTGATCCACACAAATCACATCCAGCGCCAAGATGCTCCTCGGAGCGATAGAGCGCTATATAAAACCCCCAATCAAATCAAATACCTCTCCATAAGTACTATGCAGAAAGTGGGCACATGCATCACATGCAACGCTTTACTTTTAACAGTAAAAGTAAAGCGTGGGTGCCGTGAATATAGCAAAAGTAAAGAAATAGAAAAAAACTTCTATTTCTTTACTTTTGCTATAATCGCGGCACCCGCACTTTACTTCCAACATTCAGTACCATTAATACATTACCATACGGCAAGTACCATATCACCAAAGTCCACAAACCTCATAGCCCTACAACATGACATAATAACTGCTTTACAAGTGCTCACAAAATACCTTATATTAACTGCAGCTATGAGATCCACAAAAGCGTAATAGCCCATCAGGGTCAACAAGAATTACTACAGTCAGTTAAGCTACAGGCACAGCAACACTACAGCCTTTCATCCAATAGTGCTCACAGTTACACCTAAACTGATATTACAGCAGAGTAAGCACCACAACCCTCTGCATTACAAAGAAGTACTTCAGTCAATCAACCTACAGCCGAAAAGCGAGCTTTGTGCCACAGTCAAGCAAAGCAATACAACAGCATCATGTTAAGCCCTATAAGCTGTAGCCACACACGCATTCACATCTTATGCCCTTATAGCTGAACAAACACTACATACTATAAAGAGCACAAACCCTACAGTTGATGAGGATACATCAGAAGAAGACAGTTTGCCAGGTTACAAGGTAGGCAACACTAGAGTTACAATCTTACAGCTTTTCATGTTATGGCTTAACAAGCAATACAAGTCTGAATATTCCAGATGAATATGTTCTGCAGACTTACATTATTGCACATGTGCTACTAGAGCACACCATTTCATAACGCCGCAAGCACTAGTCATTTGACGGCTATGGTAGCACATCCTACTGCCAAACAGTGCGGCTTGACATATTAGTGATGCAGAAACTTTGATATGTTCATTAAATCTGAACTGCAGGCAGTGATCTTGGCTCTAACTGAGCAACCCTTGCTGAGCTGAGCCCCTTTCAGCCAAAAACCTACAGAATCCCATTTCACAATTGGATCAGAAATGTTGCAAGAACACTTAGCCAGCTGCAATTACTTTTGAGACTGTGGACGAAAAGAGTGAACTGAGAGAAAAGCCCACGCAGTCTGCTGTGGATTCCAGTCATGCATGTTTGGACAGGCAATGTGGGACTTTCTGCCAACCAAGCGCCTAACTTATACACATAAGAGTGCAGGCAGTAACTCACTGTAGTAACAGACAGGTAAACAAGGTGGAAATTACAGACCAGTCCTGGCAGCAAAGATCTTGGCAAGCAAAGTATGATAGCACAGGCGGATAGCTACAATCACCTGCCCCGATATAGAAAGGCAAACGAGGAAAGTACAGTCAGATAAAAAATAAAAAAATAAAAAAATCGCAACCATCAGCTCAGCCAGGCAGTGGTGAAAAACATAACCAATTACAGAAACAGACATGAACAACCCAGGAGAAATGGGAGCAGGAAAAGATCTGCAACTGTTTGCACCTGCTCTGTAAGGTAAAGGGGAGAAGTACCAGCAATGTTTTAGTACGATACAGTTTCTCAGGCAACCAAGTGTGGAAAATAAAGGCACATCTCTGCACTCACCATCAGTAGTGCGAACAAGCCATGGACAGGTGTGCAGATAGAATGCTGTAATCCAGGTCATAGGCTTAGACAGGCAGGTACAGGTAAGTAGACTTGCAAAGGCATTGTATAGAAGATCTCTGAAAGGCCTGCACCTACCGATAACAAAGTAACTACCCAAGATGCAATTTAGTTCCTAGATTAGCAAGTGGGGAAAATAAAGCTAGTTGTCGTAGAGTAGCTCAAACAGCTAAAATAGGCAATAGGGAAAAAAAAGTAAAGCAAAGATTTCACAAGGACAGTAACAGGAGCCAATTGTAAAGATGGGCAGGAAATGGGCGGAGCTTCAATGCCATACCTCAATACAGCATGCCTCCCAGAGCAGCAGTGCGCTGCCTAGACTCGACCGAAAAATCATAAGTAGACAACAGTAAATACTCTATATGAGATCAAATATCTCCTGAAGAATCACCTGGGGGTGGCTGCAGATACTGTCCAGTTTATATATAAATATATATATATATATATATATATATATATATATATATATATATATATATATATATATATATATATATATATATATATATATATATATATATATATATATATATATATATATATATTACCTACTGGCTATCGCCAGTAGGTATATATAGTTAGGATTTATTCCCTATGGGATTTTTGAAAATTCTATGTCTAATAACTTTGGCGTTTGTGGACGGAATCGGCAGAAATTTTCAGGAAAATGGCACATTTTGTTTCTGAGCAGCCCTTGAAAATTTGGGGGGGTTTTGTCGAGGGGGGGCCGAGAAAAAAGGGGGGTCCCAAAACGCGTTTTTCCCATGTTAATTTCCATAGGGCGGTTGGACTCACTTTTAGCTCGAACGGCTGAATGGATTTGCACGAAACTTGGCAAAATTGTAGGGACTGTTAGCCCGATGTGCCTTTGCTAGGTCTCAATATATGTGCTCCAGTAGTTTTTGAGAAATTAACGTTCAAAACAAGATATATATCTGTAACAGCGCTCCGGGCTGCGGTCCGGTTCGCTTACTTTTCGCGAAACGGAACTTTGCGCGCAGAAAGCTGATTGGCTCTCCGGTGTCTGTCAACATTCTAAACAGTCCGGAGCGGCCGCCATCTTATCTCTCGGTAGGATCGAGAGAGAAGAAGAGGTGAAAAACGAAGGGGGAATTTAATGAAAGGGGGCAAGGTATACTCCTCTTGACCCCCTAGGAATGTTGTTGGGGTTATTAAAGGGTCCCGTGGGGAAAATAAAAAAAAAATGATTTTACACAGTAGAAGCGCTTCACGGGCCGCGAACTGGGCCGCAAACTGGTAGCGAAACGGGAATTCGCCATTTTGTGCTTCGTTTTAATTAAATTACTAGGTATAAGGGGGTGCGGGAGACGTATACTAATCCCCTATGTTTCCTGAGAGTGGCTGAGGAGGCTCATATATGTTGATACATCTCATCCAGCGGCTGTGCGTGAGCTTTTTTTTTTTTTGCTGCGTGACGTCTGTTAACGTTCGATTCGATGGAAATCAGGAAGTGTTGACCGCCAATTTGTCACTGCGATAAAATATTTTGTTATAAATGAATCCTTATTGATAAACATGGTCTGCGCCATCTTGCCTTTTTTCCAATGCCACAATTTTGTCGTGCACGGCAGCCATTTTAGATGCCAGGCTGGTTCCAGGCTATCACCTACCCCTGCGGATGTAGTTTATGGCCCCAGCTGTAGAGAATCCAGACATGCCAACCCTCCCGATTCAGGCGTGAGACTACTGATTTCAGTGCTAGTCTCCCGCCTCCCGATTTCTGCAAGCAAAAACCCGGGGGCATATTACCAACAACTAGCGTTAATTTTTGTCTCTAACTTGTTTAGAGACAAAAATTATCGCCGCACATGGGCGATTTTTATCGCAGATAAATCTTGCTATTAGCAAGGTTTATCGCAAATGCGATAAAAAACGGCCGCAATGCATGAATATCGCAGAAAAGTCAGCGATATTCATGTATTATCGAGCAAATGCTCTTAGCCATGTTATCCACCTCCCATTGGATAACATGGCTAAGAACTGCTCAGGTCAGGTGTTAGCTTTTGGAGATATTCGCACTTAGCGCGAATTTCTCCAAAAGTTGGTAATAGGAGATAGCGATGTTAGGGACTGTTACCAGTCGCTAACATCTTGGCACGCCCACTTTGCATGTCATTAGTGATAAGTATCACTGACATGCAAAGCGGGGCCCAAGATGGTCGCTATCTCCTTTTAGCTGTCACTAACTGGTGTTAGCGACAGCTTGGTAATAGGGAGATAATTTTATCTCCGCTTTCTTGGCTTTTAAAGCCAAAAAAGCGGAGATAAACCCCCTTGATAATATGCCCCATGATTCCTCGGGGGTTTCAGCTGACAGGGCTTGGTATTGTGTTACGTGGTAATTCTTCCAGGAAACGTCATAGGGTCGATGCAGGGGTTCTAGAAGGGGTGATAAACCATTTAAGCCTCATGAACAAGCGCATGGTCTTTTAAAGATCTGTGAAGTACTCAGGGCGGCGGTGTGTGTGTGTCCTCTTTCAGGAGCGGGCGGGGGGGGGGGGCACTGCCAGCAACTTCCAGGCCAGGCAGTGTTCAACACTTGCATCACCCTTTCTCTGCCTGCTATTGCGCTCCATGCTTCGGAAAGGAAAGAAATAGAACGTGCATTTGAGTTTGAAATGTCCGATCCTGTAGCAGTACACTTGCAAAGCCCACACATGATAATAACCCGATTCAAGGCTCCATTCACCCGTTTTTTTTTTTAAAAAAACACTCCAACAAAGTAGGATTATAAAACTTTATTAACTTTTAAATATAACGAACGGAACAAAAACTGTAAAAACATTTAAACATTTTTCACAAAAAAAAGCAACAATGGTCAGAAGCTGTCTTTTGTGCGAATAGTCCCAAGGCAGCACAACGTGCTGAGTTCTGGACGGCACCCAGGTGATGTCACCTGGGTGCCGCACTGGTTTTTGGGATCCTACAATGCAGCAAAGAAAAACAGCGTGGGGCGTCCAGGGTGGTGCGGAGGGAGGCCTCGTCAGTAGCGGTCTGTTGTGCGAATAGTCCCAAGGCAGCAGAACGCGCTGAGATGTTGATGGCACCCAGGTGATGTCCAGTAAACTGCCGCACTGGTTTTGGTATCCTACAATGCTGCTCCGAAAATTGGCGTGGGGCGGCCCGGGGGGGGGGGGGGGGGCGTGGGGGAGGCGGCGTGAACGGGCCTCCCCAGGTGGCGGCCATCCAGCTGAGTTGCGCCCGCTCTTGCGGCTACAGCGTCTCGCTCACCATGTTGTTGAGTTGCTCCCACTCTTGCAGTGCAGCGATAGGCGGCTGCCACATGACTCTTAAAATGGCGGCCGGCTCTTCGGTTTTGGGCCTGGTCCACTAAAATGGCCCTGGGACACCTTGGAACTCGGACGCTTGCCTGCTAGGACTTGTGCTCCATTCTCGAAAAGCGTCCCCTCAGCCGTGAAGATTCTACAAAAGTCTTGGGGGCCCTCGACTCCTGCAGGCTTCCGGTGGGGAGCGGCTGCCATGATTGCTCGCGGAATGACCACGACGGAGCCACGAGATGGTGGTGCTCTCACGCTGACGCCAGCTTCAGTCTGAATCATCCAGAAACAAGGTGGGGCTTTCATCGTTTGGGAAAAAAAATTTTCTAAACCAATGAAAAGTGTTATTTTTAGGTCATATGATCAAGCCTTCTATCTTTAGGAAACCAAAAGTAAAATGAACCAATGAAAAGTTTTATAAACAAGTCACATGACCTGTTATGCGGCATAGGGCTACAAAAAGCGTAGAAAATCCGTTGGCACGTGAGGCGGCGTCAGTAGCGGACCGATGTGCGAATAGGCCGAAGGCAGCACAACGCGCCGAGATCCGGATGGCACCGAGTTAGTGTCCAGCAAGTTATTGCACTGGTGTGGCTATCCTACAATGCTGCGTCGAAAGTCGGCGTGGGGCGCCCCGTTGGCCTGTGAGGTCGCGTCAGTCAGTGGGGGCTGTGCGTCTCCCCCAAGATGGAGGCTCCTCGGCTGCAGTGCGGCACCCCTTAGCGTTTCACTCGACGTCCAACTGAGTTGCGTCCGCACTTGCGGCTACAGTAGGCCGAAGGCAGCACAACGCGCCGAGATCCGGATGGCACCGAGGTGGTGTCCAGCAAATTGCCGCACTGGTGTGGCCATCCTACAATGCTGCGCCGAAAGACGGCGTGTCCAGCTGAGTTGCGGTCACTCTTGCGGTACAGTGACTCGAACGCGCCGAGATCCGGATGGCACCGAGGTGGTGTCCAGCAAGTTGCCGCACTGGTGTGGCCATCCTACAATGCTGCGCCGAAAGATGGCGTGTCCAGCTGAGTTCCGGTCACTCTTCCGGCACAGTGACTCAAACGCGCCGAGATCCGGATGGCACCGAGGTGGTGTCCAGCAAGTTGCCGCACTGGTGTGGCCATCCTACAATGCTGCGCCGAAAGTCGGCGTGGGGTGCCCCGTTGGCTTATGAGGTGATGTCAGTAGTGGACCGATGTGTGAATAGGTCGGAACCAGCACAAGGCGCCAAGATCCGAATGGCAAGTCCTGGATGTTGAGTGCCATAGTTGAGAGTTCTGAGCAGTGCTTGTAAGACTGTCTGAAGCTTATTTGCACCTGCTGCAGCTTCACTATTGCCCTGGTGTGGCCAAAGGTCGCACATGACATAGGCGGCCGGCTCCCGAGGTCCGGCGGAACTTTTTTCCTTTTCCTTTCTGCTTCTTGTCCTACAATCCGTTTCATCTGAAGACACGACCAGGTCCCTGAATGTGTGCAGGGGGACGCTATTGATTGAATGAAAATGGCGGCTTGACACAAAGCTGACTCAAGCGTTGCTGTTGATGCTATGCAGACAAAAATTGGTTTTCAGTTTGTACATTCTTCAGGATTTTTTTTTCCATCCAAGGCTGATTGAGAGTTTGTAGAAAAATGGCTTCAGATTTTCCACATACTACTCTTCAACATTCTTCCTAAATGTAACAATGTGAGACTCACTAGGAGAACGGCTGTTTATGTTTCCTTTCAAAATGCTGCCAACAATATTTTCAGAATGGAAGACACCATCTTGTAGCATAAAGGGCCGAAAGGGGTTCTGGTCTGGCCGATGGTTGGTGGAGACATTTTGACTATATCTTGGACCTGCCCGGCCTCGCCCAAAATGGCGCCGGTATAAATGGGACTCGTAACTCATTGTTGTGTACTAGTTGAACAACCTTGATATCACGAGATATGAATGCAGTTTTGATGCTCATGGCGGGCGGGGACGAGAATTGATTGAATATTTCGACATCCCTATTGATATTAAGTTCTGATGTGTTATTGATTACTGTACTATTGAAAGTTCGAATTAACGTCACCCATGGTACTTGCACGCAAATGTATATCTAGATAACTTTTTTGTAAGTGGCCCTGTCGTATTTTAATTACAAAATGTACGTCCACCGATTCCGCAACTGTTAGACACCTTAGTTCTTGCAACCTAATGGCTCGTTCGTTACGTTCCTCTATAATGTAAATGTCTCCTCATCATATACGATTCCAGTTTGCTCCGTGGCCGGCCCACGTGGTTATAGGCCCGTATTTGTATACTGACATTTTCACAATAAATGTTTTTAAAACAAAACATGGTAGTAGTATTTACATTGGTAAAGTTTTTACTTTTAGTCACTGTTTTCGAATCAGTAAAAGGCAAGTGAAATAAAGTAGTCCAATTACATGACGGATAAAAGGTATAATATGTAGGAACGCAGTAAAGATAAATGGTCAAGGGCAGTTGTGTTTTCCACTTCTGCAACATAAAGTGATCGATAAGAATCTGATAATCAGGCGTATCGGCGACTAAGACAGCAGGCCGAGTCTCTTTTACTCAACGGCTCCGTCATGGAACGAAGAAACGCCCTTTTTCTCGAAAAAGGAATATATTTTACTTGCAGGACAGTTGTAAATTTTCCGGGAAAGTACATTAGCCTGGAATATTATAACATATATGTTTTTTAAAAAAAGTTCGAAATCAATAAAAAGCGTATTTTTTAGGTCATATGACCAAGGTTTTCATTATTAAAATAACAAAAGTAAAATGAACCAATAAAATTTTTTATTAACAAGTCACATGACCTGTTATGCTTACGTTGCGCGCTGCGCGCCGCGCCCCGGATTACTTCCGGGTGCGCTAACGCGGCGTGTCATATAACGCATTACGCGACAACGTAGGTCAAGAATATAGTCAAAATGTCTCCACCAACCAGCGTTCGGAACACAACCCCTTTCAGCAGTCCAAAAAGTTCTGTAAAATGACAACAGAGGGGACAGGCAACAAGAACCATCAGTCAAAGAGGGGAGGGCAAGTTCTTCTCTACCGGGTCATGTTGGGGCGCTACCGGAACTGATCGAATTGGTAGTCTACAGTGTTTCTGGATGTTTCAGACTAAAGCTGGCGTCAGCATGAGAGCACTACCATCTCGTAGGTCCGTCGTGGCCATTCCACGAGCAAACATGGCAGCCGCTCCCCACCAGAAGCCTGCGGGAGTCGGGGGCCCCCAAGACTTTTGTAGAATCTTCACGGCTGAGGGGACGCTTTCGAGAATGGGACCCAAGCCCTATCAGGGAAGCGTCCGAGTTCCAAGGTGTCCCAGGGCCATTTTAGTGGACCACGCCCAAATCTGAAGAGCCGGCCGCCATTTTGAGAGTCCTGTGGCAGTCGCTTATCGTTGCATCGCAAGAGCGGGAGCAACTCAACTACATGGTGAGCGAGACGCTGTAGTCGCAAGAGCGGGCGGTAAACAGCTGAATGGCGGAAGAGGCACAGTGTAGCAAAAGCGAGCGGAATGGCAACTAAAACGGTAAAGGGGCGCCCCACTACAGCGTGTCTTCAGGTCAAACGGATTGTGGGACAAGGTCCAGAATAGAAGAGTCATCAAAAGGCAAAAAGTTCCGCCGGACCCCGGGAGCCGGCCGCCTATGTCGGGGGCGATCTCAGGCTACACCAGTGCTATAAGACTTGGGGAGGGGGTCGGAGCCAAGCGTCTTCTCCGAGTCCGTGCCATCACACCGCCCCTCGGGGGCCTCCGTCAAGCGGTTTAGGGAGGTACCATATCACATTGTTTTCAAATGCAGTCAGGTCCACAAACGACACTCACTTACTTTGAGAATAGTGAAGCTGCAGTAGGTGGAAATAAGCTTCAGACAGTGTTACAAGCGCTGCTCAGAACTCTGAACTATGGCACCCAACATCCAGAACTTATGCCATTTGAGAATGGCAGTGACATTGAAGCAACTCAGGGACCAAAACCATTAACGTACTTTCACGTATGAAAATCTTACTTGGGGAGGGGGCAGGAGCGAAGCGCCCCCTCCCAGTCCGCGCCACCACACCGTATGTTGAAAATCTGAAGCCATCGTTCTACAAAGTCAACCAACCTTGGATGGAAAAATCTAGAAAAATGTACAAACTGAAAACCAGTTTTGGTCTGCATAGCATCAGTAGCAACGCTTGCTATCAGAGTGCATGAGTTTCATGCTCGATCGATTGAGCTAGCCGGATCGGGCAATAAAAAGTATAAAATAGTTATGTAAATAGTTATTTAATAAAATGTTTTACCCTGTTTCTTTGCTGGTGTGTTGTCTATATTTTTAATATTTGCATAGGGTTTGTCGTTATTTTGGGCGGGGTGGGTGACGGAGTCGAGCTGTCTTGCAGCCCTCATGGTGTGGAGCTCAGTTAATCTCACTATTTTCATATTTCTCATGAAGGGTTGTTCCTAATATTTCTATTTTAGCGAGGTCAAAAAGAGATCCAATTAGTGGCCTACTGATTTTGCTCGATTACTTTTATTTTTTTACACGATTTTTCACTATCTGCAAAGACTAAACAGAGTATTGCGACTTTGTGCTTGTTTGTAAATAGAGAATGATCCAAAGAGAACCAATTCTAAAACAGTAAATGCTTGGATAACAATCAATCAAATGGAGAGACAAGCAGGCACGACGGATTACAACGGGGGTAAAGGTCTGCGTTAACTACCGTTCACTATCTGCAAAGAGAGAGTACTACTAAGAGAAAAGAGGGGAGGGGGGGGGGTGCAGCGTTCAAAGCACATCAGCGTGCATAAATACGAAAATGTTTTTATCTATCACGTACTTGACATTTTAAAGCTTTTCATAGTTGCTATTAAAAAACCATTGAAATTCACTGAAAAAACCATAGGTTATAGTCAATATATAGTTAGGAATTTGCATTTACAAAACCTTGAAAATTCAATGAAAAAACCATTGGTTTTAGGCCATATATAGTTAGGGATTTGCATTTACAAAACCTTATTTTACTCGCATAAAACCATTGAAATTCCATATATAGTTAGATGCGCTAACTATATATCGCGCACCCGCAATCCACTGCTGATGATGTCACATATTACATCATTCATGACATGGTTAGTGACATCACTGATGACATCACTGATGACATCTCAAATGACATCACTGATAAAATCACTGATAACATCTCATTTGACATGACTGATCACATCACTGATGATATCATTCATGTGATAATACCATGAACCTCTTCAGACTCTAATATAACCTTAGATACAATCAGTGTAAACAGACAGTCACAGACTGTCACTCATCCATGGAGTTACTCACACACCTAGTCAGTTATGCCAAAAATCAATCACACCTCCATTTTCTCAACTATACAGTTATACACACCTTACTTATTCAAACATATACTAACACATATTTACTTTACTCTCTTATACAATCCCTGATACATGTTCACAATGATCCATACAGCCACTCACACATTCACTGGCTCTTATGCACAGTTATTTATAGATGTCAACTCTCACGTGTACTGTGTTTTACATATGTACTTACTTTGACATGTAGCACTGAGATATCCATTCACTCACTAATACACTCATGCACAGTCAACCGCCCATACAGCTGTTTCCACATACACTTTTGAATCCATACATATAGTGAATCAACTACTCACACATCTATGTACAGAGTCACACACCTCCCAGCCACCCATACACACACACTCAGTTTCCCATACAAATACTTGGACAACCAATGAATAACCCATACAGTTACTCATATAGCTACTGATCAACATATGCAGCAGTTTGTAGAACAACAGATATAATGATGCACAAATTAAAACAGTTTAGTCACTAACCCATGCACTCAGTGAGACACATTTAATCACTCACTCATACAGTCAGTCATGCACCTACTAAATCCTTCATCCAGACACTTATACATCCACTCATTCTTCAATATGTAAGACATATTTTAACTTTACAGAAACATACAGTCACTGGATGTTGTCATCAGTGATGTCATTTGAGATGTCATCAGTGATGTCATCAGTGATGTCACTAACCATGTCATGAATGATGTAATATGTGACATCATCAGCAGTGGATTGCGGGTGCGCGATATATAGTTAGCGCATCTAACTATATATGGAATTTCAATGGTTTTATGCGAGTAAAATAAGGTTTTGTAAATGCAAATCCCTAACTATATATGGCCTAAAACCAATGGTTTTTTCATTGAATTTTCAAGGTTTTGTAAATGCAAATTCCTAACTATATATCGACTATAACCTATGGTTTTTTCAGTGAATATATATATATATATATATATATATATATATATATATATATATATATATATATAGTTAGGATTTATTCCCTATGGGATTTTTGAAAATTCTATGTCTAATAACTTTGGCGTTTGTGGACGGAATCGGCAGAAATTTTCAGGAAAATGGCACATTTTGTTTCTGAGCAGCCCTTGAAAATTTGGGGGGGTTTTGTCGAGGGGGGGCCGAGAAAAAAGGGGGGTCCCAAAACGCGTTTTTCCCATGTTAATTTCCATAGGGCGGTTGGACTCACTTTTAGCTCGAACGGCTGAATGGATTTGCACGAAACTTGGCAAAATTGTAGGGACTGTTAGCCCGATGTGCCTTTGCTAGGTCTCAATATATGTGCTCCAGTAGTTTTTGAGAAATTAACGTTCAAAACAAGATATATATCTGTAACAGCGCTCCGGGCTGCGGTCCGGTTCGCTTACTTTTCGCGAAACGGAACTTTGCGCGCAGAAAGCTGATTGGCTCTCCGGTGTCTGTCAACATTCTAAACAGTCCGGAGCGGCCGCCATCTTATCTCTCGGTAGGATCGAGAGAGAAGAAGAGGTGAAAAACGAAGGGGGAATTTAATGAAAGGGGGCAAGGTATACTCCTCTTGACCCCCTAGGAATGTTGGTGGGGTTATTAAAGGGTCCCGTGGGGAAAATAAAAAAAAAATGATTTTTCACGGTAGAAGCGCTTCACGGGCCGCGAACTGGGCCGCAAACTGGTAGCAAAACGGGAATTCGCCATTTTGTGCTTCGTTTTAATTAAATTACTAGGTATAAGGGGGTGCGGGAGACGTATCCTAATCCCCTATGTTTCCTGAGGGTGGCTGAGGAGGCTCATATATATTGATACATCTCTTCCAGCGGCTGTGCGTGAGCTTTTTTTTTTTTTTGCTGCGTGACGTCTGTTAACGTTCGATTCGATGGAAATCAGGAAGTGTTGACCGCCAATTTGTCACTGCGATAAAATATTTTGTTATAAATGAATCCTTATTGATAAACATTGTCTGCGCCATCTTGCCTTTTTTCCAATGCCACAATTTTGTCGTGCACGGCAGCCATTTTAGATGCCAGGCTGGTCCCAGGCTATCACCTACCCCTGCGGATGTAGTTTATGGCCCCAGCTGTAGAGAATCCAGACATGCCAACCCTCCCGATTCAGGCGTGAGACTACTGATTTCAGTGCTAGTCTCCCGCCTCCCGATTTCTGCAAGCAAAAACCCGGGGGCATATTACCAACAACTAGCGTTAATTTTTGTCTCTAACTTGTTTAGAGACAAAAATTATCGCCGCACATCGGCGATTTTTATCGCAGATAAATCTTGCTATTAGCAATGTTTATCGCAAATGCGATAAAAAACGGCCGCAATGCATGAATATCGCAGAAAAGTCAGCGATATTCATGTATTATCGAGCAAATGCTCTTAGCCATGTTATCCACCTCCCATTGGATAACATGGCTAAGAACTGCTCAGGTCAGGTGTTAGCTTTTGTAGATATTCGCGCTTAGCGCGAATATCTCCAAAAGTTGGTAATAGGAGATAGCGATGTTAGGGGCTGTTTCCAGTCGCTAACATCTTGGCACGCCCACTTTGCATGTCATTAGTGATAAGTATCACTGACATGCAAAGCGGGGCCCAGGATGGTCGCTATCTCCTTTTAGCTGTCACTAACTGGTGTTAGCGACAGCTTGGTAATAGGGAGATAATTTTATCTCCGCTTTCTTGGCTTTTAAAGCCAAAAAAGCGGAGATAAACCCCCTTGATAATATGCCCCATGATTCCTCGGGGGTTTCAGCTGACAGGGCTTGGTATTGTGTTACGTGGTAATTCTTCCAGGAAACGTCATAGGGTCGATGCAGGGGTTCTAGAAGGGGTGATAAACCATTTAAGCCTCATGAACAAGCGCATGGTCTTTTAAAGATCTGTGAAGTACTCGGGGCGGCGGTGTGTGTGTGTCCTCTTTCAGGAGCGGGCGGGGGGGGGGGGGGCACTGCCAGCAACTTCCAGGCCAGGCAGTGTTCAACACTTGCATCACCCTTTCTCTGCCTGCTATTGCACTCCATGCTTCGGAAAGGTAAGAAAAAGAACGTGCATTTGAGTTTGAAATGTCCGATCCTGTAGCAGTACACTTGCAAAGCCCACACATGATAATAACCCGATTCAAGGCCCCATTCACTCATTTTTTTTTTTTTTTAAAACACTCCAACAAAGTAGGATTATAAAACTTTATTAACTTTTAAATATAATGAAGGAACAAAAACTGTAAAAACATTTAAACATTTTTCACAAAAAAAAGCAACAATGGTCAGAAGCTGTCTTTTGTGCGAATAGTCCCAAGGCAGCACAACGTGCTGAGTTCTGGACGGCACCCAGGTGATGTCACCTGGGTGCCGCACTGGTTTTTGGGATCCTACAATGCAGCAAAGAAAAACAGCGTGGGGCGTCCAGGGTGGTGCGGAGGGAGGCCTCGTCAGTAGCGGTCTGTTGTGCGAATAGTGCCAAGGCAGCAGAACGCGCTGAGATGTTGATGGCACCCAGGTGATGTCCAGTAAACTGCCGCACTGGTTTTGGTATCCTACAATGCTGCTCCGAAAATTGGCGTAGGGCGGCCCGGGGGGGGGGGGGCGTGGGGGAGGCGACGTGAACGGGCCTCCCCAGGTGGCGGCCATCCAGCTGAGTTGCGCCCGCTCTTGCGGCTACAGCGTCTCGCTCACCATGTTGTTGAGTTGCTCCCACTCTTGCAGTGCAGCGATAGGCGGCTGCCACATGACTCTTAAAATGGCGGCCGGCTCTTCGGTTTTGGGCCTGGTCCACTAAAATGGCCCTGGGACACCTTGGAACTCGGGCGCTTGCCTGCTAGGACTTGGGCTCCATTCTCGAAAAGCGTCCCCTCAGCCGTGAAGATTCTACAAAAGTCTTGGGGGCCCTCGACTCCTGCAGGCTTCCGGTGGGGAGCGGCTGCCATGATTGCTCGCGGAATGACCACGACGGAGCCACGAGACGGTGGAGCTCTCATGCTGACGCCAGCTTCAGTCTGAATCATCCAGAAACAAGGTGGGGCTTTCATCGTTTGGGAAAAAAAAATGTTCTAAACCAATGAAAAGTGTTATTTTTAGGTCATATGATCAAGCCTTCTATCTTTAGGAAACCAAAAGTAAAATGAACCAATGAAAAGTTTTAAAAACAAGTCACATGACCTGTTATGCGGCATAGGGCTACAAAAAGCGTAGAAAATCCGTTGGCACGTGAGGCGGCGTCAGTAGCGGACCGATGTGCGAATAGGCCGAAGGCAGCACAACGCGCCGAGATCCGGATGGCACCGAGTTAGTGTCCAGCAAGTTATTGCACTGGTGTGGCTATCCTACAATGCTGCGTCGAAAGTCGGCGTGGGGCGCCCCGTTGGCCTGTGAGGTCGCATCAGTCAGTGGGGGCTGTGCGTCTCCCCCAAGATGGAGGCTCCTCGGCTGCAGTGCGGCGCCCCTTAGCGTTTCACTCGCCATCCAACTGAGTTGCGTCCGCACTTGCGGCTACAGTAGGCCGAAGGCAGCACAACGCGCCGAGATCCGGATGGCACCGAGGTGGTGTCCAGCAAATTGCCGCACTGGTGTGGCCATCCTACAATGCTGCGCCGAAAGACGGCGTGTCCAGCTGAGTTGCGGTCACTCTTGCGGTACAGTGACTCGAACGCGCCGAGATCCAGATGGCACCGAGGTGGTGTCCAGCAAGTTGCTGCACTGGTGTGGCCATCCTACAATGCTGCGCCGAAAGACGGCGTGTCCAGCTGAGTTCCGGTCACTCTTCCGGCACAGTGACTCGAACGCGCCGAGATCCGGATGGCACCGAGGTGGTGTCCAGCAAGTTGCCGCACTGTTGTGGCCATCCTACAATGCTGCGCCGAAAGTCGGCGTGGGGTGCCCCGTTGGCTTATGAGGTGATGTCAGTAGTGGACCGATGTGTGAATAGGTCGGAACCAGCACAAGGCGCCAAGATCCGAATGGCAAGTCCTGGATGTTGAGTGCCATAGTTCAGAGTTCTGAGCAGTGCTTGTAAGACTGTCTGAAGCTTATTTGCACCTGCTGCAGCTTCACTATTGCCCTGGTGTGGCCAAAGGTCGCACATGACATAGGCAGCCGGCTCCCGAGGTCCGGCGGAACTTTTTTCCTTTTCCTTTCTGCTTCTTGTCCTACAATCCGTTTCATCTGAAGACACGACCAGGTCCCTGAATGTGTGCAGGGGGACACTATTGATTGAATGAAAATGGCGGCTTGACACAAAGCTGACTCAAGCGTTGCTGTTGATGCTATGCAGACAAAAATTGGTTTTCAGTTTGTACATTCTTCAGGATTTTTTTTTCCATCCAAGGCTGATTGAGAGTTTGTAGAAAAATGGCTTCAGATTTTCCACATACTACTCTTCAACATTCTTCCTAAATGTAACAATGTGAGACTCACTAGGAGAACGGCTGTTTATGTTTCCTTTCAAAATGCTGCCAACAATATTTTCAGAATGGAAGACACCATCTTGTAGCATAAAGGGCCGAAAGGGGTTCTGGTCTGGCCAGATGGTTGGTGGAGACATTTTGACTATATCTTGGACCTGCCCGGCCTCGCCCAAAATGGCGCCGGTATAAATGGGACTCGTAACTCATTGTTGTGTACTAGTTGAACAACCTTGATATCACGAGATATGAATGCAGTTTTGATGCTCATGGCGGGCGGGGACGAGAATTGATTGAATATTTCGACATCCCTATTGATATTAAGTTCTGATGTGTTATTGATTACTGTACTATTGAAAGTTCGAATTAACGTCACCCATGGTACTTGCACGCAAATGTATATCTAGATAACTTTTTTGTAAGTGGCCCTGTCGTATTTTAATTACAAAATGTACTGTTAGACACCTTAGTTCTTGCAACCTAATGGCTCGTTCGTTACGTTCCTCTATAATGTAAATGTCTCCTCATCATATACGATTCCAGTTTGCTCCGTGGCCGGCCCACGTGGTTATAGGCCCGTATTTGTATACTGACATTTTCACAATAAAGGTTTTTAAAACAAAACATGGTAGTAGTATTTACATTGGTAAAGTTTTTACTTTTAGTCACTGTTTTCGAATCAGTAAAAGGCAAGTGAAATAAAGTAGTCCAATTACATGACGGATAAAAGGTATAATATGTAGGAACGCAGTAAAGATAAATGGTCAAGGGCAGTTGTGTTTTCCACTTCTGCAACATAAAGTGATCGATAAGAATCTGATAATCAGGCGTATCGGCGACTAAGACAGCAGGCCGAGTCTCTTTTACTCAACGGCTCCGTCATGGAACGAAGAAACGCCCTTTTTCTCGAAAAAGGAATATATTTTACTTGCAGGACAGTTGTAAATTTTCCGGGAAAGTACATTAGCCTGGAATATTATAACATATATGTTTTTAAAAAAAAGTTCGAAATCAATAAAAAGCGTATTTTTTAGGTCATATGACCAAGGTTTTCATTATTAAAATAACAAAAGTAAAATGAACCAATAAATTTTTTTATTAACAAGTCACATGACCTGTTATGCTTACGTTGCGCGCTGCGCGCCGCGCCCCGGATTACTTCCGGGTGCGCTAACGCGGCGTGTCATATAACGCATTACGCGACAACGTAGGTCAAGAATATAGTCAAAATGTCTCCACCAACCAGCGTTCGGAACACAACCCCTTTCAGCAGTCCAAAAAGTTCTGTAAAATGACAACAGAGGGGACAGGCAACAAGAACCATCAGTCAAAGAGGGGAGGGCAAGTTCTTCTCTACCGGGTCATGTTGGGGCGCTACCGGAACTGATCGAATTGGTAGTCTACAGTGTTTCTGGATGTTTCAGACTAAAGCTGGCGTCAGCATGAGAGCACTACCATCTCGTAGGTCCGTCGTGGCCATTCCACGAGCAAACATGGCAGCCGCTCCCCACCAGAAGCCTGCGGGAGTCGGGGGCCCCCAAGACTTTTGTAGAATCTTCACGGCTGAGGGGACGCTTTCGAGAATGGGACCCAAGCCCTATCAGGGAAGCGTCCGAGTTCCAAGGTGTCCCAGGGCCATTTTAGTGGACCACGCCCAAATCTGAAGAGCCGGCCGCCATTTTGAGAGTCCTGTGGCAGTCGCTTATCGTTGCATCGCAAGAGCGGGAGCAACTCAACTACATGGTGAGGGAGACGCTGTAGTCGCAAGAGCGGGCGGTAAACAGCTGAATGGCGGAAGAGGCACAGTGTAGCAAAAGCGAGCGGAATGGCAACTAAAACGGTAAAGGGGCGCCCCACTACAGCGTGTCTTCAGGTCAAACGGATTGTGGGACAAGGTCCAGAATAGAAGAGTCATCAAAAGGCAAAAAGTTCCGCCGGACCCCGGGAGCCGGCCGCCTATGTCGGGGGCGATCTCAGGCTACACCAGTGCTATAAGACTTGGGGAGGGGGTCGGAGCCAAGCGTCTTCTCCGAGTCCGTGCCATCACACCGCCCCTCGGGGGCCTCCGTCAAGCGGTTTAGGGAGGTACCATATCACATTGTTTTCAAATGCAGTCAGGTCCACAAACGACACTCACTTACTTTGAGAATAGTGAAGCTGCAGTAGGTGGAAATAAGCTTCAGACAGTGTTACAAGCGCTGCTCAGAACTCTGAACTATGGCACCCAACATCCAGAACTTATGCCATTTGAGAATGGCAGTGACATTGAAGCAACTCAGGGACCAAAACCATTAACGTACTTTCACGTATGAAAATCTTACTTGGGGAGGGGGCAGGAGCAGGACTAAATCTATAAAGCAGCACTAAATCTCCCAAAATCGGCAGCGCCAGCGCAGATTCGTCTAGAATTTGGCCTTTTGAACCAGAAGTTTGCAGTATGGGAACCTTTGTGAAACTCTGCCACAAATTACGAACGGCAGAAAAAGATTATTTTTCTGCCGTATTGCAATATATAAGCCCTTTAATTTTGGAAGATAGAGTAGAAGTGCTGAATTATCAGACTCCGTCAATCTACGAAATGATTATGGGTGAGAAAGTTAAGGGCAGCTTTCTGAGGATTGTAGAGCCCAGTTACCATAAAAAAGCAAAATATAAGATACTGAAGGCGGCTTTTGGAGTCCGGCAAAAAGTTCGAAAACATTTGAAACTATGCAAACTAAACTTTTATACTCCCCTTACATCAAAGGGCCTTTTACCAGAAATTTTTTGTGATATAACTATGTATAGATGGCAAAAGAAAGGAATATGCTACCTGGGAGATTTGTTGATTAATGACCAAATGTTTACATTTCAGGATTTAATTAACACATTTGCTGTGGGAAGAAATGATTTCTTTAAATTTCTCCAACTACGAAGTTTCCTACAGAACCATCCTTTAATTCCCCCAGCTAAAGCCCCATTGTTAGAACTTTTGCAACAAAAAAACCCGTATAGGAGCTATTTATTCAAGTTTAATTCAGGAATATGGGGATGATTTAGGACAATGTCAGCTGAAATGGGCTAATAACCTAGGTATACCTGATGTTGATATTTTACAATCGATTAAAATGGCTTCAGATTGTTTAATAACAGGGATGATGAAATCTCAACATTTTATGTGTATTCATAATCTGTATTATACCCCTATTAAAGTTGTTAAGTGGAGTACGACGACAGGTACGAACTGCAGTCGTTGTGGGTTATTCGCAGCTGATGAACTTCATATGTTTTTTTTTTTTTGTCCTAAACTCTCTAC
Organism: Lissotriton vulgaris; assembly: GCF_964263255.1. Taxonomy (NCBI): domain Eukaryota; kingdom Metazoa; phylum Chordata; class Amphibia; order Caudata; family Salamandridae; genus Lissotriton; species Lissotriton vulgaris. The sequence continues at coordinate 27,360 of NW_028247439.1, read as the reverse complement.
GCTGTTTCAACATATGGAATTTTTTTTATCTATTATTCTCAAATGTGAGATTAAGATAACGGCAGAATTGCTGTTGCTAGGCATTGATCATACTGTTACCAGGCCAAGATCAATTTCTTATTTTTTATTTATTTGCATGGCTGCAGCTAGATCTTGTATTACTAAGGAATGGATCAGTTCGGACCCGCCGTCATTCTTTATGTGGCGTGAAAAACTATTGTTTATGTATAATATTTAATCCGCTATGTACAAGTTAAAGGGGGTTAAAAAAAGAGCTGTGGGGGAGAAAATGTGGGCACCAATTGCCGAATGGATTTAAGTTATTATGCTGCTTGATTTATATTTATATTTATGTTTCAATATGTTATGTACTTTATGAAGAATTTGTCTTATTTTATTAGTTATGTACTGCTGTATTTCCTTGCAATAAAACAATAAAACTCAAAAAAAAAGAAAAAGATTCACTGGATAACCTGTGTTGGGAAGAAATTGCCACTCAACAGAAACAACACGTGCCAAACAGTTGGGGAGATTTTTTGTCTCAATCCTTGATCAGTATAGGAATCGAAGAAACCTGGGCCTCAATGACCGATAGAAATACCTTTGACAAAATCACAAACAATGCTGTCAAATGGGAATCCTATCTGGAAGATAAAACAAGTACAGCAAAACGACGACACGGGTGGACCGTGATAAATTCATACTCCGGGATAAAGCCGCAGACATATCTGGAAAGTCACTTCAATAGGTTTTTAAAACAAAGATATATAAACCATCGATTAGGCCTACAGTTTTCAAAGGACTTGTTACCATCCTGGCAAAATTGTTACATTGACTCTCATTGTCGTCTATGTGGATATCAAAATGAATCATTAACTTATTTATTATGTACTTGCCCGGCACTTAATGATTTGAGGAGACGGCTTTTAAAGGACATTTTTAACAAATTGAACATTCGGACATGTAGGCAAGCAGAAATTCGATGGCTAGATGGATCATCTCCTATGTTGGCATGTAAGGGGGTTAAATATATGATGAAAGCCCAATCCCTCCTACAGCAAGCCGAACAGGGAATTATAGTAAAAAACTGAAATATATTTCTCTTTATTCTTCATATGACCAACAAACTCTAATATAAGTAATAGTTACACATGTGTTTTTAACTTTTTAGAAATGTTTTTGTAATAATTTTTAATAATTTTATACAATAAAAATTGACTTGACTTATATATATATATATATATATATATATATATATATATATATATATAAAAGATTGTATAGCAAGACAGCTGATAAAACCACCCACTAAGCCAACAAGGAAGGAAAGTATAAGCATGACGATCCTATTACTTCAAACACAACAGTCAAGCACAGCAGACGTTCGAAGATAGGGTTCACAAGGAAGGCGAACATTAGAGGCATATATAGGCTGCAGCTGCATTTATTTTTCGAAAGCTTGTACAGCAAATTAAGTTTTTTACAGAAAGGAAGCCACAGAGAATGCTCAAACGCTCAAGCTGGACAAGTGCATCACCAACAGATCGATCTGCAGATGCCACGGCCCACTCCAACAAGCATTGGCATAGCCAATAGGTCTCGCCTATGGGACCTTTTAAGTGTTTAGCCATGCAACAGTTCTTGTTACACCAAGGATATTGTGCTGCATAACTAAATACTTTTAAGGTCCCAAAAGCGAGACCTATTGGCTATGCCAATGCTTGCTTTTCTTTTCCTATGTAAATTACCCATAAGGTAGACAGAACTCATCGAAAAATCTTGCACCTCTCTTTTTTTTTTTAAAACAAATTCAATCGAATGATCGCTTGTTCACAGGTTTGGTGGGAGTTCTTGTAAGGATGCGAGATCACTTGGTTTCAAAACTCCAGACCACAAAAGAAAATTCTAAATTGGAATGTTGAATGTAAAAATTGAAAGGGCTGGAGATATCATTTGAGTGGTTAGTGTTTTGCACTAAGGTCTTAAATTCACTCTGACTTACAAGATCACACTGTCAGCTTGTCAAAGGGTCTCTAGATTTAGGATTTTAAGTTTTTTCTGAATTTTATTGGCAGCAGAGAAATAGATAGTTATTCTAAAGAATTTAGGTTACCCAAATCTTCTTGAGAGTGAGACTTTTACTATTTATTGACATGAGTTGTGGCAATCATTTTCTGAATGATCCGGAGACAATACAAGTTGTGAGATGGGAGCTAGGATTAGCTATTCCTAATAATCATATTATAAAATTGTTTGATCTCATTCATCTGTAAGGTACAATTTTAATGTACTGAGGTGGCTATTAGAATGCTGTTTTTGATTTATCCTGCAACACAACTAAACTATTAAAATGTGGTTTTTAGACATATTCTCAATGCTTTAAGCATATTGATCTTTGTACATATATTTGCATCATACTGTGTCAGCGATTAGGTGAAAATGAGGTACACTGTATCTAGGGTTTGCTTCTAGTAAGTTACTATTACTGGTTATTCAAACAGGTTTTTCTATCAAGAACTGATATTCTTTCGTAGTTATATTTGCTAGGTACTAGCCTAATTAAGACCGGCATGGATGTGGAAAGTTGGAAAATGAACTTTTGAATTGTTTTCTATTTAATCTATGTGTTAATAATGAATTGAGCATGAGGCTCTATCTTCAAAATACATATAGGGACTGATTCACAAACTTCAGTTTGTAGTATGTAAAGTAGTTTGTAGTCCTTCTCATGTGCTACAAAATCCAATACACAGATTATCTATCTGAGAAACAGGTATTGGAAGGACTTAGGGGCATATTACCAACAACTAGCGATAATTATCGCTATGTTGGTTTAGCGGGGATATTTTTATCGCTGAGCTGCGGCGATTTTTATCGCTTAGGAACCTTGCTATTATCAAGGTTTATCTCCTAAGCGATAAAAATTGGCCGAAATGCTTGAATATTGCTGAAAAGTCAGTGATATTCATGCATTACCGAGCTAATGCTCTTAGCCATGTTATCCACCTACCATTGGGTAACATGGCTAAGAACTGCTCAGGTCAGGTGTTAGCTTTTGGAGATATTCGCGCTTAGCGCGAATTTCTCCAAAAGTTGGTAATAGGAGATAGCGATGTTAGGGACTGTTACCAGTCGCTAACATCTTGGCACGCCCACTTTGCATGTCATTAGTGATAAGTATCACTGACATGCAAAGCGGGGCCCAAGATGGTCGCTATCTCCTTTTAGCTGTCACTAACTGGTGTTAGCGACAGCTTGGTAATAGGGAGATAATTTTATCTCCGCTTTCTTGGCTTTTAAAGCCAAAAAAGCGGAGATAAACCCCCTTGATAATATGCCCCATGATTCCTCGGGGGTTTCAGCTGACAGGGCTTGGTATTGTGTTACGTGGTAATTCTTCCAGGAAACGTCATAGGGTCGATGCAGGGGTTCTAGAAGGGGTGATAAACCATTTAAGCCTCATGAACAAGCTCGAATATCTCCAAAAGTTGGTAATAGGAGATAGCGATGTTAGCGACTGTTTCCAGTCGCTAACTTCTTGGCACGCCCACTTTGCATGTCATTAGTGATAAATATCACTGACATGCAAAGCGAGGCCCAAGATGGTCGCTATCTCCTACTAGCTGTCGCTAACTGGTGTTAGCGACAGCTAGGTAATAGAGAGATAATTTTATCACTGCTTTCTTGGCTTTTAAAGCCAAAAAAGCGGCGATAAACCCCCTTGATAATATGCCCCTATGACCAGTATTTTATAACCACTAAAGAACTTACGAACTCTCCTATGTACTTATAGGTCAGTTTTTGAAATTCCAAATCGTAGTGTTTTGTAAACTGAACTACTGAACTGGTGTGGTAAGTAGACCACCATGTCAGTGATCACCTTTTAGTAAACTTTATTTTTTAAATGCAGCTTTTTTCTTTAAAGGAAATGAGGCTGAATTAAAAAAGTTTATAATTTTTTCAAAAGTTTGTTTAAGAATTGGTAGCGGGGCTCTGAACTACTGCCTAATCCTCAAAAAACTTTTTTTAATTTGCAAAGAGGAAGAAATCCCTAGGGCACACCTTACCTTTTGAAAATAGGTATCACTCGAACTTGAGAGTCTGTAATTTTCCAATGTTTTGTAACCAGATTTTAATCACCAAACATTCATATATAACATACTGATTCAGTATTAAAAACAAATTGTGGTTGCAAACTCCAGGTCGGAGTGTTCACGACCTAAAACATTGTTGATACAGCTGCCTCGTATTTTTTAAAATGGCTTTAACTATTTTCACAGGTTTTGGCTTGTTTTATATTCTTTTGGGGTTAGTGAGTCGATTCATAAGGATTGTGAGATATTAAAATCGTGCAATAATTGTCTTTAGGAGGAAAAGAGTAGAGGAAATGCATTTTAAATCATAAAGGTCATGATTAAGGTTCATAAGTACTTCGGAGAGGCACAAGCATTTATTATATAAATAGATTGGGATCCTTAAATCCTCTGATGAAGTAAGGATGACGAGATGGCAACCCTCTATCCTTTATAAACAAAAATGTCCTGCCACTTCTCCGTGAACCAAGGAAGCAGAAAAAAAATTAAGACTGTTCAATGTAGTTGGCCTGGTCCACTTATGCAAAATATGAGTTTCCTGTATTTAATAATCAAAGCATTATAATTTTGAAACGAATTCAAAACTGCTTGTCTTTTCATATTAGCATTTAAATCGCTTACAATATGTCCATAAACTACTCCGTAAATCAATTTATATTATTTTAGACAGAGAACAGACTTTTCTATCAATTGTAGTGCCCCATAGAGAGCACCAAGTGCACCAACAATAAGCTAGCCAGGGGTGTAATGGCACATGTTTCCGTGTGGCATACTGTTCATCATGGCATCTATAGTCTGAAAACACTGGCTGCCACACACTGCCTTAGTGAATATATGACGTTATCCCGCCGGATAACATCCCGTATACCATTAGTCCGCATTTTTGATAACGCAAAACTAAAACAACGAAATACCATTATCCCTCAAACATTTACTCCCAATATGCCTTTACCACGCATGCCATCACAACGCAAAGGCATGAGTGGTGAAGGCATATACTTTGTAAAAGTACATTATTTATATATATATATATATATATATATATATATATATATATATATATATATATATATATATATATATACATATATACATATATATATATACATATATATATATTACCTACTGGCGGTCGCCAGTAGGTATATATAGTTAGGATTTTTTCCCTATGGGATTTCTGAAAATTCTATGCCTAATAACTTTGGCGTTTGTGGACGGAATTGGCTGAAATTTTCAGGAAAATGGCACATTTTGTTTCTGAGCAGCCCTTGAAAATTTGGGGGGGTTTTGTGGAGGGGGGGCCGAGAAAAAAGGGGGGTCCCAAAACACCTTTTTCCCATGTTAATTTCCATAGGGCGGTTGGACTCACTTTTAGCCCGAACGGCTGAATGGATTTTCACGAAACTTGGCAAAATTGTAGGGACTGTTAGCCCGATGTGCCTTTGCTAGGTCTCAATATATGTGCTTCAGTGGATTTTGAGAAATTAACGTTTAAATCAAGATATATATCTGTAACAGCGCTCCGGGCAGCTATCCGGTTAGCGAACCTTTCGCGTAACGGAACTTTGCGATGAGAAGCTGATTGGCCCTCCGGTGTCTGTCAACATTCTAAACAGTCCGGAGCGGCCGCCATCTTGTCTCTCGGTAGGATCGAGAGACAAGAGGAGGCCAAAACAAAGGGGGAAATTACCATAAGGGGGCATAGTAGATCCTCGTTGACCCCCTAGGTTTTATGTGGAGGTTTTAAAAGGGCCTAGGAGGGTCCCAAAAAAAAAATTTTTTTTTGCGTGGTAAGCGCCAAGTTCGCGAACCGGATAGCTTTCTGGGCAGCGAACTTTATGGATAAAAGAATGAAAGACTTTTCTAGTACTGTATGTTAATTGTTTGTTGTTTTTCTTGTTTTTTTTTTTTTTTTTTTTTATAGTGTTTTTTTTTTTTTGATTCTTTTTCATAATTTATTAAACTTTCTAACATTTCAGTGTCTGAAATGTCATTATTTTCTTGAAATATTCTTTGCAATCTGTGAGGTTGTAAAATGTCCTCATTTGCAAGGAGGGCATCTACTGCTTGGACACATTGCAGCAGTTCATTATCCAAGCTTTCATCCATAAATTCCATGTCAATTGGTTCTATTAATTCCTGGCTGCTCTCTTCCAGGTCCATCTCAAAAGAAACTTGCTGCTCGCCTTCCATTTTGCCTGAAATTTGGATTAAAAAAATATATATTAGTAGAGATAGGGCACTGTTGGGATTAATTTTAGATAGGCAGTTTTTATCAGTGAATTTATCTTTTGGCAGTGTATAGTATGAGAGTGGAAATAGGACTATAAAAAAGTGTATGTGATTTAACCAAGACAAGCCTTACTCCATTGATAACTATAACAGAGAAGTCTATCTAAATACATTACTACTACAGAGGGATAGTGTATATCTAGCAGAAAAAGTCTACTATATTAAGTCATAGTGCACAATATATTAAATTATAACTTACCTTCACAAAGAAGTTGAAGTTTTTTGAAGCTATTGAAATAGGAGGTACAACAAGAAGTAGTAGTCAAAATGGCTGTGTTTCCTTCTCTCCCTTTATATATATACAGGTATATAACCAATTAAATGTCAGGTAATAAAAGTAGAAAATGAAAGTAACATTTTCATTGGTTGTCAATTCCAACAATTCAGATGTGTTTTGTGAAGTAATTTACCTCACGGTACTTGGAGAGGTCTACAGGCTAAATGGCTAAATGGAATTTCAATGAAATTTGTGAGAATGGAAGGGAATGTTATGTAGTATGAGCTAATCTATATTTGGTGAGAGTGTCTCTAGTCGTTTTTCTGTAAATTACTTTCCCGCCTTTTTTTAGGACCGCTTTCCGGGAAGCTGCCCGGTTAGCGAACCTTAAGCGTTACGGGAGTCCACCATTTTGTGTTTCGTTCGCATTAAGATACAAGATGGAGGGCAAATAATGTTTAGAATGGGTAGAAGGGGTCATGTTAGACTTATCTTGACCCCCTAGGTTTTCTGAGCGTGGCTGAGGAGGCTTATATGTGCGGAAAAAAAAACTTTTTTTTAAAAAATTCCGCGAGGTTAGCTTTCGGTTAGCGAACCGGGTAGCGCTCCGGGGAGCGAATTTTGTGGAAAATTAGTGAAAAAAGTTAGAGAAAAATAATAATTGTGAGTGATCAGATGTAGGGTAGCTCTGAGAAGAGCTTTTGGGTTTATGGTACATTTAGGTACTTATAAGTAGGTACCAATGCACAGTCTTAAATTCAGAATGAAAATTCTGTTGCCCTCATCTGAGAAGTGAACTCCATCTCCTCTGTAGATATCTTGCATGTAGTAACGCAAGTTATTGTTGTAAAGAGAGCCCATTCCATGGTCTCTCATGTAAGCTGAAACAGATTTGTTTACATGCTTCCTCGCTTTCTCAATTTGTGGACAAAATTGGTTGGACCACCTCCATTTCTGTCTTTGGCATATATTGGAATATACCAAGGCAGTTTGAGGAAAAAGTGCCATTAATTGCTCAAAGGTGTCCTTTAAAAGCATTTCCAGACCTACCCCTGTCAAAGTGCCCAAATCATTACCTCCACAGTGCACTATTAACAGGTCAGGTTTTGGCAAATGCATAAAGGTTTTCACCAATGGTATCAATTGGTGACATTTTAATCCTCTTTGGCCCAACCACTTAATTTCCACATCTTGTAAATTGAGGTTGTGTAAATTTCTGCTCTCAGCATACCTTTGAGCCCAGTGGATGTAACTATGTCCAACAATCCAGACGTTAAACATGGTTGAAGAAGGTTGTTCTGCAGTCAGATGAAGTGTGGTAATGAAAGGGCAGTTGAAACAGTAGGAGTTTCTAAAGAAAAAAAACTGTGGATTTACAATGCTAATGATTCATTAGCAGTGATTGGTGCATTTCCATTTCTGAAAACAGAAAGTTAGGGTGCATGGATGTGTTCTTTGAAAGATGTAATTTGAATGGTCAAGGAAGAAACAATTAATGAAAGATTGCACTGGATACGCAGGTGCACTGAGAGTTCAGAGTTCAATTGAAACATTGTTGTGTGAATTTGCAAACATGAGAGGTCTTCCAGGAGGTGGTTGCTATGGAAACAAGGCAGACAGGGCAGAGGGGGGAAGGGTTTTGATTTGAAAAAAGTGAGGGAAGAGGTATGATTGGCTAATATGATAGATATGTGAAAAGAATATCTGTATTTCTGTGCTTTCAATAGCTGCAGCCTTTGGAGTGCATCCTTTTTCTTCTGCTGAAGACAATTTGGTGTATTTCTGAGACTGTTTTCAAAACTCAAAAAATATTTGCTAAGGTGAGAAAAGATTTATTTAATTTAGATAGAGAATAGTATGATTTAAGGAGAAAATGATGAAGAAAGCTGTGTTTTTAAAATGTGGTTTTGTCTCTAGTTATATACTAATAGAATTAGTTTCATAGAGAAATTATAATGGCATATTTGGTGTAACATTCTGGCATGCAGTAACACAAGATATTGTAATACATGGAGGCCATTTCATGGTCTGTTATGTAAGCTGAAACAGATATGTTGCTTTTAAAAACGATTTCAGAAATCAATTACATTTCTGGATATTTACTGCTAGAGCTTCATAGGTTGTTTTGGGCCATATTTATAAGGTATTTGAGTGTCTAAGATGTTATGTTCGCCTTTTAAAATGTAAAGTGTTCCTCATGGGGCAAGTGTCTTGTAAATACGCTCCCACTTGTGCTTGGCAAATTTAGATTTTCATTATGGGAGTTACCTAGCCATGTTAATAGTGTCCCAAAAATGGTGCTAGGGCATTCCAGAAAACACTTTCATGTGTCTCAAGGACATTTTTAGTTATTTCTTCATGAATGCAGGTATACAATTGATTTATATGCTGTGTTTAAAAACGAATTTTGAAATGAATTAAATTTCAGGATATGTACTGTTAGAGCTTCATAGGTTGTTTGGGGTCATATTTAGAAGGCATTTTAGTGTCTTTGATGTTATTTTTCCCTTTTTAAATGGAAAGCGTTCCTCATGGGGCCCTGAGCAGTTCTTAGCCATGTTATTTAATAGGAAGTGGATAACATGGCTAAGAGCATTTGCTGGAAAATGCATGAATATCGCTGATTTTTCTGCTATATTCATGGATTGTGGCCGTTTTTTTTTCACATTGCTTCATAGGTTGTTTGGGTTCATATTTAGAAGGCATTTTAGTGTCTTTGATGTTATTTTTCCCTTTTTAAATGGAAAGCGTTCCTCATGGGGCCCTGAGCAGTTCTTAGCCATGTTATTTAATAGGAAGTGGATAACATGGCTAAGAGCATTTGCTGGAAAATGCATGAATATCGCTGATTTTTCTGCTATATTCATGCATTGTGGCCGTTTTTTTTCACATTGCTTCATAGGTTGTTTGGGTTCATATTTAGAAGGCATTTTAGTGTCTTTGATGTTATTTTTCCCTTTTTAAATGGAAAGCGTTCCTCATGGGGCCCTGAGCAGTTCTTAGCCATGTTATTTAATAGGAAGTGGATAACATGGCTAAGAGCATTTGCTGGAAAATGCATGAATATCGCTGATTTTTCTGCTATATTCATGGATTGTGGCCGTTTTTTTTCACATTGCTTCATAGGTTGTTTGGGTTCATATTTAGAAGGCATTTTAGTGTCTTTGATGTTATTTTTCCCTTTTTAAATGGAAAGCGTTCCTCATGGGGCCCTGAGCAGTTCTTAGCCATGTTATTTAATTGGAAGTGGATAACATGGCTAAGAGCATTTGCTGGAAAATGCATGAATATCGCTGATTTTTCTGCTATATTCATGCATTGCGGCAGTTCTTTCCACATTGCTTCATAGGTTGTTTGGGTTCATATTTAGAAGGCATTTTAGTGTCTTTGATGTTATTTTTCCCTTTTTAAATGGAAAGCGTTCCTCATGGTGCCCTGAGCAGTTCTTAGCCATGTTATTTAATAGGAAGTGGATAACATGGCTAAGAGCATTTGCTGGAAAATGCATGAATATCGCTGATTTTTCTGCGATATTCATGCATTGCAGGCCTTTTTTTATCACATTTGCAAGCACTTCTTAGCCATGTTATCCAATGGGAGGTGGATAACATGGCTAAGAGCATTTGCTACAAAGGTTGTTTGGGGTTATATACCATTTTTGGGAAATTATTAACATGCCTATCTAACTCCCATAATCAAAATCTAAATTTGCCAACCGCAGGTGGGAGCGTATTTACAATAAATTTGGACCATGAAGAATGTAAAATAGCATACTAGATACTCAAATAACTTATAAATATGACCCAAAACATCTTATGAAGCACTAGTAGTGCATATTTCCAGAAATGTATTGGTTTTCATTTAATGATTTACTTCATTGGTAGGCCTTCACATGTTTTTTTACCTTGGTTTTTTTTCAGTGAAAATCTTATCTGCAACCATGTGTTGGCCTCACCTCAAATAAACAAAACAGGTGATGGACTGAATGTGGATCAATGACACACATTCACCACAGTCCAAAGATCTGGGCCTAAACAAACCTTTAGATAGGCTACATCTTATCGTCATCCTGAATTAATGATTTAAAATATTAGGGAGTGATTTATGAGTGTTGTATGCCTGTTTTGTACCATTGAGTGTCATTTTTGTGATGCAGTGCTGGTGGAAAATATTTGCTATGTTAAATAATTAGTACGGCATTAAGTTTTAGATGACTGTTATTTATTTACTGTTTGGTAATAGTGGTTAATAACATTTTATATTATATTTTTTCACAGATTCAACTGCAGATTCTTTCATAGTTTGGAAAATGCCTTCCAGAAGTCGAATACGAAAGGCTAGAAAACGTCAAAGACAGCAGGATGATGTTTTATTGCAGCAGTCCTCTTCCCCAAATACTTGTCAAAACACCAAGAAAGGTCCGGGTAAGAGCACGAAATCATTCTTAAGAAATATTTGTAGTAAAAAAAATTTTGCTCAAAAAAATGTGTCTGTTCACAAAAACAAAAGTTATTTAAATGGAAAGGAGAGACACATCACAAATGTTACTGGTAGAGGAAGAGATAACTCTGTGCATGATAGTAGAAGGAAACAACAGTTTAGGGACATTCGACAACGAATGTTCCGTAATAGGATATTAGTTAATTTATTGAAAAATATTAAAAAGAAAGGCAAACAGAAAGCGGCATTTTATAGGAAGAAGAAAAATGTAGAGAAAATTATTGATCATGCTTTTGAAATCAAGCGAAAGTTGTTTATTTTGGTAATCAATAGAATTAGGAAACTAAGCAAGGTAATTTCTGATTTCAAAACAAAAAGTAGATGGAAGAGAGTAGTAAATCGTACTAACTTTTGTGAAGTTTTTTCTGGAGAATGGATGCATAGTTCAAGTTCTGAGGCATTTTTTAATGAGGAGACTTATTTTCAGGATAATGATTTGGTGCATGCAGTTGACATAAGTGGTCGAGCTTATGAAGTGAAGGATGGTTGTCCAGTTGAAAAAGAACAACTTGTGACAACAGAGACAGAAGAGGCGCTAAGTGATGAGGTTTTAGGAAGACGTCCTAAGGGTCCTGTGTACATTTGGAAGTGTAGTTCTATTTGCAGTGTGCGACAGGTTTCCATCAATTTGCTTTGTGATTTTATACGGACATTTAATAAGAAAAGTTTGAAGCAGAAAATGAAGTTGTTGCAAGATTTAGATCCTTGCAGAGTGAGACAAATGACAGGTTTGCGTGGTCATTCACTGGCTTGTCTTTCCAGGAGAGTATGCCAGAGTGTTTTTCATCATTTCAGGATGCTAGCAGTGCATCATAATAAAGTGAGAAAATTAGTGAGAATGTTGTATTATGCTAAGAGTCCAGCAATTATGCTTAAACAGTTATGTGCTGCTCTTTTGCATGGTTCTGAAATAGATGTGAAGAATCTTTGTGAAGAAATTGAGTTTCGTTACTTTGGTAGTAAAGATGAGAATGTTCAAATTGACCCTGAAGTAGAGGGTAATGTGGAAGATAATGTACAGGTTTCCAGTACAGATAATTTTCAGAAGGAAATTGCCACGTTTCAGATGAAATCAAGTGAGAAGCCTAATTTCACTTGTGTATGTTGTCGACGCACTTATTATAAGAATCAGACTAAGGTAGTGGATTTATATGCAAAAAGTGAAAGGGAAAATAATAGTGAATGGAAGGATTTAGCCACATACTTGATGGTAGAAAATTATTTTGATTTGGGATCGGATCAACGTGTGTGTACTTATTGTTGTAATAAATTAAACCAAAACCAGATGCCTGCTAGGGCAGTTCATAATAATCTGGAATTGGTTGAGATTCCTTCTGAATTGAAGGATTTAAATACTTATGAATCTATTTTGATTCAAAGTATCCATCCCTTTCAGGCTATTGTAAGAATGGAGCCAAAGACAGGGAAGTTGCCTCCAGCAGATTTACAGAGAGGATTAAAGGGAAGAGTTGTTTATTTGCCTCTAGATTTGAACAAAAACATTAACACAATTGGAATAGAAAAAGTGGAAGAGGAACCTCTGGTTATCTTGGTTAATGGGGTTCCGACAAAGAATAAGAAAATATGGCAAGATTTAGTGGATGTTAGGAAAGTCAAAAAGGCAACAGTGTATTTGAAGAAAAATAATAAGTACTATAAGAATGTATATGTTGCAGAAGAGGAAGTAAGTGATGAAGAGGATAGCGATTTGTGTGCTGGCCAAATTGAGAAAGTAGAGGCCTCTAAAAGTGAAGAAATATATGAACATTATAGTGTTCATCCTTTGCATTCCAAGGAAGTCATGGGGAATGCTATTGAGTTGTTTCAAATGAAACAAGCCAAAGGGAGTCCCATTAGTGTTTGGGAGGAAAGTTTGGAAGCTCGGTGTTTCCCACAGCTATTTCCCACAGGTCAAGGAGGAAGATATGATGAGCGACCTCGTGAAATTCCTGCGTCTGAATACCGGACTTTACGATTGTATGCAGAAGATCCTAGGTTTCGGCAATGCATTCCCTATTTGTTTCATCTCCTGTTTGAAAGCGATCTGTCTGGACTGTCATATGCAGTGAACCACATCTTAAAAAGTGGTATACAGATGCGAAACATCTCGGCAAGTGACTTTATGCATAAAGTCAATGTCCAAGACAGTATTTTGGATTCTCACTTAATTAATCTCATGGCGTGTCAGCGTGGTACTAATGAGTACTGGTACCGTCGTCATGGTGATTTAAAATGTATGCTGAGGAACTTAGGAACTCCGACATGGTTCCTCACTCTGAGCTGTGCCGAGTATGGCTGGGATGACTTACTTGAATTTCTACGAGAGGCAAATGGAAATATTGAAAACATTGAATTCAAGACACCTGGAGAACTGTGTTCTTTGGATCCTGTGAATGTATGCAGGTACTTCAATCATAGATTTGAAGCTATGATGTCTTTCATCACAAATAAAAAGAATCCACCTCTTGGAGAGGTGTTGGATTTCTTCTGGAGAAAGGAGTATCAAGCAAGAGGTGCCCCTCATATACATATGTTGCTGTGGATCAAGGATGCACCTAAATTTGGAACAGATCCGGATGACTTAGTGATGAATTTCATCGAACAGTATTCTACGTGTGCTGTTCCAAACGCAACGGAGAAGAAAAGTCTAAGAGAACAAGTTCTACGTTTCCAAAGCCATCGTTGTGGAAAGTACTGTCGTCGTAAATTCAGAAACAAGGACAAGTTCTACACCAAATGTCGTTTCAACTTTCCACGACCGGTGATTTCTAAAGGAAGAGTGAACAGTTTGATGTCTTCGCTGCGACATAATGTGACGAGGAAATCACCCAAGAATACATACAATTTGAAAAGGAACGAAGAGTCCAAGTACATCAATGACTACAACCCAGTGATTTTGTCCATGTGGAATGCCAACATGGATATACAGTTTGTGGCTGACAACTGTATGGCTGTGGCTCGGTATGTGACATCTTACATCACCAAAAAAGAAAAGACTGAACTGAAGGATATGTGGGAGGACATTTCCCATGAAAAGAGCCTCAGCAAGAAGTTGTACAGTTTCAGTCTGAAGATGTTGTCGCATCGAGAAATCGGAGCTTACGAATGTTCTGATCGATTGTCTTCAGCAAGTCTCTATGCCAAATCCAGGAGTCTCGTTTGGGCGAGTCTTGGTCTTGCTGCAACGCGAAATCGAGTTCTAAAACCTGTTCGGGAAATTGAGTATTTGGCAGAAAAGGAACCAAACAGTACCGACATTTTGAAGACCAACATGTTGGATACATATTATCCAAATCGAAGCAGTCACCTTGAGAATGTTTGTCTATATGAGGTTCTCCAAAATTATATATTCAAGAGGAACATCAAAGAAGATATTGAGAAAGGAGTGTATGCTGTAATTGGAAGTGAGGGATGCCTGGTCAAGCAAAGAAAATGCCAATTAGTAAACCATCGAAAATTAAGTGGCGAATCTCCAGAAAAAAAGGAGTTTTTCTATTTAGCACTTTTGCAACTTTTCAAGCCTTGGCGTGCAGAAGAGGAACTGCTTGGAGATTTCCTCTGTTACGAAGACTCTTTCAATGCAGCCAAGGAGTCCATAGAATGTCCTGCTTTTTCTAAATATCAAGAAATGCTAACTTTGGAAATTGAGCAGGAAGCAACGATTGCAGCCGAGATTGCCAGAGACAGTTCTCAGGACAGTCAGAGTTCTGTTTCATTGAGTCAAGATCCACTTGGAGGACCTATTATCGAAAATGAAGCTGCCACTGCTATGAATGAAGTAGAAAGAGCCATGGCACATGCTCAGGAGGATTCAGTTAACTTACAAGACTTGGAAAAACAACTCAACGTTGAGCAGAGGAAAATATATGATGAAGTTACCAAGGAAATTGAGCACGGATTAAGTCATGAGAAGAAAGAGTGCTCGTGTACGTCGTTGAAGCCTGTCCGACTGTACGTGAGTGGAGAAGCGGGAACTGGAAAAAGTTTCCTCATTAAAGCAATCTCTTGTTATTTGCAGGAAAGGACTGAGTCATCGCTGTCTTGTGTTGTCACCGCTCCTACTGGACTGGCAGCACATAATATTAAAGGTATTACTTTGCATCGTCTATTGATGCTGCCGGTGGAGCATGACAACAAATTACAATACAACAAGTTATCTGGAGATGCTTGCTGTGAAGTTTCAAGAGTTTTGAGGAAAATGAAACTACTTATCATTGACGAAGTAAGCATGGTTTCCAATGTCATGCTTGCCTTTGTGCATTTGAGAATGCAAGAAGTACTTAAAACTGAATATGATGTCTTATTTGGTGGGAAACACATTATTGTTTTCGGAGATCTTCTACAGCTGACACCAGTAAAAGGTCAACCTGTGTTCAAAATACTCACGCATGAAGATACCAGGAAGTGCCTAGGGAGCATTGGCAACGTCAATATATGGTTAAACTTCAATTATGCAGAACTGCATCAAAATATGCGTCAGGCAAAGGATGAAGATTACAAGAATATTCTACAAGATATTAGAATTGGAAAAGTGACCGAGCATGGGAAAGAAGCTTTAAATGCACGGTTACTGTCAAATTTGTATCCCAAACAAGAGATTGTGCCTGAGAATATTTTTCAGAAAATTACTGAGAAGAAATCCGGGATATGTCTCATGCCAACTCTTGCAGAATGTGCCATCTTCAACAACAAAATGTTGAATTTAGAAAAGCAAGAGATTGTGAAACTTGAAGCTATCGACAAATTAGAGCATATGGGATCAACAATTATTTTGTCAGACAATTTGAAATCAAAATTGGATTCATTAGAGAAGACTATATCTAAAACAGCGGGTTTTGAAAAGACTTTGAATGTGTGTTTAAATTGCCGAATTATTTTGAGAAGGAATTTACATGTAGAAAGAGGTCTGGTAAATGGATCAATGGGTAATGTTGTTGATTTTGAGAAATACAGAAATAGAGATGGAATAGAATTTTTAAAAATTAAATTTGATGGCATTGAGGAAGTACAGCAAATTGGTCGTTGTTCTGCTAGGTTTTTGCTTGTTAAAGATTTATATGTTCGCCGTAAACAGTTTCCTGTTTGCTTGGCATATGCGGTGACAATCCATAAATCGCAAGGTTTAAGTGTAGACTGTGCATTGGTGAATATTGGCAGTTCTGTGTTCAAGGAGGGTATGGCATATGTGGCATTGTCACGAGTTAGAACTTTATCGGGATTGTACTTGATTGACTGTGATGTCACAAACATTTGTGCGGATCTAGATTGTGTTAAGGAATACAATAGGTTAAGAAGAGAGTATGCGCCACATTTGCCTCAATATCCTTTGTTTGAGAAACGTGTGGTAGGCCGCAAACGTAGAAATAGCAGTAATAGTAGGGAGGTTGTTGCAAAAAGACTAAAAGTCAATGAACCGAAAATTGTTAGCAGAAAGAAAGTGGATTCTGTTGAAGATGTTGTTGGTTTTCAATTTGAAAACAGTTCTGGTGTCAACTGCTATGCAAATGTAGTGGTTAATGTTCTCTTTTCACTAGAGAGTTTAAAAGAACAGATTCTGTTGAATTCTGAACAAATTTTATGCTGTTTGTTGAATTCTGTTTTCGAGAAATGTAGCACTGATCGAACAAAAGTAGAAAGTGTGTCTGAAGTTCGTTATCTGTTAGATGAATGTTCAGGTCAAACAGACTTCTCTGAAAATAATCAGCAAGATTGTCAGGAGTTTTTAATGTATATGCTTGATATATTGCAAGTTGAGGGTGTAGATGTAGATCACCTGTTTGGGCTTTCTTATCAATGGCAGCATGACTGCGAGAACTGTATGGTATCAAGTACTACTAGTGTAGACTCAGAAAGATTTATATATTTAACTTTGCCAGACAGTAAATCAGTCTCCTTTAATAAGCTAGTAAATGCAGCGGATCACAACATGGAGTGTAGCCAATGTAAATGTGATATGATGTCAACATTATTTATACGTAGATATGGCCAGTATGTCATTTTAATGATGCAACGATGTAGGCCTGATGGATCAAAATTGTCAACTTTAATAAAAAATTTTGTGGCTTCTCAGCTGTCAATATCAGGGAGGACTTTTGTTACTGTAGCAATTATCTATCACGATGGTCCATCAACAACATCAGGACATTATACAGCTTACTTAAAGTCTGGAAACGGCTGGTCATTCTGTAATGATTCTGTTGTAACGTTCAAAAAAAAATTGCCGTTTGACCTTAAAAATTCTTACCTGGTGTTTTTAAAACCAAAATTTTAAGTAGAGGGAATGTAAGTCTGCAATGCTGTCTCGATTAAAAATCCAACTATATAAACCTGATGCAAGTAAGTCTGCTTCATAGTAAGCAGTATCAGTGTCATAGGAAAAGGAGAACATGAGTGACAAAGAAGAGTAAGATATTAGTAGTCCAGGATTGTGAAAATAATCTCAAATATTTTATTTTTGAAAGTTGCGAAAATAGAAAATGTCGGGATTTGATTGGAAGAATTACAAGATTTGCGAATCGCGGCAACATGATTTGGCCTAGTGGAAACATGTGATATAATGAGAGAAGTTTTTTTTCTATGTAACATATTTCACGTATCGATGGAGGTTTTCTTTCAGAAAGTGGCGGGCTGAAAATATTTAAAGCACAACAGAGTGGATGCTGTTTATAGGAGATCGTTTGACGTCATTGAAAGTAAGTTAATTTTAAGAAGTTTTGAAATCAGATTTATTAGGTTGTATGGGTTTTTTAAACACAGTCATTTTGATTGTGTTTTTTTTTCCCCGCTGTTACATGATGAATACCTTCAAGTCACTGATTTAAGTGAAATTTGATACATTCTGAGAACAGCAAAAATAAACCATTTAACATGTATAATTAATGTTATGCTTTTTGTCCTTATGATATACATTTAGAAATGTGTGGTACATATGGGTAAGCTGAGTTCTGTAAATATCAATTTTAATGCTTAGAGTGCTGTACTTCTGGGTAGTGTTTTTTTTTTTAAAAAAAAAAGAGGCCTCACCACAAAGAAAGCTCTTGAAAGCACACATCTTATTTGCATCCTAAAACAATCATTTACAATGTTAGACACAATTTTATGATGGCTTTACATCTTTTTTGCGCTGCTATTGGATCACTATTGTGAGACATTAGCAGTGCAAGAAAAACATCATGTTGCAAAATAGGCCTCAGTTCAGCAACATCAAGATACAGTTTCTTTCGAATATATATCTTTAGGATTGTGTAGGGGACGTAGAAAAGCAGAGACTTCTGTAAATGTTAAAGTTGTTGAAAAACTGTTTGTTTTTGAACCTTTTCCCTTGTCTTTTCTAATTTTTAAATACATGTTTTAATATTTTTTGAAATGTTTGTTCTTTGTTTTACAGATTGAAAGTATGAAAAAATATTTTAAAAAGGTAACAAGAATTATAAGGTAAATGTTTTCCACTCTTTTTACCCGCAATGCACTGCTGATGATGTCATTGACACTATCTCTCATTTACTCTCTCTAGCTGTCTTTCTTTTTACATTATTCTCTGTTTACTTCCCTTATACTAACTCTTCTTTTTTTTAAAAAAATATTTTTTTAGTTCGCTTAAAGTTCGCGAACCGGTCAGCGAACTTGAAGCGAACCAAAAGAAATAGAGCTTGCCAGAGTGATAAACATTCTAGCAATTTTGTTTGATAGGGGGGGTAGTTCTGAAAAGAACTGTTTTTTTTTGTTTTTGTTGTTTTATATTTTTTTTTTATTTTTTGAACATTTTTTGATTTTTTTGTATTTTTAGAACTGTTTTATGTTTTTTTTGTTTTTTTTATGGAGGGGAGACAACAAAAAACAGGCTTTCAAAACGGCTCAACTGGAGCAAAAAAACGAAAATTACTTTTTGGGTGCATTAGGGCATTTATGATTTTCATATGCAATGTTCATGAGGTTGATGCTCATGTTGCCATAGGACAGCATTTCACCACAGTAAACACAAGTTAACTTTATGTGCTGAAAGTTAGGTTGGATGTTTGGCACAGTCTCTTGTGCCTCTCTTCCCGTCAAAGACAATGTGGATGTAGATCTTGCCACAGGAGTTGCCGTCGGATTGTCTACAAGATCCCTTAATTCAGCCCGGCTGTAGTTATTGGGATGCCACCTGCTCATGTGACGATGCATTGTATAGTTCCCCATACTGTACTTCTTTTCTGTGCCTCTCGACAATCTGTAGTCACAGATGAGGCAGGTGGCATATTTTGCATTCACTTTCTTTGTTCCAGGAGGGATGGTGAAAAACTGCCAGATAAAACTGGATTTTCGTTTAGAAACCCGGGGCAACTCATCAACAAATTGTTGTTCCTCTCTCTCCTCTTCTTCTTCTTCCTCATCTTCCTCCTCTCTGTTAGTCAGAATTTGACTAGGTGGTCCTCTCTTCTTATGAGGAGGTGGAGGTGGTGGTGGGGGTGCACCAGCTGCAGCAAGAATGGAAGCCATTGTGGATCTTCAGATAAATGGTCTTTCTCTCACCAAGATGAAAGTCAGAGTGAGGAAATAAGGAGGGGATTACATGATTTGGGGAAAACAAAAGTTCTGAGCCAATGAAAAGTGTTATTTTTAGGTCACATGACCTAGTCATACATCATTTGGAAACCAAAAGTGAAATGAACCAATGAGAAGTTTGATAAACAAGTCACATGACCTGTTCCGCTTACGTTACGCGGCGCGCGCCGCGTCCCAGATCGCTTCCGGTTCGCGGTCCGGAGCACTTCCGGGAGCGCTAACGCGACGCGTCATTAGACGCATTACGCGATAACGTGATATGTCGCGCTTCCGCGACGCGTCACTGTTCCGCTAACGTAACGTTGACCGGTTCGCGGACTAGATCGCGGCATCAAGATGAGCTAACGGAAAGCTTCCCGGTTCGCGAACTAGAAGCGAAGAAAAAAATATTTAAAAAAAATTATCAATAAATATCTATATATATTTTGGGATTTAAAGAATAATACATTTTACAGCTACAGATGTTAGCTTTTAAAAAACCAATGAAATTCACTGAAAAAACCATAGGTTATAGACCATATATAGTTAGGAATTTGCTTTTAAAAAACCATTGAAATTCAATGAAAAAACCATAGGTTATAGACCATATATAGTTAGGAATTCGCATTTACAAAACCTTATTTTACTCGCACAAAACCATTGAAATTCCATATATAGTTAGTTGCACTAACTATATATCGCGCACCCGCAATCCACTGCTGATGATGTCACATATTACATCATTCATGACATGGTCAGTGACATCACTGATGACATCACTGATGACATCTCAAATGACATCACTGATGACATCACTGATGACATCACTGATGACATCTCATTTGACATTACTGATCACATCACTGATGATATCATTCATGTGATAATACGATGAACCTCTTCAGACTCTAATATAACCTTAGATACAATCAGTGTAAACAGACACTCACAGACTGTCACTCATCCATGGAGTTACTCACACACCTAGTCAGTCATGCAAAGAATCAATCACACCTCCATTTCCTCAACTATACAGTTATACACATCTTACTTATTGAAACATATAATAACACATATTTACTCTCTTATATAATCCCTGATACAAGCTCACAGTGATCGATACAGCCACTCACACATTCACTGGCTCTTATGTTCAGTTATTTATATATCTCAACTCTCACATGTATTGTGTTTTACATATGTACTTACTTTGACATGTAGCACTGAGATATCCATTCACTCACCAATATACTCATGCACACAGTCAACCACCCATACAGCTGTTTCCACATGCACTCTTGAGCCCATACATCTAGTGAATCAACTGCTCACACATCTATGCACAGAGTCATACACCTCCCAGCCACCCACACACACACTCAGTCTCCCATACAAATACTTGGGCAACCAATCAATAACCCATATAGTTACTCATATAGCTACTGATCAACACATGCAACAGTTTACAGAACAACAGACATAATGATGCACAAATTAAGACAGTTTAGTCACTAACCCATGCACTCAGTGAGACACATTTAATCACTCACTCATACAGTCTGTCATGCACCTACTAAATCCTTCATCCAGACACTTATACATCCACTCATTCTTCAATATGTAAGACATATTTTAACTTTACAGAAACATACAGTCACTGGATGTTGTCATCAGTGATGTCATCAGTGATGTCATTTGAGATGTCATCAGTGATGTCATCAGTGATGTCACTGACCATGTCATGAATGATGTAATATGTGACATCATCAGCAGTGGATTGCGGGTGCGCGATATATAGTTAGTGCAACTAACTATATATGGAATTTCAATGGTTTTGTGCGAGTAAAATAAGGTTTTGTAAATGCGAATTCCTAACTATATATGGTCTATAACCTATGGTTTTTTCATTGAATATATATATATATATATATATATTCAATGAAAAAACCATAGGTTATAGAGAATATATAGTTAGGAATTAGCATTTACAAAACCTTAAAAATTCACTGAAAAAAACATAGGTTATAGACCATATATAGTTAGGGATTAGCATTTACAAAACTTTATTTTACTCGCATAAAACCATTGAAATTCCATATATTGTTAGTTGCACTAACTATATATCGCGCACCCGCAATCCACTGCTGATGATGTCACATATTACATCATTCATGACATGGTCAGTGACATCACTGATGACATCACTGATGACATCTCAAATGACATCACTGATGACATCACTGATGATATCACTGATGACATCTCATTTGACATTACTGATCACATCACTGATGATATCATTCATATGATAATACGATGAACCTCTTCAGACTCCAATATAACCTTAGATACAATCAGTGTAAACAGACACTCACAGACTGTCACTCATCCGTGGAGTTACTCACACACCTAGTCAGTCATGCAAAGAATCAATCACATCTCCATTTCCTCAACTATACAGTTATACACACTTTACTTATTCAAACATATACTAACACATATTTACTCTCTTATACAATCCCTGATACAAGTTCTCAATGACCCATACAGCCACTCACACATTCACTGGCTCTTATGCACAGTTATTTATATATGTCAACTCTCACATGTACTGTGTTTTACATATGTATTTACTTTGACATGTAGCACTGAGATATCCATTCACTCACCAATACACTCATGCACACAGTCAACCGCCCATACAGCTATTTCCACATGCACTTTTGAACCCATACATCTAGTGAATCAACTGCTCACACATCTATGCACAGAGTCATACACCTCCGAGCCACCCACACACACACTCAGTCTCCCATACAAATACTTGGGCAACCAATCAATAACCCATATAGTTACTCATATAGCTACTTATCAACACATGCAACAGTTTACAGAACAACAAACATAATGATGCACAAATTAAGACAGTTTAGTCACTAACCCATGCACTCAGTGAGACACATTTAATCACTCACTCATACAGTCAGTCATGCACCTACTAAATCCTTCATCCAGACACTTATACATTCACTCATTCTTCAATATGTAAGACATATTTTAACTTTACAGAAACATACAGTCACTGGATGTTGTCATCAGTGATGTCATTTGAGATGTCATCAGTGATGTCATCAGTGATGTCACTGACCATGTCATGAATGATGTAATATGTGACATCATCAGCAGTGGATTGCGGGTGCGCGATATATAGTTAGTGCAACTAACTATATATGGAATTTCAATGGTTTTATGCGAGTAAAATAAGGTTTTGTAAATGCTAATCCCTAACTATATATGGTCTATAACCTATGGTTTTTTCAGTGAATTTTTAAGGATTTGTAAATGCTAATTCCTAACTATATATTCTCTATAACCTATGGTTTTTTCATTGAATTTCAATGGTTTTTTGAAAGAAAATATCTGTAGCTGTAAAATGTATTCTTCTTTAAATCTTAAAATATATTTTACATGTTTTTAATACATTTTTAAAAAAAATATTTTTTTGTTCCGCTCCCAGTCCGCGAACCGGTCAGCTTCCCGTTAGCTCATTTTAAAGCCGCGACTCGGTCCGCGAACCGGTAAACGTTCTTTTAGCGTAACTGTTATGTTAGAATGACGTTTTGCGTTGTCACGTAATACGTCATCGGACGCGCCAAGTTAGCGGACCCGGAAGCGGACCGGAAAGCGGCGCAAAGCGCGAAACGTAAACACAGCAGGTCATGTGACTCGGTAATAACACTTTTCATTGGTTCATTTCACTTTTGGTTTTCTAATGATGTAATCTAAAATTAACACTTTTCATTGGTTTAGAACTTTTGCTTTTCCCAAATGATGAAAACCCCTCCTTCTTTCCTCACTCTGACTTTCATCTTGGTGAGAGAAAGACCCTTTTACATTCTAGAGTAATGGCTTCAGTTGTTGCTTCTGCTTCTGCTAGTGTTCCCCCACCACCACCTCCACCTCCTCTTTTTTTTTTTTAAATGTCTAAATCATTATTTAATATAACAATCAAAGCAAGTTTCATAATAAGGTAAATGACGTAACATAGGGTGAGGAACTGAATGAAACACGAGTTTGAAGTCTGCACGTTCCTAAGCAAGTTGTTAGTGCTAGGCAAAATATTCTAATAAATGTGTATCAAGCCATAAGCAAGTCGAAAGAAAAAGGCTTTTAGGCCTAACTAAAAAGGCACATGTAAGAATAATAACCTAATACAATTTAATTTTTTTTTTATTTCATAAACATTTTGTAAGCATGCGTTCCTCTACATATGAATGATTAATATATATCCTTTCAGCATTAATAAGGATCCTTCTCATTCTATATATAGGCACATTTTTCTTTTTTTTTTTTTTTTAAATATCTTTATTCAGACAAAATTTCCCCCCCCCCCCCACACATTTTTCTTTTACATCCGGTGTGTTTACAACATTACACAGTCATTTACAACAAATACAGATTTGTATTAATAAAAAAGTAAACAAAACAAAAAAATAAACAAAACAAAAGAGAAGAGAACCAAAATACATATTTAAGACAACCGTGAAGAGAGGCAACAAAAACCACTAAACTTCAGAATAATGCATCCTACGTTCTCTCCATAAAACTTATAAAGCTAACAAATTTCTCAACTACTATCAGAGACAGATTTCCTGCATTTCCATTTCTCAATAGGTAGCCATATCTTACCCCCCAGAGCTTTTGCCTTCCTTCCTCTTCTATCGTATATGGCCCTCTCCAGGTTGTATGTAGATAGTAGTCTTGCTACCCACGTCTGAAACGACGGTGCTGATTTCTCCTTCCATGCTTTAGCTACAATTATCCTAAATACTGCAGTGACCATGAATAAAAATTCTGGATAGGTTGTATTTACATCTAGGCTTACCCCCAGGATTATCAGCTCCTCAGTTAGTTTTGTTTGTATTCCCAGCGATTTATCCAGAAACTCTTCTATCGCCAGTTTTAGAGTATACAATTGTGGGCAGTTTGCAAACATATGTGTTATATTAGCCTGTGTAGAATTACACCTTGGACACGTTATTCCAGAGGAGCCGCCCCAGCTGGCTATTCTGGCTGGTGTGAAATATAATGAATAAACTGTTTTATAATGTTGAGTTTGAAGTGTCGCTGAGCATAAAATAGTTCGACCATAATCTAAAGAAGTTTGTAAGTCTTCCGGTCGTGCCTTTACCTGTTCTCTCCATTTATTACTGTATTTTTCTCTATCGTCTATCTTATAAACTTGGAGCTCTGCATACAGCTGTCTTATTGAGCATGCAAGGCTGCTTCCCAGGTATTCCATTATCCTACAGCTCTTCATCCCTCCTACACCCCCTGTTTTTGTGTGAAAGTAACTCCTCACTTGAAGGTATTTGAAGAAATTATTCCCAGCTATGTTATATCTTTGCTGTATATTTTGGAATGTTAAAATTGCCCCCTCTGCGTCCATTAGATCCCCCAGTTTCTTAATCCCTTTTACATCCCATTCCCTCATAACTGTGTCACGGAAGATTTCCATTGGAAGATCGTTGTTCATATAAAGCCTTAAATACCTGTTGTACCTTCCCAGTCCCAGTTTTTTCCTTATTGCTTTCCAAACTTTATAGATCGCACTCAGGGTCTTGAATCTTGTATGCTTAAAGTATGCGAAGTCCACTGTTGTTACTAAGGCGTTTTCTGCCGCTTTACCTAAGAGGGCTTCATATACATTAGCCGGACCCTTTCTTCCCTCCTCCTCCTCCTGAACACTTCCACCTAATAGTCCTTTGGAGTATTGTAGAGCTGTTGCCCAGTAATAAAATCTAAAATCAGGTGCTCCCCAACCTCCCCTTTCTCGTGATAGAGTTAAAAAACGGTATGCCCTACGTGTCTTCCCCTGTGCCCAAATTAGTTTATTAATTACTGATTCTATTTTATTAAACCATATCCCTTCAATAAAGAGTGGAATTGCCCTAAACAAATATAAAAATTTCGGAAAAGTAACCATTTTAACAAAATTAATTCTACCCATGAGAGTCAAGTGTAAGTTATTGACCCTCTCCAAATTGGTTTTGACTTTGTCTAGTAATGGTTCCATATTTATCTCTACTAACTTTTCCAAATCTGCTGTCACCTTAACACCCAAATATTTTGTGTCTGAGACAACTCTTGCATCTACGAATGTAGTATGTCTATTTTGAACTATTTGTGTTTTTCCCCTATTTATTGAATAGCCCGACACCTCTCCAAATTTTCTTGCCTCCTGTTCTATTTCGACCAGTGACTCCTCTGGTGTAGGTGTTATAACAGCCATGTCGTCTGCGTAGGCAAATATTTTATACTTCTTTCCATGCAATAAAACTGGCTTAATCCACCTATTTTTTGTAAGCCTTCTCAGATAGGGATCTAAATAAATTGCGAATAATAAAGGTGAAGCTGGACATCCCTGCCTAGTTCCCCGTCTGATCTGTACTGCGTTGGAATATGATCTATTAATGCGTATCCTAGCACTAGGATGTTTATATAGTGCCTGGATTGCGGTTATATACCCTCGACCAATACCAGCCCACTCCATAGCCTTCCATAGGTAGACCCAAGAGACCCTGTCAAAAGCCTTCTCAGCATCCAAAAAGATAGCCGCGACAGGGTCCCCCAAGGCTGCTTCAGCATCCAGAATAGTAATCAGCTGTCTAATATGTTCGGTAGTTCCTTTGCCGGGTATAAACCCATGCTGTGTAGGGGACACCACCCTCTCTATCACCTTACTCAATCTATTAGCCAATGCCTTAGAGAATATTTTTGCATCGGCATTGAGCAGAGTGATAGGTCTGTAAGAACCCGGCTCAGTGGGGGGTTTATCTTTTTTCAATATGACAATTATATCAGCGCCCGCCAAAGATTGAGGAACTATTCTGCCTCCCTGTGCCAAGCAGCAGATTGACCAAATATCTTTAGCTAGTGCCTCCCAAAAAGTTTTGTAAAATTCTACCGGGATCTGATCCTGGCCTGTTGCTTTGCCAGAGGGTAAGCTGAATATTGCATCCCTTATCTCCTGCACCGTTAGCTGCATATCCAATTTGTCCCTTTCTTCTATACTCAATCCCTCTTGTAAACCTTCCCTTAGATATTCCAGGCTTTTCAACTCTATCTCTCCATCATTTTTATCCTGCTCATAAAGCCTCTCATAAAATCTTCTGAACACCTCCTGTACCTCTTCAACTTTATTAACGATTACCCCATTGCCGTCCTTAATTTCTTTAATCTCGCCTGCAGCTAACGTTTGTCTAGTTCTTATTGCAAGCAAGTGCCCCACCCTCTCGTTATATTCATAGCATTTTTCTTTATTTGCTAGGTATTTTCTTGCTGTTTTTTGTGCCAAGGTGGTCCCTGTTTCCGCCTTCTGCGCCTCTATAGCCACTAAAATCTGGTCGATGGGCTCTTGTCTTTCTATTGCATCTAATAGCATTTTTTCCAGCTCGATCAAAGTTCTAATTTCCTCTTCCACCTTTTCCTTTTCTTTTTTATTTCTTCGTAATGTATAGCTCAGTGTCTCTCCCCTTATTCCCGCTTTAAAACTGTCCCAGACCATATCTGCCGGGGCTGAGTATCTATTTATATCCCAAAATTGAGTCATCCATTCTTTCATCCTTACAATATAATCCTCTTCTTTCAACAAACCTCTCTCAAATGTCCATGTTGAGTTAGCTTTTCCTGCTTTTTGTGTTGTTGCTAGGCTTAATACCAACGGGTTATGAT